>NW_024609880.1:111087449-111599101 GCF_016920785.2 Ixodes scapularis | reverse complement strand
GGGGACTGCTGAACCGCGCTGCTGCCGGGTAGCCTCTGGTAGTGGCTGGCTCTGGCCTGCGGAGCACGCTCCATGTTCGTCGCCTCCGCGACGAATCCTTGAACGGTCGTCGGGGGGTTGCGTACGAGTCCACCAAAGATGTCGTCCTTCACGCCACCCATCAAAATGCGCAGTTTCTTTCCCTCGGTGGTCTGAGGGTCGGCGCGGGAGCTTAGGCGAAGTACGTCTTCCACAAAGCTCGTGACGCTTTCATTGGGGCCCTGGGTCCTCGATTGCAGCAGGTCTTCGGCCCTTTTCGTTCGGTGTTGAAGGGCGAATGTTCGCGTGAGCTCGTCCTTGCAAATGTCCCATGAGGTCAACGAAGCTTCATGGTTTTCGAACCAGCGCAGTCCAGTTCCTTCAAGCGAAAAATAGAGGTTTTGCAGGCGCTGTTCGTCACTCCAACCGTTGTGTCAAGCCACGCGTTCGTACTGGTTTGTACTGATCCAGTCTTCAACGTCCTCGTAGATCTCGCCGAGGAAGGGAGCAGGTGTCCGCGGAGCGACGGGCAGGACGACGACGGACGGGGTGGTCATGGTCGGGAACTTGTTCTTCCGTTGCTCGGGCAAGAGATCAAGTTCGGGGGACTGACCTCTGGTACGACGGCTACTTCGGGCTTCGGCGTCTTCGAAGAAGGGTAGCCTTCCGGGGCTGAGCACGTCGCTTGGCCGGGATGTCTTCGGCTGGGTACGCTTAACGGGCATAGGATACACTACCCCGCACCTCCACCAAAATATCACGGGTGGTGACCAAAAAGACAGGAAATAAACAGGAAGAAATAAACGTTTAATGTGACGAACTTATGCCAAAAATAAAAGGGTACAAAAATTATAACAGAGCGTCGCGGGCGTCGAAGTCGGTGTAGCAGCAGAGTCGAACGCTGAAGCGAAAACTGACTGCGGCTCGCCACGCGGAGTCCCTTATGTACATGCGTGAGCTTCTGGAAGAATCGGCGTAGAATGTTCGACGCGTCAAACCATTCGGACCTCGAACAAGCAACACGATTCTCGAATTTACTAGAAAACTAAATTGCAGAGACAAACAAAAGACACGTCACTCGCAGGAATCGAACCCTGGCCTTTCGCTTAAGAGGCAGGCACGATAACCTTTAGGCCACCCGCGCGCTGCCTAGTTGGCCAGCTGCGCGCGGCAATATTCCGAAATAAAGTTGGAATGGAATGGGAGTGCTCACTGCGCAACACTGCTTTGTCTAACCCCCTCTCCTACCCCTACTCAGCAAGACCCGGTAGAGTCGCCAACCATTACTTTAATAAAGACGTTTCATGCCACAACATTTCTTGTGCAGACCTGAGCACTCCGCGTCCTTAGAAGGGCGTATCCTAGCAGAGATTGCGGAACGGAGCATTTAACTTTTGTGCCTTTGAGCTCTAATGGATATACAGGGTACCTCCCCCCAAACAAGCTAAATATTGTTTTTTCACCGGCAGAAAAAAAAAAAATCTAAACGTTGCGGAGCGCTTCGTTTCCGTCCATACGTAGCACTAGCCGTCCGCACTCTCAAAAAAAAAAGGTATCGATAGTCCTCCCTAATGGGAGGAACGGTCTTATTTATTTATTTATTTATTTATTAATACCGCTCACCTCGTGGAGGCGATAGCAGGAGTAAAACTGTACATATTTGAAAAAAAGAAAGACATAGGTCTTGTAACCTATGTCGAAAATAATCCCTGGAGAAGGGGAAAAAGAGGGACAAAGGACAAACACATATCTCCAAACACAGCTAGGTGACTGGTGAGTGACCGAAAAAATCCGCCTGGTCCAGGTATCGAACCCGGGACCTCTCTGTTACAGGTGGAGCGCTCTACCAACTGAGCCCACCAGGGGTTAGACGTCAGTAGAGTAAACGGGTTTTATCAGTTGCCACCAGTCTAACACCACCAAGGGTGAAGCTTGCAATTTAAAGGTTATTATTATAATGCAGTTAAATGCAAAGGTGCAAGCGAGCTGTACAAGAATGACCAAAATAATCCCTGGAGAAGGGGAACAAGAGGGACAAAGGACAAACACAAACCTCCAAACACAGCTAGGTGACTGGTGAGCGACCGAAAAAATCCGCCTTGTCCAGGTATCGAACCCGGGACCTCTCCATTACAGGTAGAGCGCTCTACCAACTGAGCTAACCAGGGGTTAGACGTCAGTAGAGTAAACGGATTTTATCAGCTGCCACCAGTCTAACACCACCAAGGGTGAAGCTTATAATTATAATGCAGTTAAATGCAAAGGTGCAAGCGAGCTGGACAATAATGACCAAAATAATCCTTGGAGAAGGGGAACAAGAGGGACAAAGGACAAACACAAACCTCCAAACACAGCTAGGTGACTAGTGAGCGACCGAAAAAATCCGCCTGGTCCAGGTATCGAACCCGGGACCTCTCCATTACAGGTGGGGCGCTCTACCAACTGAGCTAACCAGGGGTTAGACGTCAGTAGAGTAAACGGGTTTTATCAGCTGCCACCAGTCTAGCACAATCAAGGTTGAAGCTCGCAATTTAAGGTTATAATTATAATGCTATTAAATGCAAAGGTGCAAGCGAGCTGGACAAGAATGACGAAAATAATTCCTGAAGAAGGGGAACAAGAGGGACAAAGGACAAACAGAAATCCTCCAAACACAGCTAGGTGACTGGTGTGCGACCGAAAAAAATCCGCCTAATCCGGGTATCGAACCCCGTACCACTCCATTACAAGTGGAGCGCTCTACCAACTGAGCTGACCAGGAGTTAGACGTCAGTAGAGCAAACGGTTTTACTCAGCTGCCACCAGTCTAACACCAACAAGGGTGAAGCTTGTAATTTCAGGTTATGAGTATAATGCAATTAAATGCAAAGGTGCAAGTGAGCTGGACAAGAGAGACGAAAATAATCCCTGGAGAAGGGGAACCAAGAGGGACAAAGGACAAACACGAATCTCCAAACATAACTAGGTGACTGCTGCGCGACAATAAAAATTCGACTGGTCCGGGTATCGAACCCGGTACCACTCCATTAAAAGTGGAGCGCTCTACCAACGCGCTCGTGTCCAAAATCGTTCTAGGCGAGATTCAATTTCTTTGTTGCTATGTCACTGGGCTGTGGCGAAAACAACCTCGATAAAGCGCCCCCCATAGTTCGATCTCCTGCCCAATACACCATTCCAATATTTACAAGTCCTCAGCCCAGCGTGCGATCTCCTCAGCCCAGCATGCGCATGTTCGTCACTTCGGAAAGCTAGCCAATCACACTTCATACGCACGAACACTGAAAATGAAGCGGGCCCGGAGCACTTTTTGGAAAGGTCTATCGACACCTTCATGGTTTAAACCCCAACTGATGCTTCATGTGTGCAAGTACCTGCAGCGTGCGCGTGAACGTAGCTTTAACCGGCTTAATATTGCAAAAGTAAACGGTCAGCTAGAACGATAGGGGCAAACACAGACAGGGAGACACAGAGACATACACACATCTGTTTATCAACTGAGACTTTACACTTCTTCATCACTTTGACCCAACGATTCACACCCAAAAGTAATGGCAATAAATCACCTTAAATCCTTACATAACACAACTAAATTAAAATACTAAATTAAAATAAATTAAATTCTTGTATTTGGTCACTAACACCTTCCTCACCCAAACCACAAACCACCGCCAACACATATCCCTCTTATTCCCTTTCACGGTGCCCTGCAAGGCTGCAAAAAGTGCCTTTTTCTCTTGCTGACCGTGATGGAGGGCATGCTCACGCAGTCATCGGCGCTTTTCGTAATGGCCAGGGCCTCGAAAATCTCGCGCGGAAAGGTATTTCTGTGTCTTTTAATAATGGCAACGCTGCGAAAATTTGGCTTGCAGCCGCACGTGCGGCAACGGGCTGCAAGGTGCCCAGCCTCCGTGCCCTGCACCGACGCCGCGTGCTCCCTGACTCTGTCAAAATTAATGGATTATTTTCGTCATTCTTGTCCAGCTCGCTTGCACCTTTGCATTTAATTGCATTATAATTGGAATCGTGTACACAACACCGGTCTGTCTCGTGGAGTACTCAGTCCTGTGCGGATAACGACCAGCAATCCGCAGCATACGCTGCGGATTGCTGGCCGTGCATGACCGGCAGCTCGATCTGTGCTCAACGTGACGGCAAACAATCCCGCTAATAATGTAGAGCTCTAGCGTTCGGTCTATGAAAAGTCTATTCTTTGCCCTAAAAAACTGGTCGCGAAACGATATGTTGAGCAATAGACGTTGGGAATGGTTTTGCGTTTTAAGGCCATGGGAACATGACCATTTATTCCAAGCACTTTTCAAAGATAAAATATGCGTACTTGCTTTCAGCAAGTACGCATGAGTAAAGAAATGCCCGAAACGTTTTTAGCGCGACTGTGTTAGCCAGCCGTTCGTGACGATCGAGAGCTTGGGACTGGCAGTTTTTGGGGAGAGGGGCGACAACGTTGCAAATAACACGGTACGAAAAAAAAAGTACGGTATATTAATATATGCATTTTTGGTAGCACAATGAATAAAACCCGTAAACCCCAAACACGCCGATTATGGTAATAGGCTGTTTTTGCATAGCGTTACCGCAGGCTACCATTGGCTACCATGAGGAAGGCTGCACTCCTGGCACGCGCTGAAAATTGTGCTTCAAAGGCGCAGCGCGAGCCTCCGGTTGTAATGCTACACCGCGCAGTAGCCTGCGGTAACAAACTTCCTATCAATAATCATAGAGCAGTATGATCGCGTGTTGCAATACACTAAGGGCCGGTTGCACCAACGCCGCTTACCTTAACCCAAAGCGGCACTTTCCTAAGCCGGCTTAGCGCCCTAAACCGAGCTCAGGTTATCACGGGTTTAAATTCCGGTTGCACCAACGTTAAGCCGGCTTTACAGACGCACCCCTAGCTAAACGCAGGATTTGCGTAGGGAATCTAGGGACAAACAGAGCGAACTAGGGAACGCTCAGAGGGACGAATACGATTGGCGGAGAGGAATCACGTGATGTAAACAAAAAAACAAAAAAAACTGCCGTAGTAGTCGTCGTCGGCGTCTGCTTTTCGCTGTATTTCTTCGGTGAGTAACAAATTAAAGGACTCCAAATTCAATCATTTTTTCGTTTAACTTTCAATAACAGAAGGCAAAGCTTCAAATAAACACGAATGATTTTTACATCTGTGATTGTGTGTTTAATATCGGTTCATAAGAGGATATTTTGACAGTGGTAGTAGTTTTCGTGCTCACATTTTGAGGTGAAGGAGCCATCGGGGACTCTACTCACTACATTGCTGAAGACAAAACATCATCAATATAAGTAGGCAGGTAAGATGACTACTAAAATCAAGTCAAGCCTGAGACCGATCAAGTTCAAAACAGTGACGAACTCGCCACGGCAGCTGCGAAAATGTCCGGAAATCGTCGAATAGAAGTCGTCGAGAGGTCAGGTCCTTGCATCGACGGTACTCGTTGCTATCAG
The DNA here is from genome assembly GCF_016920785.2 of Ixodes scapularis. Lineage (NCBI taxonomy): Eukaryota > Metazoa > Arthropoda > Arachnida > Ixodida > Ixodidae > Ixodes > Ixodes scapularis. Next base: position 111,593,602 of record NW_024609880.1, on the reverse strand, counting down.
CCAAGTGACAGAACTGCACTGTACCGTCGTTGAACATCCGCTGCAGCCTCAAACGGACTTCAGTTTCACACTGTCGAGTTCAGAAAAAAAAAAAAAACTCCCACTAGTACATTACATCGTGCCGATAAGAACAGTCGTCTCTTCGCATCACCTACCCCAGCCTGCCGCGATACAGCAATGAACGAATCTAGCATAGTAGTCGTTACGATTTGTCGTCGCCACGAATGAAAGATATAAAGCAAAATATTCCTAAAAAATCGCGATCACCAAAAAAGTTACGGTTATGGAACGATACAGTTTTCTGAAGCCAAGATTCTACTCGCGAGAATAAAAAAATTCACTGAAGATTGTCTCAAAACTCAGAAAACGAAAGAAATTGAATTTTCGTTGTTTTATTACTTAAAAGCGCCGCAGTCTAATGCGAACGGCAGAGGTGTCGACAATCAGCTGATCGCCGAGATCATGTACTGCCACTATTCAACGCGCTGATCGAATTGAAGGATACGCGCTGCAAGTGTAAATAAACAAGGTGGTAAATAACAATACGTTACGGTTATGCGAAATTTAGTAAGTACATACGAATAAGCTCGTTGACAGAAGAACCAACGGGAAGACGGACGTGAGCCCCGTGAGCCCCACAGACCCACACCTCCGTACGTTTCTCGGTTAGGGCTAACACGCCCTGAGAGGGGGGAGCCAACTTGAAAACAGGGGTCGATAAACACTTCACACGACTATATTTTGCATCCTTGTCACAATCGGAGGTCATTTTGTCGAGACTTTCACGCTGATGCAGCCTAAAACACTTTGCACAACCAATTTCGTCCACCGCGTCGACCGCAACAAACCAGCCGCCATGTTTTTAATCCAGGATTAAGAACATTAAGAAACAACCAAAAGCAAAGAACCCAGTGTTGATCGCTCAAGTTAAGCGTAGTTTAGAGCTAGGTTTTGCGATAAGCGAGTTTGGTGCAACCGAACGAAACCGAAACTAAGCTTAGGTTCCCGCCTAAGCTCCGCTTTGCGCGGCGTTGGTGCAACCGGCCCTAAAACCGAGACGGTGAGCAGCGAGTTGCGAGCCTGTGACACGAAGGCATCAATACTGTGAAAGCTGCTCTTCCGAAGCTTGGCGGTCACCGTGCGCAGCTCATATTTAGAGCACTAATGGCCAAGCAAGGCGGAAACACGGTATCCTCATCACCCTCAAAAATATTCTGCCACAACCAGTGACATGGCCGGTGCGTAAAACGCGCTCGCCCACCACAAAGCTGCGCAAGTTGAGGTTTCGGCAACTTTTAAATATCAACATGTTCATTTCGCTAACGCGCATCAGCATCTCCGTCACTTGCGATATGATCCTGGTCTAACCACTTCGCGTTTGCAGGCAAATAAATCATTACTAGCGCACCGACCATGGCAGCGAGCAGGCGCACGGGAAATCCTGGAGAATCTATCCCCGTCTCTTCCGCCATCTTGGAACTACCGCCCCGCCATCTATAGGGCGTTGGAGTTCCGAATATATGTGCTTATACAAAAAGAAAAAAAAAGAAAAAAAAAAGAAACAAAAAAGGTGCAACGTGGTACGGATAAAGAAATCGTGCGAACTATACTGTGCATGGGGTGTGCACTCGATCGCGTTGCAGTTATGCTGCCATCGGCACAGGAAATGGCTTTTTAGTGTTTTGAGCTGACTTAAGAGCAAGCCGTTTATACATGGGGACTGAACCTGTAGCCTTTCCTTTCAAAAAGGGTGACTGTGATTAGCTTTTGCAAACACTTTTGGCCAGAGAGGAAACATTTGAGCAAGGTAACCAGACGAAACACGGCGCGGAGCAGCCAACGTTGAGCGTCATTATTAAACTGATACACACTCGGTTATGTTGTCAATTGTTTACGTACATTGCAGAGTTGCCTGTGTCGTGAATGTCCAGGGGGGGGGGGGGGGGGGGGGGGTTGTGGGTGGAATGTGCCATGTTATTTTTTTTTTTTTAGTTTATTAAAAGAGGTCCCAAATGGGCGGTTGACGCAAGTTAGGGACGGAAATTGTATTTCCTTGCAGTTATTCATTGAAAGTGTCAATAATGGCCGAGGCCTTCCCATTGGCCTACTTGTTAGTAGCCATACACAAAAACAATAAAAACCAAAAATCGTTGCTTTTGTTTAAACCGATTTCAAACTGCCAACTCGAAAATGGCGGGGCATAACCGTTCGCTACATATATATCGCAAGCACTTTTTTTTTTTTCAATAGGCTGACATATTTGTTGAAATATATATGTCAACACCAAATATTTCTAAATTATTGATGTAGTTCTGAATACGACCTAAGGAACACAGGAAGTTAATATGTGTAACATGGATTGTGCGCTGATGAGGGACATTTCTGCCGGGTACATAATCTTTATAAGCGGAAATGGGAGATATATGTACAGGCGTAGAAAACTATTCAGATATTATATATATAGGCCCCCGAGCATCGACTCCCTTTTGCACTCGTTTTTCTCCGTACTGTCGTGCCGTCGATGGGGATTAGGGAAGACCGGTCCTGGTTCGCTTGGTGAGTGTCATGTCTCGGTCTCCGTTCATCAACCTGTTTTTACTTAGGTCTTTATTTGCTTGCTGCTTTTTTTCTTTTTATTTTTTTAGTCTGCGATGTTCTTGTTTGTCAGAGCCTACCTTTTTCACATGTCTGCCATTCACCAATCGATGTATTTTAAACCCGAATCGAGACAATGTCCTTTTGCCATTATAACATGAACAAAAAAGTGTACCCACTGCCCGACGAACTAGGGCGAAAATTCAGGGCCCTCTCTACTACTCCCTTTTCTCTGTTTCATTTAAACATTCAATCAGCACGGAACAAGTCTGATGAGTTGAATATTTTTTTAGACGATTTTTGTTTCTCTTTTGATTTCCTTATGTTAACCGAGACGTGGTGCCGTTCTGATGAGACGATGGACCCTTTGGATGGATACACCGTTTATGACTTAAATCGCGGTTTAAAGCGCGGGGGTGGTGTTTGTATTTACGCAAAAACTGCTTTCGAATGTACGGTCATAGATCAGTTGACTACTGTTACAAATGATTTTGAAATTCTGACTTTAGAAAGTTCAAAATCTATATTATCTGTTATGTATCGTCCACCAAATGGTGATATGGACTTGTTTTTGGAATTCATTGAAAAACTCTTTATGTTCATGGGTGAAAACAATGTCACCTTCTACTTGGGCGGAGATTTTAATATTGATATGATGACGTCATCTCCGCGACAATTGCGGTTTTTGTCATTGTGTAATTCCTACGGTTTCTTTTGTCCAATATCCCAACCAACTCGGGCACATAATACGAATGCAACGCTTCTAGACTTGTTCATAACAAATATTGATGATTCACGCCTAACTGCTGGTGTCATTGGGGCCACAACCAGTGACCACCTGCCAATTTATTTGTTTGCCGATCTAAAAATTCGGTCAAAAAAGTCTTCGAACACAAATTACACTTTTCACAGAGATATAAGCTCAAGAAGACTAAAATATTTTGAAGAGGAAATACAACTTACAAACTGGAGTGCGGTTTTTTCCTGTGACTCAGCTGACCAGGCATATGATCTCTTTCTTGAAACGTTTACAAATATCTATAACCGGAGTTTTCCCTACAAGAAGTGTCGAGTGCATAAGAAATCACGCAAGCCGTGGGTTACTTCGGAGATAATTAGAATGATAAATCGAAAGAATGCGCTCTATAATAAATTTCTGCACACTAGAGATTTGGGCGTCCTCCGCGAATTTAAAAATCAAAGAAACATGGTGACTAGCGCTATTCGCAAGTCAAAGCGTACATACCATTACGATATGTTTCAGGGTGAACCTAGAACGGATGTCATGTGGAAAAAAGTGAACATGTTAGTAAAACCTCACTCTCGTAGTGACTTAATTAAAACGATTACTGTAAACGGCGAGTGCATAACTGGCGCCGCGTTGGCTGACAGGTTCAATAATCATTTTGTGGACTTAGTTGATAGCGCTCACTCCGTCAATGCTTGTGACCTAGTCGATAAGATTTTGGAGAGTGTTTTTCTTCTGCCTACTGACGACAGTGAATTGATATCAGTATATAACAATTTTAGAAACAGTAAAAGTAACGACGTGCATGGCATTCAGATCGGGCCTGTAAAGCGTGTAATTCATTCTATCGCCCCTTGTTTGACCCACATTTATAACCTCGCCCTTCAGGATGGGGTGTTTCCTAAAAGAATGCAAGTGGCCAAGGTGTCCGTCCTCCACAAAACAGGGGATAAGAACAACGTGGGTAATTACAGGCCTGTGTCTGTATTGCCGGTATTCTCCAAAGGACTGGAAAAAATTATGCACATGAGACTATATGCTTTCTGTGAAAAACACTCAATTATTACCCCTTGTCAATTCGGTTTCCGAAAGGGGTACTCGACAGAGTTGGCGCTACTAAAACAGAAAGAAATGATACTTACAAACATCGAAAACAAACTGCTAACATTAGGCATATTTATCAATTTTTCGAAGGCATTCGATCGCCTTAATCATAAAACTTTACACTGCAGAAACTGGACCTTTGTGGCATCAGGGGTGTTGCCCTGAACCTAATCGAAAGCTATTTGCAAGACCGTTATCAGTACGTTGAAATTGACGGGGAGCGTTCAAACATGCGCCAAATAAAGGCAGGTGTACCGCAAGGGAGTATTCTCGGGCCCCTTCTCTTCAATCTTTTTATAAATGACATAGTGAACTTAGATGATAGCGTCAACTACATAATATACGCAGATGATACAAGTTTGTTTTTCTCTGGAACTAGCATTGACGTCATTATAAGAAAAGCAAATCAATTCTTGCAGAGTCTAAACGTTTGGACCACCGCAAATTCATTAACAATAAATGTTGCAAAAACTAAGGCAATTATTTTCCGCGCAAAAAATACAAGCTGCACCAGCAGCCTGCCGGGAGGGCTCTCTTTTGCCTCACGAGATGTGGAAATTGTAAAAAATGCTAAGGTACTTGGCGTAACTTTTAATGAACATATGCTGTGGGATGAGACGGTGCGGGACACTACCATAAAGCTCTCGAAAGTTGTAGGCGTTTTATATAAATACCGTAATATCTTACCCCCCTCGATAATGCTGCTTTTATATCACGCCCTGTTCTGCTCATATCTCGATTATTGTTTCCTGGTTTGGGGTACCACTACGAAAACGGACGTTCAGAGACTTTTTATAATGCAAAAGAGGGCAATACGAATAATATGTAATGTAGCGTATGATCACTCCACAAAATCTTTGTTTAAAAAGCTTGACACGTTAAAAATCACCAATTACTATGGTTACAAGCTTTTGATGTCATATAAAAGATCATTAAACAACCCTATTAGCGTTTTTAATTCAGTCTCAGGTTTGGAGTCGCGAGACGCAACATACAGCACTCGTCATTCGCGAAACTGGGCCGCACCGCGCTCCAGAACTACTTATGGTGACCAGAGACTGGCTTTTACTCTCCCAAGAATTTTAAACAACCTTGAGGCAAAGGGAACTTCCGTGACCAACACAAGCAAAAAGGAAATTCGTGACCTATTTGAGTGATCTATTGAATAGGTGTTGTCATGTTTTGAAGGTGCAGAGGCAGTTGCGTATAAATTTTTCAAAGTCAATGTGCATTGTAGTGCATGTGCTCATTACTAAACTCTTGGAGCAAGCGTGTGCTACTCTGAATTATGTTTACCTTGTTTAACTCTTTCGCACTGTATATAATTGACACCACTGTCCTGTGTAAGCGCTCGATTATCTGTTTGTATATATGTTGCATTGTTCTTTCACTCATATGTTGTGTTTCTTCTGCGGATGTAAAGGGGAGGCGGGGGCTTCGTCAAGTAGCGACATGCTGCTTTTTTCCCTGCCTTCCCCTCTCAGATGGAGAGGAAATAAATTGATTGATTGATTGAAGAAATAAACGGACGGACAAACAAGGCTCCCATCATTGGCAACAACATTTATTCACCTCGACGCCTGTACTTGCAGATGAAAAGGGGAGGGGAGCAGTAGAGAAGAGAAAGAGTGGAAGGGTCAGGTCAAGACGGGTGGGTTAGGGAGACCTGTGCGAGGGGGGCATCCCCAAGGCTAACAGGTTCACGGACGTCATGAATCGGAAGACGGCGGCGACGGCGGCGACGAGCTCCGGCTCCGGGCTAAGAAAGTTAATCTTTTTTCGAGATACACTGATGGAGGGGGTACATCGCAAACGCCTCAATAATTTCACCCCCTCTCTTCGATCTGTGTCCACCGGTCCTGGTGGTCGAGGGGAAGTCGTCGGAGCAGGTTCCGCATTCCGAGGCGCGCCTGACAATGGGGTGGTGATTTTGCTCTGCGGCGTTGGCTGCAGCTTTCCCTACCTTATTGTCACGTTCCCAGAGATGGTCGTTCAGGCAGCGCCCCGCTTGTCCAATATATCCTGCGCCGCAGGACATAGGAATGAAATACACGCAGTCCTTGTCGCAAGGGACGTAGAGGGATCTGTGCGTACTCCGACAGAGCTACGTTTAACCGGGAACCGTACTTGTCCGTCCGTTTACTTCATGTTCGTATAATATCTGAATCATTTAACCAATTCGCTTGTCCTGGATATTAATAGTAGATATGGTATAAAACACCACGGTATGAGAACGAAAAAATGCAATAGCAAGCCCCTATACATCCATTGGAGACCATAAACATTTCTTATAAATAACTAGATAAACAATAATAATAAATATAAATGAATATTAGCTGGCTAAAAAATAACAACTTTGTACGACCTGGTATCCGGCTCGTACAAAGTGGAAGACATTCTCGTAATTCACAAGGTTGAATCGCCAACCTATGCACGCGTGGCGCAGATTTATGCAACAACTGAAAGAGTCGCTCTTGTCTTTGAGATGCTGAGGGTGCAAGAGGTTTGTAGCCATGCGCATTCGTTTAAGGTTGCTGAAGCAGACTTGCTCGAAGTCTATCAGCCTGGGAGAAGAGCCTCATGGCAACAACGAGGCATGCATGTATCGTAGGACGTATATGTCCGCGGGGTGCGAAGTTTTATTTTATTTATCGGTTATGTAATCGAGGACCACTTATGTGTATATAGATCTGCATGTGAGCGTGTATGAAGGGCTTGTCTAGGGTGGTAAATAAAATAATGTGTGTACTTTTTTCACATTGTCTATTGCATTTGTACTACAATGAAATGTGGCCGTTATAAAGCGTGCTTGGGTTAGCTCCCCTCAGCGAAACAAAAGTTATGTAAAAATTATTTTAAAAAAAACACTCTGGGCGTTCGAACTTTTTTTAATATGCATGTATTAAACGTGTCAATACCGTCAAAAAGAAAAACGCGTTCCAACAAAACATTAAATAAGCGAATGCAGCATTGCAAGCACAAAAATCCACCCTTCTTTTTATCTTCACTGTAAAAAATGGACCGTAAAATTTACGGTCAAATACCAGGCAGCTGATGCTTCCAAACTTGTACAGTAAAAATAACGGTGCACTGTAAATCTGGTTTACGATAAATTTAAACGGGGACCGTAGAAATCTACGGTCGGCCTTCAAATTTACGGTAAAAAGATTTACAGCGCGCCGTTATTTTTACGGTGCAATTTAAACGGCGACCGTAGATTTCTACGGTCACCGTTTAAATTTCTCGTAGACCAGATTTACAGTGCACCGTTATTTTTACTGCACAATTTTGGCAGCATCAGCTGCCTGGTATTTGACCGTAAATTTTACGGTCCATTTTTATGCGACCGTAAAGTGTTGAAAACTATGGTACTGGACCACACCATTATAGTCATTTGAACAAAGTAAAACATACAACGTAAAAAAAAGGTCGGCTGAGTATTTTGGGGCTGTTGTGTCGCACTGTTCAAATGACTTTAATCGCGCATATTTAAAGTGAATAAGCAGTTATGCACAGAAAAGTTTGTGTGCGGCGAGGTCGCCTGCTCTTCCAGCACCCGATGCATTAATATTCGTGACCGTGCTGTCAAAGAAAAGTAAAAAGGTGTTATATATATTTTCATTTCCATTTATATTCCGACATGTCAATTAACTCAAGAACCTTTTGGTTTACGTATGTTTTCTTGCTTTTATTCGGGTTCCTCGATTAGGGTTGACCCCAACGACATCTATAAGAACAGATATACGAAGTAGTTTTTTTTTTTACAATCTCAGCTTAAGATACGCGTTAAAAAATAATGAAATAATAAATACCTAAATTGGCCAGTGTCTAAAGCTTTTGAAACACTGATCTTTTGAATATGCCTAAGTAGCCTAACACTTAATCAAATACCTGGTATATCTTTACAGTTTTGATGCGAACTGCGGTGGTATCAAAACTCTTTTCCATTTCAATGCAGCTAAAAATAGCGTCCAGCTGGGACATATAGACCCACACATATGAACTTCTAAATTCACATAGACACTTATTTACCAAACTCATACCAGGCTAAGGACCGAACAGTCATTCACCGAATTACATAATTTGTTGACTTGTAAAATGCAAATAAAGAACGAAAGGGAATATCTGCCAGTTCTCAACTATAGCCGTTTATAAAGCAACACATTATAACATTTTACAATTGTCACGAAGGTTGCTATATAGGGAACCGCATTCAAAACTGTATAATAGATCAATGCTTTTTTTTCCCTCGTTCTGCGCTAATAAATTACTCTCAAATTAGTTGTCTTTATGTTAAGCAACTTGAAATATACACACTGCTATTATTATGTGACAACAATATTCAACCGAGCCACTTTTAACAAGACCTTTACATCTTCGGGATATTGAAAATGTTTAAGTTCAGAATATATATCTCTACTGGATCCAAAGCTGCAACAGCAGCCCTTGGAACTGATTTATATTTTTGTTCTGTAAAAATTAAAGTGGAAATAAAAGCCTTGTTATTTTGAATAAACATTTTAAGTCTTTTTGAATGAAGACTAGTCGCCAGTGGCGTCGTGAGGCAGGTACAGTCATTTCTCAGAGTATATAGCTCATCCTAAGTTATAACGGAGACAATGCTATGAAGAGAAAATTATATTTGAATTTTTTAAACGAAAAGTACCACTCATTAAAATATCGTTTGGTAGCATGCATTCGCACACTAAAAAATATATTTGAGTAAGCGAAGGACAGGGAACACGAAATAAAATAATCAGACTTGCTTTTTATTCTACAATATCTCACCATAGCATGCCTTTAGCATTGATAAGAACTCTCGCTGCACAAGTTTTTATGCAAGCAATGGACATTCTAAAACAAGGAGCTCAGTCTGGAGCCATTGCTGCAATATATGTTAGATCAGATGAAGTATACAAAGGAACAAGCAAAAAAACGCACCGAATGATGCCAAGAAGCACAAATGAGCTCAATACCTTTGAATAAACTCCAAGGTGACGCAAGTTTCTTCTGTGTACGCAATGTTGAAAACGTAGTACGCGCTGAATAGTACAGCCAGTGCGTGGTCGAACATGTGAATTTTGTCCATCACAGTTATTCCATCAATTGAGATCGAGTACATGCTGGCTGAGTAGATGCTTTTCCCTAGAAAAGAAAGCATAAAACAAAGGGCGTGAAGGCAGATATAAAATGTAGGAAATTGCAGAAATATAATTGTAGTTTAAAATCATTATAAAATAATAGGCAATATTGATTACTTGGGGTTCGGAAAGTCGTCAGTGAATGCTCACCATGAACTAGAATGCATGGGGAGATGGGTGGTGCATCTTGAATCATGTCAGTTACAGACTGGCCTTACTGACAGGCACCATCACAAAATTCCTCCAAAACACCGGGTAAGTGGGACTCGCTGCGAGGCTCGGTAAATACCTGGCCCATAGATTTGTTTTCTAGGGGGTAATTTAGTGCCTCTTTAACAGGGACATGCGGAGCAAACCGGTCCTTTTGACCACAACTACGTCCTATGTACAGTACATACTCACCGTTTCCACACAAGGAAAATGCTTTCTCAAATATGCAGATTTCATGTGCTCTGGAAGAAAGGTGGTAGATTTCAGGTTCGTAACATCATTGTATAATGATGTTATGAACTCAATGATTTTATGAACCTCGACTGAACCAAGCACGTTTTGAAGGATTTCAGCTAGTTTGCCGAACATGTATTGTTTGTACAAGAAATGCTGAAGTTGAAATTCATAAATGGTTTTTTGAACTGTTGATACCGGCATAAGAAGCTTTCCGCTAAACTTCAGCCACAAAAAAAAAAAAAAAAAAAGAAAACAAGGTCGTGTTTTACGGCCGTTCTTTTTTTCTTCTGCAGACAGAGACATTAACACGTCGTAGTTATCATCAGGGGATTGCATCACGTTAACAGAGCCGTCCTTATTAGAATCCGCACTAGTCGACTGAGTCGAAGAGTCCTCAACCTGAAGCGGGTTTACAGGCGATGCGCCGTCGCCCAAGAAACCCGTCACTCGTAAATACGCCCAGTTCAAATGTGCTGTGAACTATGATTTCACAACTTTTAACAGTTGGAGCACGAACACGAAACCAAAATACCGTCGGTGATGTGGCTTTTAGATGTTTTAGCAAAGCCTCCCTTGTGTGGCACTCCTCTAAGCATGCTGGCAAAGTGCGCTGAAAGCTTTCCAAACTCCTCGAAGCAAACCGTACTTACCCTTAGGCGTTCAAATGCCTATGTCTTCTCAAAATATGACACCTGAGAGCATCATACGTAACAAACTAGCGACAACATCCTTCGTCCACACACGGAAGAATTCGAGAGCTGAAAACATGCTCATCGAATTGCGCAACCAGCAAGCGTGCTTGAACAGAAACTACAAATTCTGCAAGTAAACATCTTTTAGGGTGTTGTATTTATGCCATTGTTACACTATCCTTGCCAAGCAAGCAGCAGATTGATAATGAAATACCTGTCTCGAGTATCCAGTTGCCTTCCGCTCCAAATTTTCAGGTGCACAAAAATCCGGGAATGGCACGAACGAACGAGGACAAAATGGCGCGGAGACGGGCGGGAAGGCGGGAAAATGAACCGACCGTTCGCTTCTTCCACCTCTTCCCGCGTTGTCCCAACCAACGTTGCTTTCTTTTGTCGACGCTTCTAGCTCGTCGCATTGTTGCTCTACTGTTTGCTCTTAAATCTTTTTTTTTTTTTTTTGCTGTTAAGGCAGTTACGTTCTGCGTTGGCGCGGACAAAGAAAGGAGGTGAAGGGGCGAGAGGAGGCTCCCTGGGTTCCCGCAGCTTCCGAAGGTCAAGCGTGGTGACCAATTAGCGATCCGCGTCTTTTCTTTCTGTTTTCTTGCTCCATGAAGTTTTGCGTTTTCCTCTCGCTCTGTTTTGCTTGTTTACGGTGCATTTCAGGTAATTCCTCTTCACGGCATTCTTGCAGGTTTTATTAGCGTATAGCGCCGTAAATTTGACGGTTATTTTTTACAGTGTTGTATTAAAAATATTCACAACGTTATCATTTCAAACCTTGACATTCCTAGGTTGTCCTTCAGCAACTCGCCTGACACATATAGGTTCAAGGAGTCACAAATAGAATAAACGCAGACGTCCACACCCTCTGTGTAAAGGGGCTTTTCCAGTGAAAGGATGGAGTGGAAGTTGGAGGAACCATGGTGGCGCCATCTTTCGACAGATCGCAATATCCTTCGGGACAGTTCAAGGGTCACGCCACCTGTGGGCGGGCATACGAAGCCTGTCGGGAAGTACAGAAGGGAGGAGAGGAACCAACCAATCAAGAGCCGGCGTCCATCTTGCTTCATTGTTGGCGTGACGGGAGTTGTCCAGGGTTCTTGTTTAGCACCCCTCTCCTCTCTTCCCCAGCTCATTCCCACTTAGTGAGAGAGGAGGTTCGCCAGGAAGGGGTGCTGTGCTTCGTGAGGGGGGTTGAGCACCGGCTCGGACTCCCTTCGACTCCCATTTTTTTTTTAGAGTGTGATTGCATCCGAGCTCGATCCGCACGCAAGACAGCAGGCACAACTCACGCCTATAGGCGTGAGTCGGCCCTCGATGTACGTTTACGGCGAGGGCCAAACGGCAAAATTAAACTCAGAAACGTGGTAATTGGCAAAGAGCCACTTGAAACAAATAAAAAATTTGGTCCGACTCCCCTCCCCCTCTTTGCCCGCTCCCCTTTCTATTCGGTCCCAGCTCATTAAGGCCTCCTACCTGTTATTTGTGGCGGCTACTCTGGGAACTGTTGTCACACCTAAAGTTGGAGCTTTAGCGAGGTGATACATACTGGAGAATTAAAACAGTGCGAAGGACGAGAGACTGGATGAGGAGACAGAGACACAGCACCTAGTCACAACAAATATTTATTGATCGTGACAGCGCAATATATGCTCGCGCTGTCAATGACAAACAAAAAGAGGATCTGCCTAAAATCACATCTCTAAAAAAGCGCCATAGAGAGCCGGGTGGAGCATGCATGTAAAACATGCACGTCAAGAAACAACAAAATCAATCTCCTTGCTTGACAGGGAAAGTGAAATTTGGAACAGGCGTTAATGTGGTCTCCATGACAGGCCTGGGTAGAGTTTGGCCCCGGAGATCCAGGCCGGCGCTACCAGAAGGTTCCTAAGGATGGCATGTCAGCTGGAGGCGCTGCAGGCAGAGGAGTCACATTCGCACCTCCACCAAACTGGTGCGTGTGTGTGTGTAGTTGGAGGGGGAGGGTTAGCTATCGGAGCCCTAGTTATAAATACTAGGGGTGATTACAAACCTAGTTGTGATTGCTAGGCTAAGCGTGTTCAGTGTACCGCGAAGAGAAAGGTGTTTGAGTGCGCGTTAACTTAATTTATTTTTGCGGACTGCGCAACGCTCTCCGCTGTTTTTTTACGAAAGAAGGCAAGAATAAGACTACATAGTAGAGATGCTGCGAACCTCCCAGACTTCGAATTAATAAATCTGATGTGAAAAAAAAAAAACGATCGGAAATTTTTAGGTTTTTGAAAGTTCAAAATGAAAGAGTTCAGACTCGTTAACAAATCAAGTTTTAAAAATCAAAGATTTCGAATTTTTTCTCGGTACGAGTGCCAAAAATTTATACTTTCCAAATTAGGTACGAATTCTTGGAAGTTTAGTGACGGAGTTTGAACTTCGCAGTTTCAAATAAAGTTTTTACGGGTTCATATAAGAACTATCGCGAAATGTGCTACAAATTTCACTGAAAACCTTGCACACTTCTTTTATGCCGTAAGTACTTTTCTTCCTACTCAGTACCGTGGTAATGACGGTACAACCCGCACTGCTGTTGTCTATCGTAATTTATAGAACAAGTGTTGAACTGGTTGAGCGCTTCGTCGAAAAGCTCTGAGATTGTCCGGTGAATGTACTTAATACCTTTTTGAAAATTAGTAGCAATCTGTTAGAATGTCGCTTAAATGCGATGCTCGCATGAGAAAACCAAATATACGAGAAAGGGCCTGCACATAAAAACATTCAGATTTCCCGAAAATTTGTATTTCCTCTGGGCGTTTTTTTGCGGTGGAGTAGGGTGGAGGAAATGCAAGAAACAGGCACAACACCCGGCAGAGCTCTAGGTTGAGGAGAACGCAACCAGAATAAATTAAGGGGCTCCCCAACCCCCGAAAATACAGCTGATCAGATCAGGGGTCGTCATTAGGCTCAACATAATGCCGGTGTCTGGAACAATTCTTCTTCAATGAATAAAGATAGTCACCGCTCTAGAAGGCAGCCGGTTCCTAGTTATAATGGAGTAAGCGCCGATCCAGCGTTCGTTTTAGCGCGTCTGTGTCGCGCTCTGCAAGCGCCTTTCCCAGACCAGTTGCTTCCTCGAGAAAACTGGGGGACTGGCGTTCATAGACAACTACCGAGTGTCCCAAGTCACGGTAAGGCTCTTTAAGCTGACCGCAAAATTAGGTTTTTTAACCTATCGCGCTACGGTTTCGTGCAGCGTTGCCCACAGATGCTGCATTTTTTTTGCCAAATTTGCAAAAAGCGAACTTACCTGAGCAAAAAGTAAAAAAAGAAAAAGGCTTAAATCCTTAAGGAAACACAGCGAAGCCACAGGTGCCCAAACAATACGGCGCCGTTTCGCACGGGAGACAAGAGATGGCGCAAGCGGTCGCGACGCCAACTGCCACTAAAGAACGTGCATACGGCGCCGACAGCCGGCGTCATTAGCAGACGATCTCCTACCTCAAGATGTGCCTCACAGTGTAATTATTATGCTAAAGGAATTGCCCTTCAATGAGTTTTTAAGCATTTAGATCATTGATTACTTAAGCATTATTCCCAGCACAAGAATAATATAATCAATCAAAGTTTTACAAAATATCGCTACGGGCACGTGTCTCGTTTAGAATATGCTCACAAAACGTATAAATTAAGAAACGCTGTTTTCGCTGTAAAAGGCTTAAAAAAAAATCCAAGTCAGACAGCAGAAGTGTAGTGCTTTTAAAGCAACGCGTGACGCATGACGCTTAATATTACATCAATTATTTATGCCTATCTCGATAACGATGTCAGAGTGTTTCATGTTCTAAAAAGAAATAAAAACGAGATCTTTCTGTAGGGACTGCTATGGTTAAATTGTGTTTTTTTTTATTGTGGCGTTTTTGGGGCGTACATTACGGCAATTCGTATTAATAATAATAATAATATTAAGATATTTTCATCAGTAGCTTTTGAAACTCTAATATAATTTGTTGCGTATGATCCAATTTTAAACGCGCGACTAAGTATGGATATGCAAAGTTCGTAAATTATCGCTGGTGCCAAATTCAGCATTCTTAATTAACAAGTTATAAACTAAAAACAGCCTAACATTCTAGCTAGTTTGAGAAATTCAAGTAAAATGATATTAATTGTGGGTAAAGCATATGGTTATATCAAAGTTGCGACTTTTGGCAATCAGAAAAACGTCCTCCAAACTCCCACAGCCAATCCTTCCGAAACAAATGCCCCAAAATACAAAAAAAAAAAAAAAAAAAAACAGATTATGTTGTTGTTTTATTGAAAAACTACCCAGTTCCTTTTTTTTTTGTAACTTTTACGCGCCGCCGTTTCGCCAATATCAGCCATTTCAGTTCGAAGGAGCGCCCACCAGCTTGCACGTCTGCTCCCTGCAGTACGTTTCGTTGGCATTGGAAAACGGGTGAAATAGTAGCACGTTTTAGTATTGCGTATACGAGCGAACGCAAGCACTTTGCGTTGGCGTTAGCGTTGCGCGTTTACATTTCGCGTGGGCGGAGCCTAAAATTACGGTCTTGGATTGGCGCATGGCAACGAAGCGCATCTGCAGCGTGGAGCACGCAACTCTAACGCAAACGCCTGCACTTGCGTTTCCTTCTATACGCAATACTAAAACTCTCCAGTAAGGTAAAGTCACATGCCGGCTGCAGCACTGCGTCGGGTCAGTAAAAAGTCTTGTTTGCGTTTCGATACGGCTGTTTGCGAGCCATGAGTGCGAGCAGTTCCGCCGTGTTCGCTGCGCAGGAGAGCCGGGGGACCCTCTCCAGAGTGCTTCCCGTTTCCGCCGCGGGGGGTGCAAGCAACGAGTTGGAGGCGCGGATATGGGAGACCATAGAAAAAATCGTAAGGGTGCAGGCGAGCTGGTGAATATTAATCATGTTGAAATTAACCTGAGACTGGGTTAGAGAAGAAACATCAAAACGTAGAAGGGACAGAAAATAGACAGGACGACGTCTCTCTTTGAGACTTCGTCCTGTCTATTTTCTGTCCCTTCTATGTTTTGATGTTTCTTCTCTACCCCAGTCTCGGGCTAATTTCAACGTGGGAGACCATTCGTGCTGGAAACGGATCACCAGCCCCTGGTGTATATTAACCTTACCCGATATTCGAACGCTCGCTTGACGCGATGGTGTCTTCAGCTCCAGGAATAGGATCTTTTCGCGGACGCCACATTAGGGGCGGCGAAAATGTGGGGGCGGACTACACCTAACCCGATTGCAGAGTTCGCTATACAGAAAATAATGTACAGTGAAACCTGTTATCATGCCGCAAGCAAATCGGATGGAACTATGAGTATATTTCGAATGTTTCTGTGAATATCTTTTACTAATTACTCAGTTCGGGACGTTCCTGAGAAACGTCGGGTGTAAAACGTGAAGATATTGGCCTCGAGATCCAGATTGAATTGTGTGGAACCGTGCTTTTGTTTATCCATTGTTTATCCATGAGGCACGTGTTGATTCTACCTGTCCACAATGCGGATAGAGACAAGGCATACGAATAAAGGCACAGAACATGGGCAAGAGTACAGAGCACGAGCTCTTAGCAGTTGATTCCGGCGCGCGAGCGCTGCATAGGCGCCTCCCATGGCTTCGACCTTGCGTGTGTGGCGTTCCTTTTGCTCGAAGCAGGTGTAAAACAAAGGGTTAGTTCTGCTCCTCACCAAATGAGTCGTGTCGATCGAATCTCGAGGCGAATAGTGCGCACTGAATTTTGTAAGTTTTGGTTTCTCCTTTTTAATATTCCCGCGCGAATATTTTTTTTTTTTATTTTAAGGGCTGTCACACATTTCAAAGGTTTTTTCTTTGTGTTTTTTTTTTTTTCCGCTTTGAGTGGGGTGCGCGAGCGCCGAGGACACAAGCGCGAAGTTTAGGATTTTTCCGGGCGAGCTCGGAGGGAAAAAAAAAGGCGGAAGCGGCGCACGGTGTGGTTGGTCGAACCCCGAGCAAGGCTTCAACGGTGTGTGTGTGTGTGTGTGTGTGCTTCTGAGTGAGCGCTGCATGGCACTGTATACAGCCAAGTCGCCACAGCCGCCACGACTTCTCGATCCCGACTGGCTGCGCAAGGGACCGGACCACCACCGTCATCTTGGGACCCTGATTCGACTCCACTGCTCCTCAGAACTGTATGTCGGCTTTGGTTTGACTCCGGTTCGTTTCGTTACGCTTTCGAAACTTTGGTTTTTTTCCTTGACGCGGTTATGAAGCTCGAAATTCTCTCAGGTTGTGTTCTATTTTGTTTTTCACCCTCTGTGTGTGCCCCGAACCTTTTCCTTACTTTTGAAGTCCGTTGATATTAAATAGTGTTCGTAACGCCATGGCACGACTCGTTTTTAAAGGGGCGATGCAACATTTTTTCTAAGTCTGCGCAAATACCGTTTAGAACGGATCCCTGACGTTAATAGACAGTCTTAGTGGACCGTACGCTATAGCTTTGCGTACGCAAGGAAATTGCGAGTCGTGAGTGCGCATGCGAAGAAAAGGGCTAGCGTATTGCGTACGCACGCAACGCTGGGGATTTTGCGTTGCTGGCTAGCGAGCCTTGCGGGACGCTCTCGAGAGATCTCGGACCCAACGAGAGCGCTAGTTTCAACATGGCGGTTGGCTTGACTGGCGCAGCAAGGGTGACGTGGTGTTTTCGAAGTTCTGTGTTACGTGAAATTGCGTGGTGTTCAGCTCGGCGATTCTTCCTGGAATCTACCGCGGTCGAATCAGATCGCCCTGCAGCTGAAGGAGTGCACAGTGGAAATGTTCGCCGCTCGCAGTGTGCGTCGACGCTGCGATCTGCTCAACGCTAAAGCTATTCCCACAGTTCATCGCCGACGGACGAACGACTCCAAAAAAAATCGCCGAAGCTCTCGCTATGCACTGGACATCAGGGTCATGAATTTCATTCCTCGATAGCATTGATAAAAGGTGCCGTTTCCACGGGACGACTGACGGAGGCTCCGTGATCGAATTTGGCTACGCACTCGTACTCGTAGCCTCTGTACCCCGCAGAAAAGCGCGCATGACGAGGCAGCTGTGGCTTGGTTTAATCTGAAATAAAATGTGTAATAGAAAAACTGGATGGTTTATTTGAGAAAAATTAAAACGTACATTGGGTACAAACTCGGAAACTTGGGTGAGAGCCGGATGCCCATCTGACCGCCTCGATAAACACAATATGGCAGATACTCAAAAAAAAGGTGTGATGTCCGTTACGCTAATGCTGACGCTAACAAATGATTGGACACTTTTTCTTTTTCAATATTTCTTTCCAGGAGCATGGTTGCGCTATAAGCACGCGGAATTCTACGGCTCTAGCAAATTTAACCAAGATCATACGCGGTGTTCACTCGAAAACGTAACGCACAACTAAATTCCGTCCGAGCAGGTCATTTTTAGCGTACGCTATACTATTGCGTACGTAAGATCCAGCAACGCTATACTAAAACTGTCTAGTTTCAAGATGGCGGTTACCTCGACTGGCGCAGCAAGGACGACGTGGTGTTCTCGAAGTTCAATGTTACGTTAAATTGCGTCGTGTTCTGCTCGGCAATTCTTTCCGGGACCTTTTGCGGTCGAGTCAGATCGCCGTGCAGCTAAAGGAGTGCACAGTGAAAATGTTCACCGCGCGCAATGTGCGTCAACGCTGCGATCTGCTCAACGCTAAGCCTATTCGTACAGTTCATCGCCGACGGAGGAACGATTCTTCAAGAAATCGCCGAACTGGTCGCTATGCACCGGACATCAGTAGGTCATGGATTTCATTGCGCGATAGCATTGATGAAAGGTGCCGTTTCCACGGGACGATTGACGGAGGCTCCGTGATCGAGTTTGGCTACGCACTCGTACTCGTAGCCTCCCTATACCCCACAGAAAAGCGCGCTTAACGAGGCAGCTGCGGCTTGGTTTGATTTGAAATAAAAGATTAGACACGTTATCGTTTTCAATATTTCTTTTGAGAAGCATAAAAACGAGAAGCACGCGGAATGCTACGGCACGCGCAAATCTAACCAAGATCACACGAGGTGTTCACTCGGAAACGTAACGCGCAACTAAAATCGGTTTGAGCAGGTCGTTTTTAGCGTACGCTATACTGTTGCGTATTGTGTACTTAAGAGCCAGCAACGCTATACTAAAAATGTCTAATGTCCTATGAAACAAGCGTTAGTTTTTCACCCCACGCAATAGAAGTGCCAGAAAAAAAAAATAAAGAAAAAGGAGCAACGTTCACCCCCTCAACTCGCAGCCAGAACAAGTGGCCACGTGATCTGGGCCCGATTATATGCCGCCAATGCTGATCATAGCCACGCGCTGGGGTTGGCAAAGCGCAGGACACGGGCTGAGTTCCAGACATTGTTCTGGCTCGGCTATTGTCGTCGTTGCAGCGATTGGACATGGGCCACTACCCGAATGCTTCTCGAGCTAGTAATTATCACGAGCCCAAATCGAGTGCCCACGCAATGCTCGGGCCCAATCTATGAACCGCATTCAAATATCGTCATTGGGGTGTACTGCGATTCCCACGTTACGTCATCAAATTTTGCAAAGTAGAGATTGAATGAAAATGACCGTTTTCGTGTCTGAAATTACACCGCAACAAAGGAGTTTTTTGGCCAGTGGCGTTGCGTGCAAGTATCTGCTAGAGGCCGCTGCCGTTGCTATCAGCAGTACGCGTAGTACTGACGTCACCGGGCGCTCTATAAGAAGAGCACGGTCATACGCGCAGCCAGATCGCTGCCGGCCTCTGCGGAATAAAGCTGTTCGCAGTCCCTCCTTCGTCTGGCCACTCCTTGCACCGCAGACATAACAACTGGCGACGAGGATGGGATCACGCTCTGTCTCACGCGCGATGTCCTTACCGGTGACTGGTAGAGATGCCAAGCGCAGCGTATAAAACGTCTCGTCGTGACTGTCGCCTACTTCTGTGGACTGCAACGGAAGTTTTGAAAAACAGTCCGCGTCCGCGTTGTCTGCTGACGTCCTGTAGACAAGTTTATACTTGTAGAATGAAAGCGTTACCGCCCACTCTGCAGTCTTGCGGCGGCTATTGCCAGGATGCCACTCTTTGGCCCAAGGATCGCTTGCAAAGGTTTATGATCAGTAAATAACGTAAACTCCCAACCATAAATGCAGAAGTGGAATTTCTTGACACCGAAGATTAGGGCGAGCGCCTCCTTTTCAACCTGGCTATAGTTTTCCTCAGCCTTTTATAATGTTCGGGAATCGCAGGCAATTGGCCTTACCGTGCCATCTTTCATGACGTGCGACAGCACAGCGCCGAGACCGTACGCAGACGCATCGTAGGATAGCTGCAGCGGACGTGCCGGGTCGTAGTGTGCCATCACCTCCGTCGAAGACAAGACTTCCTTGATGGCTTGGAAGGCATCTTGACATTTCTGATCCCTTCATCAGGGAGCATCCTTCTATAGTAACCTGTAGAAAAGCTTTGCCAGCGTTGCTAGCCGTGGCGTGAATTTTCCATAGTAGTTTATGAGTCCAAGCAATGAACGCAACTGTGCGATGTTAGTAGGCGCTGGGCCATGCAGCAGCGCTTGAACTTTTTCCTCGCTTGGTTTGACGCCGGTATCGCTGATAATGTGCCCCAGATACTGCAGTCTTTCTTTGAAAAATTCACATTTTTCACGCTTGACGCGAACGCCTTTCTGCTGAAGTGTACAGAACACGGCTTCAAGGTTTTTGAGGTGTTCTTCAGCGGTAGCTCCCGTGACGACAATATCGTCAAGGTAGCATATGACACCCGGTAGTCCTTTAAGTATGTTGTCCATAATGCGCTGGAACAACGCGGGCGCAGACGCTACTCCGAAAGGGGGTCTGTTCACCGCAAAAAGCCCTTTGTGCATGTTTAGTGTGAGAAATATTTTTTGAGTCCTCCGACATCTCTACCTGTTGGTATGCCCTGCTAAGATCTAGCTTGGAAAAATATTTACCTCCGGCGAGCGCAGCTAGTATTTCCTCAAGTTTGGGCAGAGGGTACTGCTCCGTGTCTAGGACAGAGTTAAACGTTGTTTTGTAATCCCCGCACACACGTATGGTGCCGTCCTTTTAGAGCCCAGCTCTTAGGGGCCCGTTTCCGGCTTGAGCGACGTCGCCGTCGCCGTCGGCGTAACCGCGCGGTGCATTATGGGTAAATTTCTCCGCTAAATCTAGCGGAAAATTTTTCCCGCTAAATCTAGCGGAAACATTCCCCGCTAGCGGAAAAAATTC
Source organism: Ixodes scapularis (assembly GCF_016920785.2). Taxonomy (NCBI): domain Eukaryota; kingdom Metazoa; phylum Arthropoda; class Arachnida; order Ixodida; family Ixodidae; genus Ixodes; species Ixodes scapularis. The sequence continues at coordinate 111,572,637 of NW_024609880.1, read as the reverse complement.
ACCGCTAAATCTAGCGGAAAAATTTCCCCACTAAATCTAGCGGAAAAATTTCCCCGCTAAATCTAGCGGAAAAATTTCTCTGCTAAATCTAGCGGAAAAACCTAGCGGTAAAAATTCCCCGCTAAATCTAGCGGAAAATTTTCCCCGCTAAATCTAGCGGAATATTCCCCGCTAAATCTAGCGGAAAATTTTCCCCGCTAAATCTAGCGGAAAAATGTCTCCGCTAAATCTAGCGGAAAAATCTAGCGGGAAAAATTCCCCGCTAAATCTAGCGGAATATTCCCCGCTAAATCTAGCGCAAAATTTTCCCCGCTAAACCTAGCGGAAAATTTTCCCCGCTAAATCTAGCGGAAAATTTTCCCCGCTAAATCCCCGCTATATCTAGCGGAAAAATTTCCCCGCTAGCGGAAAAATTTCCCTGCTAAATCTAGCGGAAAATTTTCCCGCTAAATCTAGCGGAAACATTTTCCCCGCTAGACTTAGCGGGGCAATTTTCCCGCCAGATTTAGCGGAGAAATTTTTCCGCTAAATTTAGCGGAGAATTTTTTTCGATTTAGCGGGGAATCTTTTTCGCTAGCGGGGAAAATTTTTCCGCTAAATCTAGTTTTCCAGCTAGATTTAGCGAAAAAATTCCCCCGCTAAATCTAGCGGGAAAATTCCGCGCTAAATCTAGCGGAAAAATTTCCCCGCTAGATTTAGCGGAAGAAATTCTCGGCTAAGTCTAGCGGAAAAATTTTCCCGCTAAACCTAGCGGAAAAATTCCCCGCTAGATTTAGCAGAAAAATTTCTGCGCTAAATCTAGCGGAAAATTTTTCCCTGTTAGATTTAGCGGAAAAAATTCCCCGCTAATTGTAGCGGAAAAATTTCCCCGCTAAATTAGCGTAAAAATTTCTCCGGTAAATCTAGCGGAAAAATCTAGCGGGAAAAATTCCCCGCCTAATCTAGAGGAAAAATTCCCCGCTAAATCTAGCGGAAACATTTCCCCGCTACATCTAGCGGAATATTCCCCGCTAAATCTAGCGAAAAAATTTCCCCGCTAAATCTAGCGGAAAAATTTCCCCGCTAGATTTAGCGGAAAACTTTCCCCGCTAAATCTAGCGAAAAAATTTCTCCGCTATTTAGCGGAAAAATTTCCCCGCTAAATCTAGCGGAAAAATTAACCCGCTATATCTAGCGGAAAAATTAACCCGCTAAATCTAGCGGAAAAATTAACCCGCTAAATCTAGCGGAAAAAATTTCCCGCTAAATCTAGCGAAAAAATTCCGCGCTAGATCTAGCGGAAAAACTTTCCCGCTAGATTTAGCGGAAAAAATTCCCCGCTGTCTAGCGGAAAAATTTTCCCGTTAAACCTACCGGAAAACTTTCCCCGCTAAATCTAGCGGAAAAAAATTCTCCGCTAAATCTAGCTGAACATTTTTTCTGGGGGTTCACGTGACCTTTTAAGGTCACATGACCCCCCCCCCCCCCCCACCCCGAGAACAGGTAACCCTCAGTACCCTTCCCTCCTCAAGAGCTGCGCTCCAATTCGGTGTTACAGGGAGTTCTAAACGGCTTTCATTTTTTTAACTACCGGTACAATAGGCGTAGCGAACTTACTGTTTGACACTTGCGTAATGACGCCCATTTGTTCAAGCTTTTGCAGCTCTTCCTCTACGGCCGATCGGAGTGCGTAAGGCACGTTTCTTGCTTTGAGGAACTTCGGACGTTGCTCTTTCAAAAATAAAGTGGCTCGCTCGCCTTCTATCTTGCCAAGGGTGCCGTCGAAGATGCGGCTGTACTTGGCTTGAAGTTGTTTTAGGCGTGCCTCGTACTTCTTGCTTGCATCAGACCGATGAGAGTCCGACAGCTTGTGCACGCCGCAGATGTTGTCCCAGTCCAGACGAAGAGGTGTGAGCCACTCACGACCCAAAAGAGGTGGCCCATTGTGGTCAACTACGTAGAGGGGTAGAACGTCCTCTTGACCCTTATACCGTACGGACGCTTTGACGAAACCGCAGGGTCGCACGACTTCCCCGGTGTAAGTCTTGAGACGTAGCTCGGTGGGTTCAAGCTTCAAAGGAGGCTGAAGTTTCTTGAACTGCTGCTTTGGTATTATAAACACCGTGGCTCCCGGGTCCAATTCCATGCTCAAGGAGGTCCCTTGGACTTCCACGTCGACGGTGATGGGACGCCGGCTTTGCGGTGACAACATCTTGACGTTGGACGTGTCGTCGCTTTAAAGAGTCCGGACCCACTTCTTTCCGCCAACACTTTTCTTCTTGGCGCTCCGACATGCACGCTGAATGTGACCCTTCTTGCCGCAATTCATGCACTTATCTACAATGTGCGGACACGCCCGGGCGAAATGCTTATGAGAGCCACAGCGATAACACTCTAACGACTGGTTTCTTTTCGCGGAATCTTCGGTGCTCATCTTGTGCAAGTCATCGCTCCTTTCTTTTGCGTGCGCTTCCTGAACATTTTTTTAGCTTCTTCTAACGCGAGTGCGCATTCAACGGCTTTTTGAAATATTAACGTTTTATCCTCTGCAAACAAATACCGTTGTATGTCCGCACGGAACAAACCGCACACGAACCGATCTCTCAGCGACTCATCTAGGAAACCGCCAAATTCACAGGTTTGAGAGAGCTTCCTGAGCTCCGCTACATATTGTGCGATACTTTCATGTTCCAACTGACTACGGCGATAGAATTTAGCTCGCTCTCCAGTCACTGATACTCTCGGTGACAGCTGGTTTCGCAACAATTGGGTTAGTTGCTCTAGCGTGTTTTCTGACGGTTTGGCAGGTTCAAGAGACTGTACGTTTTAGGCCCAATAGCGCTTAAAAAGCATGCACCTTGAGTTCGTCAGGTATTTTGTTGGTAAGAAAAAAGGACGTCAACCTATCTTCATAAGACTGCCAGTCACTCACAGTTTCATCGAAGGCTTCTACTTGGCCGATATGACCGGAGGATGCCATCTTGAGAAGCTTGCCGTCGCCGAGTACCCAGCGGCGTGTGGTGATGATTCGCTGTCTGTTTGGTCGCAGCTTCAAAGCTTTTTACCTTCGTCTTGGCATTATTGCCCCCATCAGAAGGGATGGCCATCGCATCTTGATGATAAAGTATTGAAGCCCTATTTTTACAGACGCAGGGAACTCACAGTCCACGAGCGATGCCCGGTGCATGGAATGAGAGTCGTCGTGCCCCCGAAGCTTCAACAGCTGGTCCTGGAGGAGCCACACCAGGAACACCCAGGAATAGTGCGGAGCAAAGCACTCGCCCGAAGCTACGTATAGTGGCCCTCCTTAGAGACAGACTTGAAGAACCAAGTGAGACACTGCACGGCATGCCAACAGCAGCGCCACATGCCAGAAAAGGCACCATTGCACCCGTGGTCATGGCCGACACAACCGTGGTCACGGGTACATGTAGACTTTGCGGGCCCTCTTCGCGGTCGTATGCTACTAGTCATTGTAGACGCGCATTCTAAATGGCCTGAGGTTTTTGTCATGACGTCTATCACCGCAGAAGCAACGATAACAAAACTGCGCGATCTATTCGCTCGGTATGGGGCACTGGTTAGTGATAACGGTGCGCAGTTTACATCGTCCGAGTTTAAGGAGTTCCTTAAAAAACATGCAGTTCGGCAGGTTCTCACTTCTGCATATCACCCCAGCAGCAATGGAGTCGCAGAGAGATTTGTGGAAACCCTAAAGAACACATTACGAAAAGGCCCTGCAACTGAAAGTATAGAGGAAACCTTGTCAAAGTTCTTAATGACATATCGCAACACTCCGCATGCGACCACTCAAGAAACCCCATCTTTTCTTTTTTGGAGTCGTCGGCCACGGACACGGTTGGATGCACTAAAGCCGGCTCTTGATCGTACTATCAACGCACGTCAGTTTGAACAGACTTCACGGCGCAGTGGTGCTAGCAGTGTGTTCGAAGTGACCCAGGCAGCACAAGGTGTTGGGCCAATATTGGAAGAGCATTGGCAAAAAAAGGTCCAACGATGGTCCACTGCAGCCAATCTGCTCCCAAAATTGTCTATGCCATTATATAGAACCTTCAGTGATGGCCCAGCTTCTTCAATGACCAACCAATATTGGAAGAACATTGGCATAACATGGGCAATCTTGGCCTGTCAGTTCCATTCGCTCGCGAATATTTGATGAACACTGGCAAAACACCGACAATGTTGGCCAGACAGTTCCATTGGCTTGCGAATATTGGATGAATACTGGTATAAAATGGCCAATCTTGGCCTGTCAGTTCCATTGGCTTCCGAATATTGAATGAATACTGGCGTAAACCGGACAATGTTGGCCTGTGAGTACCGTTGGCTAGCTAACATTGGATGAACACTGGAATAAAATGGTCAACATTGGCCTGTCCGCGCCGTTGGCATTCCAATATTTGATGGGGACTGGCATAAAATGGACACTGTTGGCTTGGAAATGTTGGATAAACACGAGCTTATAATGGTTACTGTTGTCCTGTTGGTACCATTGGCTCATCGTCATTTCAAGAACACAGTGGCATATAATGGTCAGTGGGTGTTAGTCTGACGATAGCATTGGCTTAATAGTGGAAGCATGTTGGAATAGGCTGGTTTAGGCGTGGTCGTTTTACCTCAACAAGTTGAAATTGCTCGAGCGCTTGTAAATATTGTTCTTTTTTCAATGGCACTATTTGGGCTTCAGTAACAGTGATATTACTTTGAAGCGGTTACGAAAAATTTATAAAAAATGGAATACGTTCACAATTCCCTCTAACGCCGAATTAGAGCGCAGCTCTTGAGGAGGAGGACGGAAGGGTACTGAGAGGAGAAGGTAGAAAGTCCCCCACTACTAACATGAGTGTTGATCGACGTGTGCTCAAAGCAAATCGCAGAAAATGCACGTCTTTGGTGAGAGCATCGCGTGTAAATTGGGCGGGAATTTAGCAGGGCAATCTCTTCCTCTAACTTTACGGGGAATTTCTTCAACTAAATTTAGCGGGGAAATTTTTTCCGCGAAATTTAGCGTAACATTTGTTTCCGCTAACTGAACTTTTTTCCGCTAAATTTAGAGAGGAAATTGTTTCCGCTAAATTTAGCGGAGAATTTAGCGCCATCGGGATGACGTCGCCGTCACCCTCATCGCCATCGTCAGTGACGTCACGTGTGACATCATCAGTGACGATTACAATGACGATGACGTCATCGTCATCGCCATCGCGCGGTTACGCCGACGGCGACACCGCTCAAGCCGGAAACGGGCGCCTAAGAGCTGCGCTCTAAAGTAAACAAGCATGCCGGTTTGCGCGGCGCTGCACAATGCATAATCGAATATGACGTCTCATCTCCAAATGGTGCAATCTGTTCGGTCTGCCAAGCATGAATCTGCCATCACCTTGCCGCGTCCGTTTCGAAGGCTTATAAAATGTATCACAAGAACTCCACAATGGGCTGGTATAGCGATTTCTGGAGTTTCAGCCCAGCCACTCTTTGGGCTTCACTCACCAGAACAACCAGACAGAAATCGCACCTGGCGGAGATCCTCCTGGATTTCGTCTATGAGGCCAAGCTAGACGTCTCCATCTAGATCTGGCCTTCTCGTTCCTATAGTGTAGTGCCCACGTGCGGTAAATCAAATCACCCGCGCCATCCACTTGTACAAAAAAGGACTTTCTGAATTTCTGCCAAATGAGGGAAGGGGGAGCGAGGATAATTGATGTCAATCAAAAAGATTCCTGAATCCGATGGCAAGCACACACTTCCGGACTCGCGGGCGAACCCGCGCAGTTTCGGAGCCGTGTGGCGGAATCTACTCCTTGCTGGCGGAAAATCTGGATCAGTCCGGGGCCCATATCCAGATTTTCCGCCAGCGACGAGTCGATTTTGCCACCGGCCTCCAAAATCGACTCTCCGCCTGCGCGGATCCGCCCGCAAATCCACATCTGTAAACGCGCCATAACACGGTCTCTGTTCTCGCGAAAACGCTACATAAATATATAACCACCCTTACGAAGTATTGTTCTGAGCTCAAAGCGGGATTGTTACAAAGACTGGCAATTTGAAGAGGTTAATTAGTTTTGTAAACGGGAAACATACTAAACGACCGTGAGGCTTTCTTCCATGTCATTTCCAAACATGCATTTGCCTGATGATATTACAAAGAATAAAATAATCAGATAAAAACAGCTATTCTATTTGGTGTTATGAAGCGTTATTTTGACCAAATGGACATGCGACAACCTATCGGTTTTTTAACCTGCGTATTTATATAAGCACTAGTTATAACCTCTGAAATACTCAAGACAACGAAAATGGCGGCACTTTTTTACAAGTGGACGTTCACAACCTTTATGGAAATCTGTGTGCCTACAGAACATTCCCGGTTCTGTTAAACTAAGAAACCTGCGAAAAAAGCAACATAAACCTATAGCGGAGCAGGAAATTTGAAAGTGTAGAATTCATTGTTACCGATTATCCCATTACTCTAAATTTATAAATATACGGCACAAAGAGTTACACATCACCAACAAAAAATAGCGTATGCGGACCAGGTATCGGCGACTGGCAACGCCACGAAAATACAGATATACGCGGTTCATGAAACGGGCGAAAGATACCGTTTGTTTAACTGAAGATCGGTCAAACGTTTTGTGCTCAAACCACGCGTGCGATAAACAAATAAGGTGCTAATTACTCCCTCCGAGAGTACAATCTCTACTCTTTCACGTTAAAGTTACGCTTACACTCGCGAATTCGCGGGCGGATCCGCGCCGGCCAGGAGCGGACTCTCGAGCCGGGCGGCCATATTCGCTCGTCGCCGGCGGAAAATCTGGGTCAGTCGGGGACCCATATCCAGATCTTCCGCCAGCGACCGAAAATCAAATTTGGGGGTTTTACGTGCCAAACCAACGGCGGGCATCTGGCACGCCGCAGCGGAGGACTGAGGATTAATTTCGACCAACTGGGGATCTTCCCACGTGCAACCGAAATCTTGGTTACACGGTGCCTTCTCCGCAATAGGCAACCTGCAATGCTGTTTCATTTGGCGCCATCTAGCGACTGAAGCAAGAGATTTTGGGTACCCCAGGGAGTGGCATTGTTCAAACGTGAGCTTTTACTCTGGTGACGCCGCTTAGCCTGGTGTCTAAAGCACGAAATACTGGGTAACCCAGGACGCCGTGATCGCGTAACATGCCTGTACAGCGGAAGCTACTGCCCTGGCGGGCCAATGGGAACGTGACTACGTATCACCGGTGAGCGCCTCTACTCGGAAGAAGCATCAGGCTTTTCGCTGCGTCAAGCTCCAATACGTATGTGCGCGTTGCGCTTGTATACGTCGCGCATTTCGAAGCCTTCGGCACGCAATGTGGGGCTTATCGTTCACCCTTTGCCAAGTTACAACGAGACAGGGTATAGCCGTGGGCTCTCACTCCGCCGGCGCCGCCCGGCCATTGCCGGCTGCCTATAAGCCTCCCTCAGATTGCGGGCGCCTCGGCCGGGATTCGAACCCGCCACATGGGGATCCGTAGGCCGGTGACCTTTCTTCAGAGCCACCGAGGCGGCTTGACTCCGCTCGCGAATCCGGAAGTCTAAACGCACCGTAAATCCGACCGCAGCGAAAGCTACGATCTGATAGACCCAATCAGTCAGAGTCAAAAGTGCATGGTCAAGGCGCTCGTCCTCTCTACGGGTTTGCTGTCACCGCTAAACCAATGGCGCACAGAGAAAGCGCATGAATGGCACCGCATTCACTGCGTGAGAGTTACTGGCTTGGTCGGTGATAGCAAACGCAGAAACACAACGAGCACCGTGATGATGCACTTCTGTCGCGGCTTCATCGGCTCCATCAGGTTTACTTCATCTCATTTTAGTTTGGGAGGAAGTCGGACTTCATCGGAACTTAATATAATGAGGTACTTGGTATATCGAATATTTAAGCATCTAAATATTTCTCGCGTAACTATTTTGCTTTGGTTACAAAAAAAAAATGAAAGCCGTTTACAACTCCCTGTAGCGCCGAATTTGAGCGCAGCTCTTGAGTTGACCTCGGAAGAGGGGGGGGGTCACGTGACCTCGGGGGTCACGTGACCTGGGAGATCACGTGACCTCGGGGGAGGGGTCACGTGACCGGGGGTCACGTGACGATGACGTCATCAGTGATGATGACGATGACGTCATCAGTGACGTCACAAATGACGTCATCAGTCATGATGACGATGGCGATGCGGATGCCAATGACGTAACCTAGGGGGGGGTCACGTGACCCCCCCCCCCTAGGTCCTCCCGAAGGAACCCGAGGTCCTCCCGCGGTCCTCCCGAAGGAGCACGAGGTCCTGCCGATGTCCTCCCGAAGGAACCCGAGGTCCTTCCGAGGTCCTCCCGAAGGAATCCGAGGTCCTGGGGGGGTCACGTGACGATGACGTCATCAGTGATGATGACGATGACGATGCGGATGCCGATGAAGTCATTGGCATCCGCATCGCCATCGTCATCGTCACTCATGACGTCATCAGTGACATCACTGATGACGTCGTCGGCATCCGCATCGTCATCGTCGTCGTCACTGATGACGTCATCGTCACGTGACCCCCCCCTAAGTCCTCCCGAAAGAACCCGAGGTCCTCCCGACGTCCTTCCGAAGGAGCCCGAGGTCCTCCCGAGGCCCTCCCGAAGGAACCCGAGGTCCTTCCGAGGTCCTCCCGAAGGAACCCGAGGTCCTCCCGAAGGACCTCGGGTTCCTTCGGGAGGGCCTCGGGAGGACCTCGGGTTCCTTCGGGAAAATTTACACATAATGCACCGCGCGGTTACGCCGACGGCGACGGCGACGCCGACGCCGCTGAAGCCGGAAACGGACGCCTAAGAGCTGCGCTCTAAAAATGAAAGCCGTTTACGACTCCCTGTAACGCCGAATGGGAGCGCAGCTCTGAGGAGGAGTAGGGAAGGGTACTGAGGGGGGTCACGTCACCTGCGGGTAGTCACGTGACCTTGGGGGGGGGGTCACGTCACCTCGGGGGGGGGGGTCACGTGATCTCGGGGGAGGGGGGTCACGTGATCTCGGGTGGGGTCACCTGACCTCGGGGGGGGGGGGGGGTCATGTGACCTCGGGGGGGGGGTCATGTGATCTCGGGGGGGGGGGCCACGTGACCCCCCCCGGTTACGCCGACACCGACGCCGCTCAGGCTGGAAACGGGCCCCTAAGAGCTGCGTTCTAAAAAAGACACGGCTCCAGCAGTCTCCGTTAAAGAAAGGCAGGTGATTCAGGAGCAAGTTCAAGAGATGCTGAACGGCGACATAATTCAGCCTTCAAATAGTCCTTGGGCCTCTCCAGACATACTGGTTAAGCAGAAAGACGGGACGCTTAGGTTCTGCGTGGACTACCGACAACTGAACGCAGTGACGAAGAATGACGTCTCTCCACTGCCCCACATCGACGACACGTTAGACCGGCTGCGGCATTCTTGATACTTTTCATCGATGGACCTGAAGAGCGGCTATTGGCAGATCGAAGTCGTCGAATGGGACCGAGAGAAGACAGCCTTCGTCCCACCGGATGGACTGTACGAGTTTAAGGTGATGCCCTTCGAGCTATGAACGGCGCCAGGAACTTTCCAGCGTGTCATGGACACCGTACTCGCAGGACTGATGTGTCAGAGCTGTCTCGTCTACCTCGACGACGTCGTAGTGTTTTCCGGCGACTTAGACGAGCACTTGCGACGACTTCGAGCCGTTCTCTAAGCCATACGGAGCGCCGGACTCACCCTCAAGCCGTCAAAGTGTCGGTTTGCCTATGACGAGCTGAAGTTCTTAGGTCACCTGGTTAGTAACGAAGGCATTCGCCCAGACCCAGAGAAGACTCGCGCCGTCGCAGCATTTCCAGCGCCAAAAGACAAGAAAGCCGTGCGAAGGTTCTTTGGGTTTGTGCCTACTATAGGCGCTTCGTTCGAGATTTCGCAATGATTTCCGAACCGCTCACAAACCTCACAAAAGACGCCGAGAAGTTCGAATGGGCCGAGGAGCAGCAGCAGACATTTGATGAGCTGAAGCGATGACTGCAGACTTCTCCGGTTCTTGGACATTTCGACCGGGATGCGGAAACCGAGATTCACCTAGACGCAAGTAACGCAGGACTTGGCGCGGTACTGGTTCAAGAACAAGAAGGCACCGAGCGAGTCATCGTCTACGCAAGTCGGACATTGTCCAAGGCGGAGAGAAATTACTCCACGACTGAGAAAGAATGCCTTGCGGTCGTCTGGGCAATCACGAAGTTTCGTTCGTACTTGTACGGGAGCCCGTTCCGCGTAGTCACGGACCACCACTCGCTCTGCTGGCTTGCGAAACTCAAGGACCCGTCAGGACGCCTCGCGCGATGGCGTCTCCGACCACAAGATTTCAACATGACCGTGGTCTACAAGTCAGGCCGCAAGCACAGCGACGCCGACTGCCTGTCCAGAGCTCCCGTCGAAACACCTTCCGGCAGCAGCAACGACGATGACGACGAGTGTTTCCTGGGCGCAGTGAACACCGACGACATGGCCCGACCTCAACGAGACGATCCTGAGCTGCGCGCACTAATAGAGCACCTGGAAGGGCGCGGGAGTGCCATGCCACGTGTTTCTTCACGAGCCCTGCCCCTGCCGATTTTCGCCATTAGACAAGGGGTACTCTACGAAGAGAACTTCGGGAACAACAACTCGCCTTGGCTGCTGGTAATCCCCATCGACCTTCGGGAGGAGATATTTCAAGCCTGCCACGACGACCCGACGTCCGGACACCTCGGTTACAGCCGGACACTGGCCACTATTCGTGAAAAGTATTACTGGCCCAAGCTCCCCAAAACCGTCCACCTATACACACGATCATGCCATGAATGCCAGCGACGAGAGAAACCTCCGACGAGGCCGGCCGGACTCTTGCAGTCGATTCCTCCGCCAACAGCACCCTTCCAGCAGATCGGAATGGATCTACTTGGCCCTTTTCCGCCGCCGACGTCGGAAAATGGCTGGATCATCGTCGCCACACAATATCTCACGCGGTACGCCGAAACGAAAGCCCTTCCTTCCAAAAATGCTGTGGAAGTTGCCAAGTTTTTCATTGAATACATCGTTCTCTGGCACGGCGCTCCCGAAGTCCTGATCTCAGACCGTGGATCCTCGTTCATGGCCCAGCTGACACAAGAAGCCCTTCGTCTCAGCCACACCAGCCATCGTCGCAGCACGGCGTACCACCCGTTGACCAACGGGCTGACGGAAAGACTCAACAAGACCATGCACTATTGGAAAGACCAGTTTGAAAACCTAACTGGTCAGACTGGTATTTGGACTGGTCAGACTGGTCTAACAGGAAATCCAGCTGGTGCAACTGGTAGCCAGACTGGTCTAACTGGTAACCATATTCATTTAACTGGTCACCAGATTGGCCTGACTGGTCACCATATTGGCCGAACTGGTCACCAGATTGGCCGAACTGGTCACCAGATTGGTCAAACTGGTCACCAGATTGGCCGAACTGTTCAGCAGATTGGCCGAACTGGTCATCAGGCTGGCCGAAATGGTCCAACTGGTAACCAGATTGACCAAACTGGCCACCAGATCGGCCTAGCTGGTCCAACTGGTTGCCCTCTTTCTCACTTTATTATAGGCTTTCTCACTTTGATATATTGGCTGTGAAATAATTTCGGCATAATCGAGGGTTTACACTTTACTTAGAGATTCAACCCCTGTGCCGTTCGAAATGCTCTCATAGGTATGACATTGCTGGAAAAAAATCAACATGCTGGGATGCATGTAGTGGGCGTACTGTGTCTACATTTCAGTATAATAAAGACTTCCGAAGCGCCGTGGTGGCGTGAACAAATTAAAATTTTTTTTTGTCGAACCAGTGTGATCAGTTCAGCCGCCTTGCCTAGTCAACCAGTGTGACCAGTTCGAACCACCTCGACCAGTTCAACCATTATAAAACTGGCCAAACTGGAGCAATAACCAAGTTTGAAACTGGTACCAGTTTGAACTGGTCTTTCCAATAGGGATCGCCGACATAATTTCCATGTACGTTGACGTGGAGCACAAGACGTGGGACGAGGTGTTGCCGTACGTCACCTTTGCCTACAACACGGCCGTGCAAGAGACCACCGGGGTTACACCCTTTCAACTGGTTCATGCGCAAAGTAACGACAATGCTGGACGCGATGTTACTTCACGAACCGGCTGTCGACGGAAGCGGCTACGCCCAGGTGGTTGCCCAATTGGCAGAAGTCCGTCAGCTTGCCAGACTCTGCATTCAAGCCCAACAACGTACCGACACTGGCCGCTACAACCTTCGTCGTCGGGACGTCCATTTCCAGCCCGGAGACAGGGTGTGGGTATGGACACCGATCCGCCGCCGTGGTCTCAGCGAAAAACTCCTGAAGCGCTACTTTGGACCCTACAAAGTGCTTCGTCGACTCGGCGGTCTGAACTACGAGGTGATGCCCGGCGAAACACGGACTTCATCACGCCGCCCTTCACGACCGGAAGTCGTCCATGTCGTGCGCCTCAAGCCGTACTACGATCGATAGGACTGTGAATTACGTTTTTTAATACGCTCGATAAGATTGTGTTGCACAAGTCCACGTAGTTTGCCATTATTTTTCTTGTTTTGCTGTTTTTGTTTCCCGGCACGTTGCATCGAGACGATGCGCTTTTATAGGGGGGGATCAATGCCACGCGCGCCGGCGAGCAAGCGCGTGCGTGGCCGAGTTCGGCCAAGGCCAGCTTTTAACTCTGTAAATAAAAACGTTTTTTAAATAAAGGAAAAAAAAAAAGGGGCGTGCGTGGCCGAATGGTTAGCGCGCTTGTCTGTCGCGCGGAAGGTGCAGGTTCAATACCAGTCAATGGACTGTCCTTTTATTTATTCTTTCAACTTGGCCTTCTCGTAAGGTCGAGAGCACTCGTCTGATTAAGTTCCGAATGTTCTACGTACCGAAAGTTCTACGCCGAATGATCCAGAAACCTACGAGGGTACATAAGGGACTCCGCCAGGCGAGCAGAGTCAGTCTCGCCCCTGCGTTCGACTCTGCTGTTACGCCGACTTCGACGCCCGCGGCGCTCTTCTGTTGTCTTGTTTCCTTTTATTTTGGGGCACAAGTTCGCCCCTTGAGCGTTTAGTTTCTTTAGTTATCATCGCCTCATCCATTGTCATTCGTAACAATATTAGCTTCAAGCGTAGATCAACATAATATCCGTTGCTGCTATATCGCTTCTAGAATGTTGCCACTACCACCTCTCATAGGCTTGCTATGACTTTGTATGTTTATTTGTGGAAACAATAGTCGTATAAGAAGCTCTACGTTTGAGATTTGCCAGTCACCCTGTGCGACACGTATGAATTAAGAATACCTGCGTTCATAAACCGAGTCTTTTATATATGTTCACCAGCACACCGCATTGAAGGTGTCGTTATGGGAATGTGCTAAAGCCTCAGACAGTTTATAATATTCTGCGAGAATGCTTGATCTTCCCGTGATGTGATCACGCTCCAATGACACCCTTGTTAGTGCAATTTATATGAAAGTATTTTGATGGTGATCATGTAGAATAGACTCGACAAAATGAGCCAATAGAATATATCCGAAACTTCTTGGTGGTCCGGCACCATTGTGCACGCGGCCATCTTGATAGCGTCAAGTATCGCGAGTTTCGGTTTCTCAGCATTTTCAGAGCATGAACGTTCTGCCGCTAAGTGCGATGCGAAACCTTTATTGTTTTCTGACTTTCAATCACCCAAAGTGAACGTAGACAAATGACTAGGGCGTCATCCCTTTCATCTTTGAGGACATTTTTAATTCGTATTTCGATGCGAATACGCACGAAGTCGTACTGTTTAGCGGTAGACTGCTCCGCGCCAACACATGCGACTTAAGTGTGTTTTCTTTAAATAATTGTTACTGGTGAATTTATTTTTATTTTTTTTTTATGGGGAAAGTATACGGTTTATCGCTGCTTTGCGAAGTGCCTGACGTCGTGGATACTCACGTGGGTACACATTTTTATCCACCCTAGAGATGGAGCGACCGTTATAACGAGCTTTTCTACAGAGAGGGTTGGATTAAAATTGGGGGGGTGGAGGGCAGTGCTAAACAGAATGAGAAGAACACTCCAAAGTAGACCTCGAAATAAAGCAAAGGCCTGCCGTATCATTCCCCACGTGCAGCCTGTTTCATAAAATGGAAACCAAGTTGCTCAACGCTTCACTGCTCCTATTGTATTCACAACTATCCGCAAGGTGATGTCGTTATGGACGCCAATTGACGACCCTCGAATCAAGCTTTTATAAAGAGACAATAAAAACAACATTCGGAATACACTCCTGGCGTCGTATACGATATGCCACAGGGATGCAAAGTTGAACAGAGGATAGGCAGTGTGTTTCAGCTAACTTGCGCCGAGTCTTAAAAAGATAGGCTTGTGCACGCTACGCGTATCTAACCAACGCAGTATTGCTCATAGTCCTATTTAGCAAGTAAAGATACTTTTACAATGGGCCATATTGGCTAATTGACAGCGACTAATTAGCTGACCTCTAAAATATTTACTTGTACGTTCATCCTCCGACACGAAGGTTGTAAAGAGTGTAGTGAAACATCCTACACAGTCATTTCCGTCAAGGTAGCCTTCGTATGTCTGATTCTTTAAAAAAGGGAAGCGCGCCAGATAAAAAAAAAGAAAAATCTCACGCGACTAAGGACATGACCATCCCTGTTCATTTCACGGTATCCAGAACGTTTTTTTTTGTATACTACGAGCTTTTTTTAATAAAAGGAACTAGACACATGAAGGCTACCTTGACAGAAATGACACGATAGAATCTTTCTGAACACACCCTACAACGATTGTATTAAAAGATTTGCGCAAAAATTGTATTTCAAATATTAGCTAGTTTACTTAATTTAATTAGCTTGTTTGTGCTCTCTTCACTTGTTTAGTAGAACTGCGCACAGTACTGCACTGGTTTGACACGCGTCGCGTGCACTAGCTTTTTTAAGCATTAGAACACGTTAGATGAAACATCCTGTATAGAAGATGCGCCTGCACACATGAACACCGCCGCTACTTTGACTGACAGCCTCACCGTCATTATCATCATCATCATCAACATAATTACCATAGTTTATTTTTCCTTTAGGCCCGCAATGGCCAGAAATTTATGACAGGCGCTTCTTGTTCGCTTATCTGGCCCCACGTGGCGAATTCAACTTGAACTTTTAGCCATGGGCCAATGCCCGCCAAAACGGGATCTGTGCCGAGTGAAAAAAAAAAAAAAACAAGATAAGTCCAGTAGCTTTATAGATAAAAAGGATGAGGTTATGAGCGTCTGGCATTTGCAACGAACTGATATCTTTATTATTACAGTGAAGGTGTTATGTGCTATTATATGAAAATAAAATGCGTCCATGGATGTTAACAAAAAAATTCTCGGTTAAAGGGGTACTCCACCGATTTTTTGAGCTACCTTAACTAACTATATTTTCTGACTCCCCGGCCTTTACTCTCTCCGGTATGCTATTTAAAATAGCGAAATTTATAATAGGTACTGTGAAATCGGCAGATGAAAATGATGCAAAAACCAATATTCAAATATTCGCGCACTTTTCAGTGCCGTGACGTCAGTGGCAGGCAGGCTTGCCAGTCGAGCAAGCAGCCAAAAAAATAGAATATGCCAATCATTTGTTCCGTGCTGGAGCGCGGGTATTGCAGCGAGCTTCCCAAGCATTCATTTGACACCATGAAACTGCTTCGAATCAGTTTAAAACAAAATCTACAGCCCAAAGAGTGAACCCCTGCCTTCCACTGACGTCACTTTTTCATTGTTGCCAGTAGAGACTTCGAGCTTGAAAAACACGGTGAGGGCCAAAACTGTAAATTTAATAACTTTGCAAAAAAAAACACAATATTTTGACTTAATATTTGGGATACTATTTTCACGATGTTTGTTGGTTAGTTTAGCAAAATTTAAAGCAAATCGGAGACAATGAAAAAACCAGGGGAGTACCCCTTTAAACGGCGCCCCTTCGTTCCGATTGGTCGTGCCAAGCATAAATAAAACGAGGAGGCAATTCGCGTGAGTCAGCCTTCCTTGGCATTATTAGATAGTGAGGCCCTGGTCCTTTGTTATCATCTACCGTCACCGACTTATCTCGGCTAAGCGTGCGCGGTGACGAGGCTGCGGGCAGAACGCGCCGATCTAACTTTCTTTTCTTGACGTCTAATTGACGTCGCGTAACTTCAACACCAATGCAATTTCCCGCTAAATTCAGCGGGGTGGTTACGCCGACGGTGACGCCGACGCAACGGCGACGCCGCGAAACGCAGAAATTCAACGGGCGCCTAAGCGCTGCGCTCTAAAATACGTGAAACCGAAGATAAAGATCGTTACAGTGATCCCCCGAAGATGCGCGCCGTTACCGAGCGTTTTGCAGACCGCGCGATGCACACAGCAAGATACTGGACGCAATAACTTTGGAACCAAGCATTCAGTAGGGATATATAGTACATGGAATCCAGGGAGTAGGCTTATGTAGTATGCGTTGGAGCTCACCCTGTGCGTTTCAAATGTTTTTATTGCAAAAACTGAATGCATATCGGTTTTTAAGTGTGCCTCATTGTACCCCACTACAATATCTCATTTGGACCAACAGGGCTGGGCAAAGGGAGACATTGTGTGACTTACACATATTGTAGTTTGTTTAACGTTTCGCTTGCTACAGTTCAGCTTTATTTACTGAGCATAGAGTAAAGACATCTAAGAATTTTCAGGCTTCCTTTCTTTTCATCACTGCTCTCTCACATCTAAGAATGCCTTCAACCTGTGTTTTTTTTTAATATTAAAGAAAAAAAAACAGTGAAGTTAAAAAAAGTTTGTCTCATTTTGTCCCACCTTACCCTAATAACCACGAAGTTAACAAACGCCAATTTATATTGAGCTGCTCGAATTTTTAGACTTGTCATGCAAAGCTCACACTCGAAGGAGACATTTCTCGTTTATTTGAAAGTCCCTTGACGTCGATCTTTAGTTTACATACTAAGTATCCTCTCTGTAGTAAATCCTGTTCAGTGCTGAATCGTAAATGCAAATAGCTCAATACCCCCACGGTATGTGGAGCTTGCAAAGACAAGATATACTTGATAATGAAAATACTGCTTCAATTTGAATTGCTTTCGACAATTGTTTGAAATCCAACTGTTAAAATAATTGTTGTTTTTCTGGCTTTCCCTTGCACTGTGAAGGCTAGATATTGCACGGAGCTATTTGATGCGAACCACTATTCGCACATTTGCACAAAAACTATACCCATAGCTCGGCCGCCAACGAGTGCGCAGATGCGCAGATCGACTATGCCAACGGTGAAAAATTGGGATAGGTCAGAGTGCATAGATAGAGAAAGGAACAATAATAAAATTGGACAAGAACGCCAAGTGAGCAAACATTGCGCTGACTTGTCAAAGCCTTTATTTCTTCTCTTTGCTCGTTGTTTTTGCGCCGTTTCTACTTTTGCTTTATATTTTCTCCATTGTAATATTAGACAATTGAAAGCGAGCCGTCTTCTACGGAAATAAATAAACTGCGCAAAGGTCGAGGACAGAAGCAGAAACAAGCACGACACATGGAGCGCAATAGTCTTCTCCTGCGTTAAAAGCGGCAAACAGTATACCACGCCGCCGTGACATAGAAAAAAAAAATATTACCTCATTATTTTTTTTTCGATGGGCATCAAACGTTTATTTTCTTCAGCTGGTTAGCAAAATAAATATCATTTTTTAATATATTTCTTAATACCAGGCTCCATAATCGAAACGTCGTTCGCCAGGCACCGAATTAACGGGTTTTGTCTATCCCTTTTTTTTTTCGCTCCCTCTCTCTCTTTCCCACGCCCGTTCTCCTCACTTCAACACCTCCTAGAAGAGAAGGCCGTACCCCTCTTCTTATGACGTCACAAAGGAAGGCCACCGGGGGCGCGCGTCGACGCGAAGGTAACGCACGTGTGTCGACCGTCGTAACCCGCTTCTAGTCGCATACGCGGGTCTCATTAGCTAAAATGAAAGCTGCACATAGCAACGGGCCTAGAAAACATTTTATTACACGGGCAAAATTTTACAGCGCTAAATAATCGGAACGAAACGGCACGAGGTATGCGTATAAGAAGTCAATACAAAAATGTGAGTTGTTTTAAGTCGAAACCATTGAGCCCCGCAATTATTGCTGTGGGAATGCATATTTCATACAGAAATACTTCGACAGCATGGCGAGACACGCAGTGATTGCAAACAGCAAGACAGATCACAGTTAAAAATCAGGTAGACATAGTCAACGCGGACACGGCTGAAACAAGTGTCACTTACGATCATGTAAGCGATGTTTTAGGGTGCAGTCACTGAATTCTTGCGTTATACCCGCCCACATGGCAAAATTAATGCAATTTCGATCGAATGACATTATGGAGTCGACAAATCAACTTGCGACGTTTGTATAATCACTCAAGACGGCGAGCTGATTAAATATCGTATCATTTAATGAAGATATATTAACTTTTCCGTGTGGCAGGGGTTCTAAACTTACTATTTACAGTCAACTAATTTACTTCTCTCTATGGGCTCGAGCTGCCTTAGTACAAAATATAACCTATTTTGTTTACAATAACTCTGTTACCTTAATGCAGTTAAGATTCTAGTTTAACGCGGTAAAGGCAATAAAATAACATCGGTATCAATAAACACATAAGCACAAACAACGCACTTTAAATAATAACACAAACATGTTATTCACCTTCCACTGAAAACTAGAATATTGCCCGCATATTCACAAATGTTGACGTAACTGCACACAGGGAACGACGAAGAACAAAATTCCATTCTATCATGCGATTTAAAAAAAAAAGATTGCATCATTTTATTTGCGTCCCACATGACCAAGAAAGCACGTAAATAAGTTGTTTCTCGCCTGTCGATCGTATCCATACGTCCCAGTATATCCGTCACGAAAACATTTGGACACGAACTCCAAGGAGACTCTTTCTGCCGAGAGACAGGTCTATCGATAATCGACCACTGTCATCGTTGGCTAGTTGCCACACATGTAACCTCAAACCATAGCAGGACTTGTTCCGCGAATCCTTGTAAATGCCGTAGTATCAAGCGAAAAAAAAAAAAAACTACCTGAGACTGCGGTGACGACAGAAAAACGACGGGAAGAAAGGTATCAAAAGAACCACACACGAGAGTAGCGGCAGTAGTGTGGGAGGCTTAACGTTGTCGACCCCTCTCTTGCTCGTGTGCGCTCCCTACGGCGATGTCTGAATTTTTTCTCGGTTCCTTTCCCTTCTGAAATGTTTCAGAGTTCCTTTCCAAACAGTCAGCAGCTCACACAACGTAAATTTACCAGAATCGGAGCCCGTATGAGGGAAGATGTCACATCAGAGCCGGTTCATTCGAAAAGTGTGGGGAGCTGCGGGACTGCACGTAGGCCCGCGGTTACGGGGATAATCATGAAACTAAATTTCGTACTTCCAACCTTGGTAACGCGTTGTACATTACGGTTATATTATATATATATTCAAGTGTACGAGACTGCGCTTTTAAAACGTATATTAATGCAGAATAAACGCGCACAAACACCCCCACGGCACTCGACAAAAAAGAAAACACACTTTTTCAAGCTGATGATACAGATATTTTTTCACGTAGTTGCGCCATGGCCTTCCTTCTCCGACATCGTGACGCCACCACCCAGAGCGCTACGGCCTTCTCTTCTAGAAGGTGTTGCTCACTTCCTTCCCTTGTACGAGAGAGGCGAAATGGTAGCTGCGCGCTTCTGCCACGGGTGGCACGATCGCCGGTGCGAAGATGGGCTCCGACAGGAAACCGAAACCTAGAAAGTCATCTAGTGGTGTGTCAACGGGTGCGTGTGTGACTTTTTCGTGTATGGTCGTCATGTGTAGGATTGCGCCTTGACAATTAAACTCCAGTTGTAAGTTCAACGATTGTGTGTCTTCTCTCTTCTGTCCCGTCTGTCTGCAGGCGCTGTACGTTTTGATCATCATGCCTTAAAAACACGCCCAAGCCTCTATTTTGTAAAATATTAACAAATAAAATCGTATAAGAACATATAGGAACCATACAAAATATATAAGAAGGTATTACAAACTGATAAAAATTTTCTTATAACTTCTTATATAATCTTCTATTGCTCTTCTGCTTTTCTATGGCTTTATATAATAATATACAACATGTGTTCATTGGACCTACAACTTTCTTATATATATAAAATTTTTCTCTCGCAAAGTTTCTTTCCAGAGTATCAAAATTTTTTTTTTTTTTTTTTTCACGTTTCGAAAATACATTACCTATTTTCAAAAGTCCAAACTCGGCGGAAATGTAAACCTAGCTTTTGGGGTACAATGCCGAAGCACAATTACGCCTGTGGGCGGACGCCGCCGGGCAGAAACGGCTGAAGGAGTGCCTCAGTTTTTGACTGCATCTCTCAGAAGGCGCCACTTCTTGTATGATCCTCACGACCGGCGCCAAACTTCGAACACCTGTTAAACGTATCTCTCCCTTTACCCCAGCTTGGCTACTTTAAATTGCACAAAATATTGAATGCCAAATTTATCTGCACATTCTTGAATGCAGGGAATGCAGTATTTAAGGAGCGATCGTTCAAATAGTTTTAGACGATATTCAACCATTCAATCAAGAAGTGAAAAACTTAAATGTGAACAAAAAATAAATAAACTAAAATTATTTTATGAACTGATGTCCCATGACGTTACGCCACTTTGCCAACGTCGTGCTACAAAAGAGAAATGAAGCAGAAGAGGAAAACTTCGAGGAAGCTGGTCCGAGGAGAGGTGGCCGAAAAGGAGGAAGGTCTTCTTGTTCGGCGGTAACCCGTCCAGGTGGAAGCACACCCGGCGACGTCCCGAGGGTGCTGCTGTCGGGTGAAACATCAGCTTGGCGGTGTGCAGCCTAAGCGTCAACATCCGGCATGAACGAGGCATTCGGCAGCGACCCGAAGTAGCCGCTGGTGGGTACGATCAACGACTTCGGCGGTGTCCCGGAGTAGAGCATCCCAGAACATTACCGAGGAACACAAGGAACATCACTCATCAACAACCAAGCGCTGCTGAAAACCAGACAGCACCAAAACCTTCAGCCACACGAGGACGAACTGAAAGTGAGACAGCTTCTGACTTGTACATTTGAGTATAACTAGAACGTTTCTTATTTTTCTTTTTCTGTAATTATCTTGATCAAAGCTCGCGGTGTGACTGAATTCCTCCTTCGGCGGTTTGACCTGAACCTATAACATCACAGTCAAGTTATGGTGCCACGAGACACCGGGATGTCACTTGACCTGTTCTGACGTCACGGCCCATCAGACTGTCACGGCGTAGTGTCACGCGAAGACACGTCACATGACGCACGTCACGTGATATGACGTCTAGCTTTGTGGCGTCACGGTGTATCACAGGGCGTACAAAGTGTTACATAAAGGGGCGTCACATGCCACCACGACGTGACACTATGACACTGTGTCACGAGACGTTACGTCGAAATTTTAATTCGTGGTGTCACAGGTGTCATCGGTTTATATAAGCATATCCAACTCTCTGACGTCACGGCACTGCGGTGGCGCTGCTGTCGGCACTGGGCATGCGCACAAGCTTCATTCAACGAGAATCTGATCTCTACGCGCGAGCAGTTGACACGCCTGGTTTGGGCAAACACTGATTTGTTGGTAAACAGTGTTTCGGTATACACACAAGTATAATGTTTCCGTTAAATTTAGTGCTTAAAAAAGCTTTCCATATAAAAACAAAAGTAAATTTCGACACTAAATTAAGGGGCTAACCTCAAGGACAAAGGGACGGACGGGCATACCTCTCGGAGTTGGAAGTTCTGATAGAAGGCATTCTATGTTTTAAAGAAAACTGAAGAATTAGAAAATGTAAAATTTATAAGTTACTAATGGTTGCCATTAAAAGAACAAGTTTTGTGACTAAAGCAGTCATAAACGTTGCTGAATTAAATAAAAGCACCGCAATGTTCGAAGCCGCTTTTATATATTTTGTAGTATAATTTTTTTTTTTGTCAAAATTACGCCGATTCCTTGAAATTACCTCTTCGAAGAAATGTTTTACAAAAAATTTTCGAGACGTATCAAAATATTTTTTGAGCCTGTACACATAAATAAGGAGGAACAGATGTGTGCGTGTAGTAGTTTAGAATGTTTTTATCGCGTCCTTCAAAAATAATAGAATATTTAGCTGGCTTCACCTTTTGGGGAAATAGGTCACAGCCTAAAAATAAGTTGAGAATATGTTATGAGTTTTGTGCAATATTACTTATTACGATCCTAATGAGTTTATTGTGGGATTCATTTATGTCGCAGCTCTTGCTATTTTTTGTCCCATAAAAGTATTGGAACCCTCTTGCTCATTTGAAGGTCCCACAAAACTACTGTCATGGATATGACGAACAACAGCGACTTTCGTGGCATATGTCGTGAAAGTTGCTCTGCGCGCGTCGGCTTCCAGTTTGGACATCAATCAAGCAAACAGCAGCGATGTCCGCCTCCTCGCTGTCTCCTCTTCCTTTTTCTGTTTTTGGCAGACTGGGGGACTGCGGTCGCAGTGCGTATGAGTTGCTATCTGGACCCACGTGATGAGCACAATCTAAGCGTCTGTCCAAAAACGAAAATGGAGGAAAACTCCCCCCCTTCCAGCGAGAGTAACGCACGCTATATGCTGGGAATAAACCCTTTTCGAAGGCTCAAACAGCAGTTTACCTCGTACTAATGGCAGGAACCGACCTTGCAGTATGTAGTATGCTACCGGGCATTATCACTTTCGCTACTCAGCGGCGGGCGAGGATGTGTTCTTTGCCTCGCAGTTCTTTCTGAATCTCCGAATCTCGATGGTGACAATATAAAAGCGGTGGGAACGAAGCACCGAAGCATCTTGACACCGTGATAAAGTTTTATACATCAAGCGGCTTTAAAGCTCTATATGTTCCGCCAACAAATTGACTGGACCCGAGTTAGAATGAACACTTACACAGCTCTTGTATTCAATTCCTGCGTCGCATCGCACTCACGTTCCGAACGTGTAGGCCTCGCATCATCCGCTTGGTATTATATTCAACTTCTGCCATTATAAGTAGCCACAAGGTCACCATTAGCATTACTTAAATTTTGTGAAGACCTAATTCTTGCGAATTTCGCGAATCGCATACAATTCGGGAAAAACATGTCCCGCGAACAATTCCGGTAAAATGTAAACACATTGAAATCTATATTGAGATGCCAGCGCGTCGCGAAAATTGGAACCGGCGAATTATTCCAAAACTCCAGCTTTGTCCTTAATCCCGAAATATTGAGGCCGTGAACAATAAGTCGTTTACAGGATGTCATTCCTCAGACGTTGACATTGATCAAAATCGCCGCACTGAATTTCGGCAAAGGTCTATTTAGGAAACACATCCGCTGTGGGGAAACACGCCATCTGCTGTGTCCTGTTTGGACAGCCATTCAGGTGACAACAAAGACGAGGACGCGGTGACATATTGAAGGCCACCACTTTCTAACCTGAAAGGGTTCCAAGAGGGCCTTCGGTTTCTTAGAGCGTTGTCTCGCTCATTTGGAAGACACGCCCAGAAATGTGTTATAAAAAGACGTGCGCACAAACTGACGCTCTTAATGGGACACATTGACTTTATTACAATTCCCTTTCTCTCTTTTTCGGCAATAAATTTACATTGTTTTTGCCTTGCGTAACTTTCAGATCCCACGGAAAGCAGCTTAACCTATAAGGACGTATGTAAATAAGGTGCCGAATCTCAATAAGCCTTTAATTTTGTGCAAGTATAGCTGAAGCATTTAATGAACTTAATCAGAGTCGTAACAACTCCGGGCACAATATTATAAAAAGCTTGCAAGTTTTATTTAAAAAGACAACAAAAAACATTACTGTTTTGTGCACTTTAGTTGCACGTTACGCTATTTCATCCTAAAAACGGCACGAAGACAATATTTATACGTAAAACGAAGTCATTACGTTGAAAACTTACACTTACGGATGTTTCATTTGAGGCCAGGTATTAGAAACGCATGTTTACTTCGTTCATTTTTTACGTTTTTGCGTTGCATGATATTGAATGTCACAAAGTAATATATTTTTATATTATACATTTAGATTCCTTTCTCATGCACACCTCGGAGCGGCAACATCTTATTAAATAAACTAGACATACCTGAAATGTCATAACAGCAAGCCATTGGAAGCAACGGCAAGGTGCAGTCTAAAAATTCTTTGTAGCAGAAGGTCAAACTATTAGAAAGCGGAATCATACACGCACATATTATATAATGTTATTTTCTATGCCATGAAGAACTAACTCGAGCTTTCTTCCTTATTACCGCCGATCTCAGCTCATTTTATATTTATATTGGAATGGCTGATAAAATAAATAAATAAAAATCCCCAAATACGAGCACTATTCCTCATATGCCCGCTGCCCGGTCAAGAATGCTAGAGAAGCTCATTCTGGAGCTTCTATAACATTTTTGTGTGTGTTGTTTTTACTTCCTGCAGTCTCGCGGTTGAGTTAGAATTAGTATGGCAAGCATGTGACAAGGCAGTGGCGTCGCGTTGCGGCTCCCAGCAGAGTCATTTGGCGGGAACATCAGTTGGATCAGCGCGCCCCCTTTAGGTGCCGCACGCTCCCTATTCTCGATCAGCTCGCTTCCGGCCTCAATTTCTGTTCAATATTTCTACTACATAGAAATCATGCTCTCTTTCTATTATTTCTCCCCTATTTCTCGCCTTTCAACATGTGTACTTACATTCTCTTTGGGTTATCTGAAAGGCTGGACAACAGCTAAAGCAGACTGAAGCCCAAGTATCGTACATCGGTATCTGCCTCAGCACAAGTACATCGATGCAACTAAGTTTGAGCAACTATCAAGAACACAAGTAGGCTGACATCGAAAGAAGAAATTCTAAACGACTACCGGACCCGCACAAGAAAACAACTACAGACAGCTACCGACCTCTTCTGTAACAGATATGTACCGCTCTTTGCCACGCAGCGGCAGCCGTTCAAATAGAGACTGTGTGTGACAGTGTTGCTTTTGTTTCCTGCAGTCTCGGGGTTGAGTTATGAAGCTCCGCCTCCAGCACGCGCTCGTGGGACTCATACCTATTTTGGTTGCACGCGCCGAAGCATTACCGAAAGTAGAAATCCCGAGCTGAAGGTGGAACTTCAATTGCATTCTTAACCTCTCACCGACTATACAATTTTTCCAGCGGTCGTCACCCAGGCAAAATATGCCGAGTTAGTGGGCTTTGAACGTAAGCGTGGCGTCTAATATATTTCGTAGACGAGGGTGACCGCCACGCTGAGAACGCGTCACACAAAGGAATAAAGGCTAGCCCACATGGTGCGCTTTTCTCCGCGTCTGCGTCGCGTCTGCGCCTGCGCTTTGACGTCACTTCCGGCGCCGGGACGAAACGCAGCGTTTTTTGGCGCATCCCGGCGTATCTGGAAGAGCCAGATATTTTGCGTCCACGCGTCGCGTCTCGCGCTGCGTCCAGAAGGCAACAACCAATGAACCGCCGTGTTCACTAGTTGCAAGGAGCGTTTGAATTTTCTCCACTGTAGGATTGTAGTTTTCGCCACAGACCTCGCGACGAAGGCGATAATAATTATAATAATAATACTTTTTATTTGCACATATTCCGATACCCACTCGGCAGCGTGCGAGGCTAGGCAAAAAGGTCGAGACCCTTACGCAGGTGGGCCTGCTAGCCCGCCGCCAAGTAGGGAAAGGGATACGGGAAAGGAAAATAAATAAAAACACTCAAAACAGAAAGATACACACAAATACGGGTAGCAGCCCTGTGCCATCAAAGCGCACGCGCGCACGCACACACACATACCCGCGCGCGCGGAGTTTACAAAATTTGCACGCTCGCGGCCTTCAATAAAAACGGCTTTTAGGCCCTGCCAACGCTAGCAGCAGGGCGAACATGGGTAGTTACGTCCTTCCCCCCGCGGATATCAGTTTATCATACCTTTTACACAAGTCCAGGGAATCCTCTCTGCTCTGCGGGAGAGGCTGACGCTGCTTCAGCGGAACAGAGAGGACCTAGCGAAGTACAAAAGCGTCCTGCACTCTGGCAGGCCAAATGTAAAGAATACAAGGACACCGAGAGACAAAGGTACAAAACTAATACTACCGGCAACAACCGCTACAACGTAACCACTGTAGCGGCCAGCGGCCAGCTGTAAATGTTTTGGCGCGGGCGATGGGGATGCCAATGGCGTAACGAAACGTGGATGAGGCGTACGCACTAAAAAGAATGAAAATTAGTGAAATTGAGCTTCATTGCGATTGCTGTAATTAAAAATGAGTGCTTACTATTACTAAAATTAAATATTACGGCATGTAGCCATCATTTACCGCGCGATTTCTATTTAATGTTTGCTTTTGTTTTTAAGCGCGTCTGGCTACGTTGGGCAGACGCTTCGGAAACGCAGACGCGAAGCGCTGCACGGTAGCGCTGCGTGTGGTTTGACTGGGCGCACGCGTCCTGCTTAGCGCGCGTGCCATGCCGAGACGCGCGTCTAGACGCACTGAAAAACGCGCCATGTGGGCTAGCCTTAATACGATGCAGCAGTGCGCAGAAGCCGAATACTGGGTTGGCCTATGACGGGTGCGTCCTCTAATAACTAAATTTCAATTGAAATCTTAGAATGGCGCTTTTCCCCACAAAAAAATCCAGTATAGCTTTTCACTGTCCGGATAATGTAACCGGAAATTTGTTTGTGGAAACCCGAAATCCAGATGTCAGACAAAGGAATAATTTCTGAAAACCTAAAATCCATATGGAGTCCAGATAGAATCCAGTTAGATTTCCGGTCCCATAATCCGGATAGCAAAAAGTTATACGGGATTTTTCGGTAGGGCTTCAAAACATAAATATCTTATGGTTGTAATAGAAGAAATGGTCAAGTGGGTAAGACAGAATAAACTTTCATACATGTGCGGACGTAAGAAAGGCAGGGCAGCTCTAACCAGACAAATATGTTTTGTTCTGCATGGCATAAAACGTTAATAAAAAGCATGGACAGTGATTACAACAATTGAAATAAGAAGAAACTGCAATTTGTGATCAATTATCTGGAATGGCCTAGTAGGCGATTTCATGTAGAAATGCGCCTATTCTCTAGGACGTGAAATAAAATATCGTTCACATAAATAAGCTAGCCTTTAGGTTTGGTACTATCCGTGCAGAAAATTATGCTTTTTAAATGAGCTGACACCTTGATTTTGCCAGATTGCTCTCTGTTCTACAGTCCAAGCTTTTACTTTGTTTCGGGATTCCGAAAACTGCATTGAACATTCCGGTCCCTTGTGAGACCGGAATGTTCAATACAGTTCTCCCGGCTGGAACTTTGTATTTCTATGATGCCACTTCTGACACGCATTGTTGTGGCTGAAGGCAACTGTGGGTTCGTTCGTTCAAGAGCCATCCTCGAGTTCTAATAACTTTCATTTTCCCGACCCTAGCTTTCTCTCCTTCCTTCTTGCATGATGACCGCCTTTGTCTTTCACAAAAATGACAGCTTCGTCTTCCAAAACAATACGTTGTCGACAAAATGTTGTGCGTACGAAACGTGTTTCCACGAGGCGTCGACGTGTCGACAATGTGTGTGGTAATTAAATATATGTCGCTGAAACGTGTGTTCAAGAAATATTTGTCGATGAAAAGATGTCCACGAACTTTATTTCTACAAAACGTGTTATGACGAAAGAAAGACAACTTCGTTGCGTCGCCAGGTTGTTTGTTCGTTTATTTGTTTTTCTTCAAATGACTCACGTAAATTTACACGTTTTCAACTGTTTACGCTATTCCATTTCCTACAAAATGATTCTTTCCTCAAGGGCGGAGTTTTAAGTGCTTGACAGAACGATGATTTTGGCCTTCATGTAATGCTGGCACGCTTGAGCAATACAGGCGACGGAGTTAGTCTTACCAACGCTTGCCAGAAGATATTCTGGAAACAATAGAACAAAGAAAAAGCATAAAGTTCAAAGTGTTGTTTACGTACATTCAAAACTTCACAGATTCCGGTGGATATTGAAAGTTCTCTATATTCAAGCTGTTTATTTTCTCTAGCCTGACATTCTAAAACTCTTTTCGCAATGTGTTCTCCAATGCCCTTGTTTCTTCAATGTCAAAATCATCCCCTCCTGCTGGCGCATCAATGGATTATTCTATTTCTTAGTAAAAGCCGTTTTATTTCTTTTATGAAAAGCAACACCGCGGCGTAGTTCTAGCGAAGGCTGCGCCACTATGGCGCCAAGTAAAAAGGAAGTTAACTAACCTCACCCCCGAGACTCTCTACGAAACGATAATTTTCCTGGCAACTACTCCTGGCGAATAGACGTTTACCGATAAAAACTATTCCGTTGCTAGAGAAATGTTTTTCTCTTATGAAGTCACCGAAATATAGCAAAATTGCACAGTGTGCTTTGCAGTATGGAAAGGCATTGGGTTTTTTCTCACCTTTTTGTATGCGTTCTTATTATTTTAAATATTTTTTTTCTCACCTGTTTGTATTCGTTTTTATTTTTAAATTTTTTCTCACCTTTTTGTATTATTTTGTATTATTTTTCTCACCTCTTTGTATTAGTTTTTATTTTAAATATTTTTTTCTTATCTTTTTGTATTACTTTTTATTATTTTAAATATTTTTCTCTCACCTTTTTTTATTCGTTTTTATTATTTTAAAATTTTTCTCACCTTTGTGTATAAGGTTTTATTATTTTAAATATTTTCTTTGTTTATGCTGTCGTCGGCACCCTTCTTCAGGGTAACAATCACGCAGAAGGTGAAAGTGAAAAGTGCGAGCCCACTTTTGAATTGATGCAATTCAGAAAACCTGGCCCTCGTGTTTTGCCGGGATGATTCGCTCCCTCTGTGCTAATAGGTGGGTCAGTGTAGTAGGCAAACAGCGCAAGTCCTTCCAACGAAGAAATAAAATTAAGAATAATGGGTACATTTAGAGCAAAATGGGAAAATGTAAGTGGTAAAACTGCCACAGTGATGAAGCCAGTTTGTCATGAAAGCGGTCCATCTTCACCCACTATTGAAACAAAAATATCGCCATTTTAAGGCAGTAATTTATTTGAGCTCATAGCTCATAAGCACATCTCTTAGTTTTCTGACTTCCGGAAAGTAGTATTTAATTTTGTTCTGGTAGATCAGCCCTATCCCCCGCGTGCCGCCAGGTTTTACTTATACAGGTTGCGCCCCGCAGTGTTACTTATTGTTAGGCCTAAACACTTTTTTATTCCTGAGATTCAAGTACAGCGCGGATAATTAAACTAGCTTTCAGAAATGCTATCGTTCGGCATTGTGACATTTATTTTTCGTAGTGTCAAGGGACGTTAACTAACCTCACCCCCTCACAAACCCAGCAGCGTGTACATCCACAACGCATTGGTGTTTCTCGCTTTTTTTACTAAAGAAAAAAGGTTTTTATATTCGCGTTCCTCTGGTACGGTATTTCGTGTAACATAAGCTGTTAAAGAGACAGATATCGTTTGGCTATGTGAACATTTGAAATATTTCTCTTAAAAATCGTAACTACCACATAAAACAGTCGATTCCTGCCCTAAATAGCACATTTTCACACTAGATTAAAATCACCAATAAAATGATCCCTCGGGAGATTTATGTACCTCTCGTAGCGTCATAAGCAATAAACACATCTCTTACTTTTCTAGTTTCTGGGAAGTAATGTTTATTATTGTTTTGTAGCTCAAAGCGCGTGCTCAATCATGCCACGTCTTTTTTTCTTTTTTTCATTTGAGGCTCCGCTATAGAGTTTTTATTATTTAACAGAGCCCAACACGTGTGTATAACGCCTGACCTTAAGTATAGTACATCAAATTAAACTAACTTCCTGAAAAAAGTGTCGTTCGGCGTTGTGAAATTTAATTTTCGTGGCGTATGGGGTCAGATTCTCAAATCCTGGACTGCAAATTTTCCTTACGGCATTGTTTTTTCTTTCGAGTTTTCGCGATAAAACACGTCAGCCTTGCCATGGTGGGATCAAATACGCCAGCGTCGGCAGTCATTTACGAAGGATTGATCAACGCAAACATTTCCACTCACTACATATGGATCGCCGCAGTTCGTCGGAATCTCAATGACGTGACTGCATAGTGA
This sequence comes from Ixodes scapularis, assembly GCF_016920785.2. Taxonomy (NCBI): domain Eukaryota; kingdom Metazoa; phylum Arthropoda; class Arachnida; order Ixodida; family Ixodidae; genus Ixodes; species Ixodes scapularis. The sequence continues at coordinate 111,542,384 of NW_024609880.1, read as the reverse complement.
AAAAGGCAAAAAAAAATAGAACGATGCCGGTCAGTAAACGGAAGTTCCCGGGGCTCGCCAGCCTGCGAACAGCAAAGCGCCGATGCCGGCCAGTCACTGAACTTCCATGTAAATACTGGCCATCAAAGACAGAAAAATACCGGTGCCGGCCAGTTACTAAACTTCCGGAAATACCGGCCATCAAAGAGAGCGAAATACCGAAGCCGGCCAGTTGCTGGAACCTCCATGGAAAGACTAGCCAGCAAAGACAGCAAAAACCCGATGGCGGCCAGTCACTGTAACTTCTACGGCTGAACTGGCCAATGAGCAAGACGAAACCCCGACGCCGGCCGGGGCCGGTAGCTCCCCGGTGCCCATGGCCAGGCGCTGCCATCCTGTTACCATGGGCGGGCCGGCGTAGTCCCGATACCGGCCGACGCGGAGTGCTACCTGCATCTATATGTTGACTGGCACCATATAGTGCCATATACAGGAGTATCAGGCATCCTATACTGTTATATATGGCAGCCACTGGCACCATATATGACTTTATCTGGCAATATATGGCGTCATATATAGTGTCACCTTACCATATCTGCCCTGATTTCAGCCCTTATATGGCAATATATGACCGTATATGTCTGCTTATATGCCCATATACGGCCCTATATTAAACATATCTGGGCCGTATATGACATTTCTGTAAGGGATGTCTCAGTGACCATTCAGTTCTTCACGTTTCCTTAAATATCCCATTCATAGCGCCTAAAATTCACATAAAATTAATCTGTCACTACAGCAGAGCTGATTTTATGTCAATTAACTTGTACCTGTCTGAGTTCCTTAGTGATTACATACCTGAGTTTTCAGAGCGCTCCGTTGAGTCTCAATGGGTGCTGTTTAAAAAAAAGTTGATCTATTATTAATTGAAAAGTACATACCATCAAGGAAGATTCGTTGCAACACTAACTCGCTTTGGTTTAACTCTAATCTCAGGCGCCTGCGAAATATGAAAAAAAGACTCTTTTACGCTGCCAAACGATCATCCGCTGATGCACGGTGGACTGCGACAAAACTGCAGATCAAGAATATACATCAGCTCTTACGGAAGCTAAATCACATTTTTTTAATCATACACTAAATATCATGTTAGTAACTAATCCCAAACAATTTTGGAATATCGTTAATCCCATATGTCGGTCCAACATTGTTCTTCGTTCGTGTGACAGTATAGATATACCAGTAACTGAAAGTGCAAGTGTATTAAATGATGTTTTTTAGTTTGTCATTTACAACCTCTGATGTTAATCAAGTACCGGTATAGTCGTTTTCAGATTTTTTGCCTATGGACCCAGTGCAGTTGACGCGATTGGTATAGCTGGCATTATCAATAATATGAAGCTTCCGTCCTGCACAGGAATAGATTGAATTAACAGCAAGTTCTTAAAGAAATTGTAATATGTATCATTCAATAATTTTTTTCAAAACTTTATATGCAGTCTCTTAACCATGGCGTAGTCCCGAGCGATTGGGTGGTTGGAGAGGGGGTTCATTTACATAAATCTGGCGAAAAAAAAACCCATCCAATTATTGACCAATATCTTTAACAAGTATGCCATGTAAAATATTTGAACACGTCATTTACTCACAGTTTATAATTATCTTGAAACTAATGACTTCTTCACAAGCTCCCAACATGGCTTTAGAAAACATTTTTCATGTGAGACGCAACTACTATCCTTCACGCATGATCTCCATAATTATCTTGATAATCATAATGAAACCGATTGTGTTTTTTTAGATTTCTCAGAAGCCTTTGACAAAGTTTCCCATAAACTCCTTCTTCATAAACTACAACCACTTAACATTCACTCTTGTATATTAAATTAGATTCACGCCTTTTTAACTAACCGCCTACAGTTCGTTACAGCTAATACATCAAATAAGCATGGTCATTCCCGAGATATAAATCACGTGATTATTGATGGGAATCATGTGAGCGGTATAGAACTATGTAATTCGATGAACGAGTATTTCGTAAATGTTGGTGCACCTTTAGAATCCGACAATGAGCCCTTACGCGGCGGTATGATGACCACGCATTCCATAGCCAATTCGATAATGCTATCACCAACCACCCTACAAGAGATAGGTCTTACAAATAAGATAAAAAAATAATGTAATCCCTGGTGTAGATGAAATAAAACCCGCTCCAATTAAATATTTTTTTTTATTTTAAGTAACATCTTATCCTATATCATAAATTGTTCTCTAGAATCGGGTATGTTCCCACACCCCCTAAAAATGGCAAAAGTTACCCCTGTCTTTAAAGGAGGGAAACCGTATCTACAAAATTATAGACCTACCTCAGTCTTGCCAATATTTTCGAAAACATTTGAGGGAGTTATACAAAACCGATTATATCGGTTTTTTATAAAGCATGATGTCATAAACAAATCACAGTATGGTTTCCAAAAGGGCAAATCATCAGAGCAGGCACTTGTTGAGACGAAAGATAAAATAATATACAACATGGAAAATAAATTATACACACTGGGAGTTTTTTGGACTTTAAAAAAGCTTTCGACACGATTCAACACCAAATTTTGCTAAGTAAACTTCAACTGTACGGAATACGAGTAGTAGCTTTTGCTTTAATAAAACATTATCTAACAAATCGCCTTCAATTCGTCAAAGTTAACAACTCTGTCTCAACCACGTTGGAAGTAAAATATGGTGTGCCCCAAGGTTCTATCCTAAGCCCGCTGTTGTTAGTCCTTTATATTAATTATATTACTGCTATTCCTAGATCTCCAGAACTGATTATATACGCAGATGATACGAACGCATTTTTCGCCTCTGCCTCCAAAGCATCCCTAGAGTCAATGGAACAAACAGCTATCTCGCTGAATTAGCAGTGTGGCTCCATAAAAATAAACTGCAACTAAATTCTAAGAAAACCAAGTATATAATTTTTGCTCCAACAAACAAACATGATAATACTAAAATAACTATATTTCGAAAACTCTATTATAGAGCAAGTCCCCGAACAAAATCTTTTAGGCGTTTGGTTTAACCAGGAGCTTAGCTGGAATGCACATGTAAATAAGTTGACTGCTGAGCTTTCTCAGGCAGTTGAATGTTTGTATAAAATAAGAAACCTGATTCCTACATGGTTAAAAAACAAATTTATTACTCTCTTTTTTGCTCAGAGATATGCTAATGTATCTTAGTATAGGGTACCACCACGCTCAGAAACTAAAATAAGATTCTTAAATTACAGATGAAAATTTTGCGGTTATTTGAAACTTACACGGGAAATATGCAAGACCTTCCGACTGAGCCACTTTTTAAAAAACACGGTATACTCAAGGCTAACCAAATTTATGATTTCAAGTTAATGCAACATATCAAAACTGAGAAACATTATGATAAAACTACAAGTGATGTAGTGCACAGATACACCTTTCGGCACTCGTTAACACGACCTCCACAGATTCGAACGAATTACGGAAAGCAAACTAAAGATTATCAGGTGACCAAAAATATTAAATTCAATTGGGACCTTCGCGGATTTTATTAACTCCTTTTCTAAATTTAAAAAAAGAGCTGAGGACACTCTTGGTGGGCAGTGACGCTGTTTTATAGCCATTTTTATACATGTACAAATTGATGGTTTTTATCTCTGAACTTGTGAAAAAGTTTCTTTCATAATCTATATTACTAGTTGCGATCCTCTCTTGATGATGTATTATAAAGCCATGACATTATTTGAATTGCTGATTGTTCTACATTTGCATGAGTGTATAGTATACTGTGTACCGTATGTACGAACTGTAAAGGGGACAGAGACCTTCGTCAGGCATTTTCTGCCTTTAGTCTCTGTTCCCCTTTCGGTTGATCCGAAAGAAATAAACACTTCAATTCAATTCAAATTCGTGTACTGTTCCAGTAACTTCGGCCGTCCTACAGGGATCAGCGCTTGGTCCGCTCCTCTTTCTTATTTACATTAATGATTTGGTGCAGAACTTGTCGTCTCTATTTGCCTCTTTGCTGACGATTGCGTAATCTACCAGAAAATAACTGACATATCTGACTTTAGTCTTCTACAATCTGACCTTAATCGTATATCACTGTGGTGTAACCAGTGGCTAATAAACTTAACACTAACAAATCCAAATGCATGAGAGTGTCACGTGCTCAATGGTGTGTCATAGTTATCATCTAAACAGTAATCCTCTCGCTTCAGTGTCTGTTTACAAATATCCTGGTGTTCATATAGCGTGTAACCTTTCTTGGAAGATTCATATTGAATACGTAATTAACAGTGCTAACCGTATGTTAGGATACTTAAAAATAATTTTTTTCTTTGCTCCGTCTTCATTAAAACTAACCTTGTACGAAACCTTAAAACACATGCAAAGGAAAAAAACATTTTTTTTAGACAGCTTAGATGGAAAAAGGATGTCATAAAACGATTTTACAGCGAAGAAAAAAAAAATTTAGAGCTATATTTACGGCGCTATACAAATTTGTAGTTGGCGCTCGCGGGAGCCGCCGCTGGTCACGTGGTAGGCCCGCGCGCCGCCGCGCTGCGTCGCCGCCGCACGCTCAGCGTTGTGCGAACGCCGCTTCAACGCGTTTCTCCACGCCGCCGTCGCCGCCGCCGCACAAGTTCGTCTGCTTCGGGGCGCCGCCGCCGTCGTCTGACCGGCGCACAGGTCTATCACGTCTGCTTGCGCTTTTTCAGGAGTTTCCTTTGGGCTCTAAAAGTTACTTATTCATCTTAGTTTTTTTGTTATACTTCAAACAAAGATGAATAAGTTACTTTTAGAGGCCATAGGAAGCTTCCGAAAGAACGCAAGCACCACGTGATAAATAAGGACCAGTCACGTGATAAATACGGACCACTTTTCCGCCGTGCCCGCGGGCGCCAACTACAAATTCGTTTTGCGTCGTAAATATAGCTCTAAATTTTTTTTTTTCGTTGTAAAATCGTTTTATGGCGTCCTTTTTCCATCTAAGCCGTTTAAAAAAAATGTTTTTTTCTTTTGAATGTGTCCTTTAATCAGTTTAAAATTGGAATATGCTGCTGCTGTGTGGGATCCCGCTCATTCGTCACTTATTGCTCATGTTGAATCCATTCAAAACCGCTCAGCTCGTTTTATATTGACAAACTATCATCGCACTGCCAGCGTTACTACCATGAAAAATACTTTAGGTCTGCCTTTACTAACTCACCGCCGAAAAATCTCTCGTTTGTGTCTTTTTCATAAAATATTTCATCAAAATGTTACCCTTCGTCATAAACTAATTACTCTACCATTCTACATATCAGCTCGCATTGATCATAGCCATAACGTTGGTATTCCAAACTTTAAAACTTCATTATTTCAATATTCTTTTATGCCACAATCATCTATAGACTAGAACCACGTTCCCACCTCGATTGCAAGTATCATTGATATTCATGGTGATAAAACCCGAGACTCGGGAACACAGAAGGGGACGAACATAACACTAGGCCTCAAACACAGCTGAACGTTTATTTTTAAGACACTCGTTTAAAAAGTCGAGCCCTCCCGGTGCCCCCACCCGACATCGTTTTAATCGAGTGTCTGAAAAATAAACGTTCAGCTGTGTTTGAGACGTTGTGTTGTGTTCGTCTCCTTCTGTGTTCCTGAGTCTCGGGTTTTATTACCATGAATCATCACCAGCTCGCTTGTTTTTTAAGTATTATTGCAATCATTGATATTGTTGTGTTTAAAAAAAAGTTATCACTAATATGTGCAGTTTATATTTAATATTTCACAGCTCTCTCCCCTCGTCAATGTACTTACTTTGAGGGTACTTGAAATAAATAAATAAATAAATCAAGCTTGCTCAGCTGAGGCGCTTGGGTGATTCCCAAACAGTGCGCCTCACTTTTGTCGGACGTGAGCTGCCAAGTCATGTCGCTGTGGGCTGCGTCCTACATTCAGTCACCGCATACTCACCACGCCCTGTGCAATACCACTCGTGCGGGAAACTGGGCCGCCTTACCCCAACGTGTTCGCGTCTAAAGGTATGTCTTCGCTGCACCAACGCCCATGACACCGAAGAATGCCCGCCCAACACCCCACCCAAATGTGTGAACTGTGGGAGAAAACATTACACGACATCGCAACATTACCCAAAAATCAAACTCGTGAGAAAGATCAACGACTACTCACAACAAAACGGAATAAACCACGCCACCACAAAAACAGCTGCCACTACGCTTAACAAAACAAGGGTATATTCCCAGCTGAGGCTACACCAGTCGTCGCAAACTTCACTACACTAATCAACTTGGTCAAGCGTCGTTGAAGTGAATGCAGTCCCTGGAAAAAAAGATGGCAAGCCGAGTATTCCCACGATTTCAGGTTATCGCGCTGCCACGGAGGCAGTGAACGTTCAAACACCTTTCTGAGAAATGAAAGAGGAACAGTCACCAGACAAGCCCCTTACCGTGAGGCGGCATCAAAAAGATCTTCTAATCAAAAGAAACAGAAAACTCCTCCGGCAACTGCCGCTTACACTTCAGTCTTTCTTAAGTTAGCAAAGTCTCGTCATTCTCTTCCTGAAAGCTCTTCATAGCTTGGTTGCGGGCATCAACAAACCACTTGCCTCGTCACTATTGAAAATCATCGATCTGGCCGTGCCCCTTGTGGCTGCGATTATTGGATGAAAAACTCTTCAAATACGTAAAACCTCACAGTTCGTCGAAAAAGCTCAGAAACGTTCGGCTAGTCATAGGACATTGATGAGGCAAAAGGAAGTCGCCACTATGTGACGCTTGCAACGTCTCAGAAAACGCCGAACACATTTAATGGGAATGTCCTAAATACAAGATCCAAAGGCAGAGATTCTCTCAGCAGCTTCAGAACATTCGTCCTCCACTGGCGGAAAATGATGACATTATTTTTCCACGGGGCTCTCGAGTCCGTCGCAGACATGTTCAGGTCCTTTATCTGTATTTTTTCAAAGAATAACTCTCGACTTTTAGCACAATTTTAAAACCAGCCAATTCTTGAACAGCACGTGTGTTTGTATGTAGGTGTGTATGTGTAGCGACAAGTGACTGCTAATATTGACCGCCGGCTTTCCTCCTCTTTCCTTCATCCCTCCTTCCCGGTCTCCTGTTTTCTTTGCCCCCCCCCCCCCCCCACTGCTCTTCTTTATGTTTCCCACTATTTATTCGGACGGGACCTCGTCCGTGTTTTTCCCGCATGACCAAACGCCGTCTTTTCTACTGCTTTACAAAATTCTTCCTCCTCCTACTCCTCTTCGCGTTTTTGCGTTTTTGGCTGGAATATTTACTGTATTTACATACGTTCACTACCTATAAGTGCAGTTTTAAACGTAGGATTTGCATACCCTGTGAAGTAAACATTTCCCTACATCACACAACAAAAATTATAGATTGCTGTGGTAAAATGTTTGTTAAAATGGAATATTACAAGTAAAACAACTTGTGATTCAAACACAATTTATTTCCAGCTCAATTATGTACAAACGAATCAGTGTGGCGTAACATGTTCCCTCAGATAGCCATTATTATTTACGAAAAGAAATTATTAATAACATAATGAATCATGTACAACATACTGAATGATATAAATATATCCGGGAGAACATGCGTCACGCTTATTTGCTACCCAAGAACATCTGTCATGATCCTTAAAAAGCTCAAACAATGCACATCTTGATAGCATTTAAATACCAGCCTATTCGCCCAAAAAGTTCCCGACAAAAACCTTGGATAACCAGAGAATGCTTAGAAATGATAAGGAAAAAGAACAGGTTATACGGAAAATCTTTGAAGACCAGAGATTCTGATGATTTATGCTGTTTTAAAGCCTATAGAAATCGGCTGACAAAGCTTCTGAGAAAGTTGAAAGATAACTATCTTCTATGCTTATTTAATGGCCAGTCAATGTCCAGGCCAGGCCAGACATGAAAAACAATCAATAAATTATTGAACCGGTCAGCACAGCTAAACGATGTAACCGAGATAAAGGTCGGAGAATCAACCTTACGAGAAAAGGCCCTTGCCGATTCATTTAACAATTATTTTGCAAACCTAGTACAGGGCACACAAAACTGCGATGCACCAATTTACTTAGGAACGCCGAATGAGAGCAGCGCTTTCCTCGCCCCCACTGATGAACATGAGGTTTATCATATGTTTAACACAATTCAAAATAGCAAATGTACTGATATTGACAACATTCAAATCAAACCTGTTAAATATGTACTGGACATACTAACACCCATAATTACCCATATTTTCAACATTTCAATTTCATCCGGAATCTTTCCTAAAAAAATGCAAATTGCGAAAGTTATAGTTATTTTCAAAGATGGAGACAAAAACGATCATTCAAACTACAGACCAATTTCCATTCTTCCTGTGTTTTCGAAGTGCCTAGAGAAAATTATTCATCGTCGTATGACTCCTTTTTGTGACCGTTTCTCCCTCATAACCTCATCACAATATGGTTTCAGGAAGGGTAGATCCACTGAACTCGCACTACTAAATCAAAAAGAATTCATTTTAAAATCATTCGAACAAAACCTTTTAACTCTTGGTGTCTTTGTTGATTTCTCTAAAGCATTTGATCGCATAAATCATACCACCCTAATTAATAAACTTCAGTTTTATGGTTTCCGTGGACTAACCCTAAACCTGTTAACATCGTATTTAGAATTTCGTAAACAATCTGTTTTTATAAACAACTATTCTTCAGACTTTCAAGAGTTAAAAACAGGTGTCCCTCAAGGAAGTATATTAGGCCCTATTTCTGTTTAACATTTATATAAACGACATTGTAGCGATTAGCCCAAACACCACTTTCATCATTTACGCTGATGACACAACACTACTTTTTTCAGCTAACAATATTGACACACTTGCAGAAACCACTAACAACACACTGGAATATTTACATAAATGGAGTGAAGCAAACGCTCTACTAATTAATACATCTAAAACAAAAGCGATTATTTTTAAGCCACATAATAAATTGGTAAATATTAACTTGCGCCTGAAACTTGGCCCCTCTATCATTGAAGTCGTCCCGAATGTAAAAAACCTTAGGTGTAATGTTTAATGAAAACATGTCATGGGACACCCACATTCAAAGTGTAATAAAAAAAATTTCAAGTGTTGTTGGCATTCTCAACAAGTTCCGTTCAAGTTTGCCAGTCAAAATTAAGCTTCACATTTACAATTCTTTATTCATGTCGCATTTGAATTATTGTCACTTGGTCTGGGGCACATCAACTACAACTAACTTGGACAAATTAACGACTCTTCAAAAGAAGGCAATCCGAGCTATAATCATTGTACCACAATCAACCCACACGAAACCATTGTACCACAATCAACCCACACGAAACCATTGCTTAAATCATTGAACGTCCTATCCTTAAACAAACTGTACGAATACACTTTACTTATTCGATATATAGCAAGTATTAAACAAAAGACGCCTGACATTAGTAACATAGCAGAATTAACAATAAATATTAGACCTTATAACGTACGTCACGAAGAAGTATGGAGGATACCATTCAGTCGAACAACCCAGGGAACTCAAATGCTAAAACATCGCCTTCCTTTTTTACTAAACCATTTAATTGAAAATAACATTATCATCGAATAACATCCCATTCCTTAAAACTGATGTTTCATGAATAACATTATCATCGAATAACATCCCATTCCTTAAAACTGATGTTTCTATAAATATTTCTGTCATACAATTGTATTTTAGCATATAGAGTGTATTTTTTTCCCTTGACATTGTAATCTATAGCCCAATTTTAAACGTGTATTGGGCTGGGCGTCGATTAAAATTTTTAACCCGATTAATCGCCACTCTTTAATCGATTAATTAATCGATTAATCGGTTGCGTCGATTTTTATAAATAATATATTAAAATTGAATGCAACAGCTCGTCTTGCCTTTGAAGACTTATTTTGCTCTCTGTTACACGGCGCAAAGGACTTTTAGAATTGACTCATAGTTCAACGATTCAAAGACTCACATATTTTTGCTCCAGCTCCGAAGACAAAGTTTCTCCGCATTCTCCGACAGGAAGACAAGAAATTAGGGCTTGGGCAATGCTTTCTTCTTTTTTCAGAGAAAGGGGCCTCGATGAGAAGGCGTTGATTGTTGTCTGCGTTTTGGCAGATGGTCGATCCTTGCTGCAGCGGAGTACATGGGTGGTTCGCTCGTAGGTGATACTAAAGCGAACTTAAGCTTCCACTGTACGAAAACGGATATTTGTAGATGATGCAGTGAACTTCCTTCGAGTTAAAAACTTTACCGCTGGAGTTTACTTTAAACCCAAACTTTCAAGCGAGATTGCCTTTCATACTCGTGAACTCGTCCATTTTCGCGGGCCAAATACTGGAAGAAGTAACCATGGCGTTGTTAGCGTCCCAGCTTGTTTTTGTGCTTGTTTGTCTTGCCTGGGCAGGATATGTAATAGATCCTCAACACGTGAAGTTTCGCGATCGCGCGGAGATCAATAGCGGGCCCCGCTTTTTCTTCTGGCCTCGGCAGAAGTGTAATGTATATCCTCGAACGCGTGACGCTTTGCGAGCGCGAGAATTAAACCTTGCTCATAGCACCTGGATGGGAAGAGGAACACCGCTCGGGACGGAACGACCGGATGCACGCCACATTAAAAAACCGATTAACCGGTTAACATATTTGATCGCGATTAAAGCCTTAATCGATTAATCGGAAGGTTAATCGATCAATTGCCCAGCCCTAGACTATTTTGACTATTGCTACGTGATTTTTTTTTTTTTAAGTATCTGACTTTTTTTTTTCTTTTATCTTTCGATTGCTTGCCGTTTGCCAAAAAAGGGGGCGTGAACCTCGTCAAGCCGACATCTGTCGGCTTTTTGTTCATGCCTCCAGTGCCTGTACACGTGTACAGACGCAAATAAATGATTGATTGATTAATTGATTGATTGATTGATTGATTGATTGATTGATTGATTGATCATAAAGTGTCACAAAGTCACAGGTCACAGGATAAAATACCTTCACTTTCAACCTCTTAAAAGTCACCAGCTCGCGAGGTGTACCATAGCCCCATAAGACAGTTTCCCCATCAGTTTTGGTACATGAATTTGGCATGCTTTAACTTTTTGTTTTAGTTAAAACAGAAAACACCAAACCATACATTGTAGATTAAACCAGGTACATGCAAACTTTTAGAGAACAAAACTACACTGTTAAATAAAACTGCTCCTAGTTATGCATACATAACTTCACATTAAAGGAATACACCACTACCTTTTGAATTTGTCTATTTGCCTCCGAAAAGAGCAGACTGTTAACATACTTTATCTAGGCTCCTGTTAACGAAACGAACATGCCAGCAGAGACGCACTCGGGAAAACATTTTTAAAAACATCTTCTGACACTCCTCGAAGCAGAGACGCAAACAACCGACACCCGACGGTGTTGGAAACAAAACAGCACACAACGCACATATTTAGAACATTTGCTACACTCTCTACAATGGCGACTAGGTGAGATTAATAGCTGCTTGATGAAATCAAAAGCAGCCTTCGAGGGTACAACAATATGCTTTAAAAGGTTAAAAAGCGCAACACAACAAGGACAATAACGACACAAAGAAGACAGGACGGGCGCTAACTCACAACTGATTTTATTAGAAACAACACTGTCACTTTTATACACAAGATCGTATGCCAAATTCACACTGTAACCAATCACCACTCTCACAAGCAGCTATCTAGAAACATTACTTCTTTCTGAGGCACAAAGAGAGAAGGCATTCTAACGCATTTGTCATTTTTCTTTTTGATATAAAATGCCTCTACAATCTCTCTCTCGGTCTTATCTTTTGATTTCTTTAAAAACTTTGTTTCAGCCAAAAGAGGCTTACAGTCAGCACATCGCCTGCAGTGGTCTGCCAGGTGTCCCCCCGCGTTGTTCTGCACAGAAAGATTATGCTCACGCGCCCTATCGTTAAAACAACAAGATTCCCAAATAATTTACCAGGCACACGATACAATTTTCACATCAGGAAATACTGCCGAGGCGTTGTCGCCTTCTCAGACTTGTCCTTCGGCAAATCAGAACAGAGACAGTTCTTAGTTATTTTCTCAAGAAAAGGTTTGAAAAGATATCCTCCGACATATAATGTGCAGGAGTCGTCAATTACACTCCATTTTGTGTTTGACCTCAAAAGCATATATATTTATTTTTTTTTTAAATTTGTGGATATCACCTTGCTACAGCATTTCCGAACGTAGTTTTACTGATTGGCGATTAGTAGATCTCACAAAATTTCGGTGTGTGAAGTCAGTCAGCCACCCAAATGAGGCGACTGGTCTCATGGCTGTAAATGAGTAATTCAGTTAGCGCTGTGCGGCACCTAGCCTTGGTCCTTTAATGGACGTCACCCAGAGATAACTACACAAACCCGTGTCGATAATACGCTCATAGGCCTGTAGTACTCAAGTTTCGAGTAGAATTCCTAGGAAATAAAATCAAATGCTTTTAGGTCGCGCTCTGGTTTGTGAAAGAACATAAGAACAAAAGTTGAATGGGAAGTATCTACAGTTTTCGGACAAAATGCTAAAGGCGCGAGTTGCTGTTTTTTTTTATGTCTTTCTTCAGTTCCCTTAACATTTGGTTAGCGTGCAGGAACTGACGTTTGAGAAGGACCCTTTTTGTCTGCATGATGGAACACTACGTTTCGTTTTTCAGCCACGCCTTACATAGTCGCGTCTGGCGGACCCTGAAGCTGTAGTTTATTCTGACAACCTTGCAGACTCGCTGTACACCCCCCCCCCCCCTCCCCCAGATAGCGAAACATAGCAACAGGCCTATCCGAATCGAAGCAGGCAGCGGCAAAGATTGTACTCTGGATCTCCTTTCGGCGTTCGGCGTGGAATATCGCCCAGTTTCGCTCCGTATGCTCTCTGCGACGCATACCGTACTTGCAGCGTTTTTCTTATTGCTCTTCTGAGAGGTGCAACCCTGCCAAACAAACAAAGGCAGTTTTGACAGTTAGACAGTTTCCGTGAATCACGTGAAATCTGTTGGTGAGATTCTTCCCGGAGACCTAAGACCACACTGTTTCGGAGCATATCGTCCAGCGTCGACCCGAAGCCGACGAAGCTCTGCAATTTAGGCAACGATGCTCTCACCTGGCCGACGGTTGCGTTTCCCGAACTAAACCGTCGAACGATAACGGACGGCCTAGGGATGAAGTGAGCCGTCAGCTTCGAAACGATATCCTCGTAGCTTGTCTCGGACGGAAGAGCCGGCGAACTGAAAGAACAAATGATGGCGTACGTCGCCACCCCGCAGACTGTGCATAACACAGCACGCTTCTTCTTGGCCGCCTGGAGGTCGTTCGCAATGAAGTAGAACTTTAGTCGCTCCATGTACAAAGGCCATGTCGCGTCGGAACCCGGCACGAACTCGCCGATGGTGGCACCGCCATCGTACGTTGCTGGCCGAGCGTGTCTGCTTTGTACCCCGTTCCCGTCGTCGCTTATTTATTCACCTCGTCGCCAATGTTATATATTCAATAGCGGAAGGGTTACAAGTCTATTTACAAGTGGAACGTCTAACCTGAGGCCCACACCGTAGCGTTCCATCTGACATGACAGTCAGTCGTCGTCGTCTTCTCTGCTGTGGCACGCGCACCGCGTGTAAAGGTGCCTAACGGGAAACCAAGTTAACATCTATTACAGTTTTAAATTCTCGAAATATTATTAAAGCAGCACAATTTTTAGCGGGAGTATTTTTAAACAGAAATCTTTCAGTCTGCTTTTCGTATTAACGCCGTTTCTCGGACGGGATTGTAGGCGTATCTGGGCCGCGAACCGGCCGGAGTTCCCGCTCTTTCCCTTGTGTATATCATTCTATGGCTGGACTACGAACTGCGGTTTAATACACTTTCCTCTTTTTGAACCCTGACAATGTGTTCTTTCTTTTTTCTTTTTTGCTTTAAAAGACACGTAAAAAACAGAACTTATATCGTAAACCTTAACTTAACTCAAATGTGAATCACCCGCACGTCATCGGGACATAATAATGCTCCATTATAAAAAATGGTATCGACATCTTCTCCCTCCTCCTCTGACGCGCCACGTTTTATCTTTATGTTTTGCTTTTTTTACACCTGCGCGTCGACTCTATTGACGCCTGGAGTTGTCCAAGAGTCAGAGCGCAGTCAAAAGCTGAAAGACACGCAAATACATACACACAGGATAAAAGCGCACTGTCACGGTCTACCAGCCTCGAAGGATGTGCTCAAAGAAAGACGATGAAAACCGTGACGTCACAGTCGGCGCTATTTGATTGGCCGCATGAGCTCATAGCGTGCACTGCACTGCGACCAGCATAGGCATTCCTTCTCCCTCCTCCTCTGACGTGCACACCTTTTACCTTTATGTTTTGCTTTTTTACACCCGCGCGTCGACTGTAGGGCCGCCTGGATTGGCCCAAGTTAGCAATCGACATTTTTCAGAGGATGTCGGGACTTTTTCGTATAAGGCGGCTTTAGGCAGAGGCCCTGCTGTTGTGCCTTTTAGAGATGCTTCGTATTCTCTTGTCCTGTCATTAATAAATCTCAAAGTTTGGCCAGTGTAACACTTGCCACACGAAAGGGGAATATTATATACAACCCTATTTTCACATAGGGCATATCGTATCCTGTGGGGGATGTTGCAGCATTTCATGTGGTTCGTGTCCTGGTTTACCTTATGGCACATAGCTTTGTTTGGTTCAGAGCACACGACCTTGATGTCTTGCCTCGCAGCTATATTTTTGGTTTGTGTGTTATTCCATGGATGCAGGGTACTATTGCGCACCTTTGTTTAGGTTTAGTCTTCTGCGTTACGCGTATGTCTCATGTTTCGCACTTCAGTTTTGTTTAGATGTTTTCACACATACTGAACAAGAGACCATTTGGATATCCAGAGTCTCGTAAACGGAAATTTGTCTTTTTAAACTGGACACGGAATTATGGTGACACGATTTGTCTAAGGCCGATAGAAGAATGCTGTTCGCAACACTTCGTTTTATGATTTTGGGTGGTCCTGGCGCCAAAGGATGAAATCCTTTGCTTGACCTGAATCTATACGTCCAGAAAACGTGCCTATCTTTAAAATCCAGTTTGAGATCACAAAACGGGATAACCATATCCACGCGTAGTTCGTATGTGGAAGCCAATTCTGGGTAGTTTTTTTGGAAGCACTACAAAGTACAATGTATCAGGATATCATCAACATATCTGAAAATGGTTATTCTGGATGGTCCTTTCTTTGTTCTGCCAGGAGCAAATCACACATTGGAGGGGCTATGCAAAACCTAATGCGCACTCCACTTTTTTGTTGAAAATGTCGGCCTTGTGCGCAACTACTCTCGATGTGAGGTATTCACTGAGCAGTTCAAGGAAGATGTGTATGTCGATCCCCGTCGCGTTTATGAACGGTATGCTGCCTCGCTTTTCTAATATATGTTGAAGAATTGACATGACGCTTGCATGGGGAAATGAATAACACATGTACTGGATGCCTATTGAATATTTGCGATGTTTTAGGTCCCGGTGAAGTGCGGGTTATTCAAATTTAAGATAGGTTCTACGATATAAGCTGGGTGTTTTTACGCGGTTTTTAAAACAAAAAAGAAAAACCTCGACGTCAATGTTCAAAAAGAGGAAAAAACATTAAACCGCAGTTCGTAGTCCAGCGGCCCGTATGTACATTTTCTTCTTATATTCCTCTGTTCTAAGTTCAGCTGGCCTTTTAAAATATTATGGAGTAACCAGCGCAGCTAAAGCACGTCACACAGTACCTTTCTAGTTATGTAAGCGTATCTTATATATGCCTTTATTCCTTCGAACCGCAGACTCTCTGCCTCATGATCTCAAACGCCACTTGCCAAGCCAGGTTGCTGACGCACAGTATCAAAAAGATGATTCTCCTAAAGAAGGTCCAGCATTTCTTCGGCTTAATAACGCCGTCCCAAGGACACGCCACGCGAGTATCTGAGATTCTTAAATCCAAAATATGGCGCTAGCAACGGTTGCTCACAGATATCCTGCGGGCAAAGTGTGATAACTTCAATGTGTTAATGAATCTGCTTACAATGGTAAGACACTCAACGGAAAGCACATGGGAAAATCGATGAATCCCAATTTTAAAGCAACATCTTGAAAGGTTACACCCGTAGATCCTCAAAGGGTGGCCCCTTCAAGTCATTGGGCGCGTTGACATCTCAGAAAAACCATAAAAGCACTCGAACAAGGTCCAAAATATGCCATACCACCCAGACTCAAGCCGCTTGATAAGCTAGCCCTAGTTCGAAACATTGCATTCATAACTCACGAGGAGAAACCTCGCAAATAATTAGTGAATGAATTGACCTCATCAGAAGCCATCCGAGCCCAGAACTCCCAAATATAAGTTTCAGCTTTACAGTCGAGGAGCTACGAGGCAAAGATCTGAAACATTGTGCTTCAAAAAAACAAGGTGGCTTTGTAGTGCTTACTTAATGAACTTATGTAGAAAAAGCCTCTCAAGCAGTGGCTAAAAACTTCATCCTGGTAGAGCAAACATAAGGCAGGATTGCGCAGCAAGCAATCATAAAAATGCTTCAAGAAAACAACCAAAACAGCCTATATACAAAGATTAAACGAACGGAGGAGGGACACTCGGAAGTGGATACTTTTCTCGTCAAATGAGCACAAAGTGGATGTACCGTTTCGTGCCATTCTATCGGAAAAAGAAACCTGGCAAGTGCATGTCAATTTTCTTGGCCACGTAACTTTTTCTAATACATCGCAAAGATCCCGATATGATCTGAAATTCTTAAGAACTGATTTCGTATCTCCAAAACATGGATCAAGTGACACCTCTTGGTTTTCTATAGACATCTAGGACATGCATTATATCATGCCGCATGCAAGTCTCATGTCAATTCTTCGACATATCATAGAAGAGCAAGGCAGCATACCGTTCTAAAACGCGGCAGATATTAACGTAGATACCTTCCTTGAATTGCTCAGTGGATACTTAACATCGACAGTAGTTGCGCACCAAGGTCAACACTTTCTACAAGAAAGTGGAGTGTGCATTGGGTCTCGCATAGCCTCTCAACTGTGTTATTTGTTCCTGGCAGAATGAGGAAGGACCATCCAGAATAACTTAGAAGAAAAGAGGATCATGACCATTTTCGGGTATGGTGATAATTTCCTGATACTCCATACAAAAGATGTGGGGTATAAAACCAATGACTGCAAACAGAGAGTTTTGCGGTGCTTCCAGGAACGCTGGCCTTGATTGGTTTTCACACACGAATTACCCGTGAATATGGTTATCAAGTGCCTTTATCTCAAATTGGAATTTAATGGTTGGCACCTTTACTGGATATATCAACCAAGGTACAGCAAAGGATATCTTCAGTTTGCGTCAGGACATCCCAAAACCATAAAACCAAGTGTCGCGAACACCGCTCTTCTATCGGCCTTAAACAAATCTTGTCACCATAATACCGAGTCCAGTTTAAAAAGACAAATTTCCCGTTTACGAGACTCTGGATATCCAAATGGTATCTTGGTAAGCGAATGCATCTAAACAACACTGAAGTGCAGAACATCGGACACAGGTGGATTGCAGAAGACAAAACACTAAACAAAAATCGCAATAGTACTTTACATTTATGAAATAAGACACACATTAAAAAAGATAGCTGCGAAGCAGGACATCAGGGTTGTGTGCTTTGCACCAAACAAAGCATATTCCATGTGCCGTAAGGTAAACCAGGACACCAACCATATGAAAACCTGCAACATCTCTCACAGGTCACGATACGCTTATGGAGCTCGTTGGGGACGTCGTCCCGCCATTGCGTCCAGAAAGGGAGGGCATTCACTGGCAGTATTTGGTGAACGCACGACTTCAACTCTGGGTGCGTCACCGAGGACACGTTATTTGTTAGCCGCACGCGGGTTCAGTATCAAACGCGTTAGTTTTTATTTTTCTCTTTTGTTTGTTTGGGAGTTGGTAGGGCAATTTTGTTTTTAGTCCTACGTTAGCATTAAGGGGGAGGAGAGTGAGAGCCACCTGTTCCTCTTCTCCCTATCTAGGCCTAGTACATGCAGGTCGTGGGGACCCAGATAGCGGAGGCATCCAGGATACTAAGCGAAGCCGCGTTCCTCAAAGAGGGCGGGGCCTCCCTCTCCCTTTCCGGTGACTTTGCCTCCGGCGCACCCTTGGGAATTATCGTGGACACGATCCATCTGCGGTCAAAAGCCAGACCACCTACCCGAGGCTCGTCCATTTCACGTAGGCGAGATAAGCCGACCCCAAAATGGTGGCCGGGTCTCTCTCGCTAAGGGAGGCTCTAGTCGTCGGAGCCTCTTTCTTTTTACAGCTTCCCCCTTCCCACGAATCTGCCTAGTACGGTAGCGTCGGACCCACCAGGTGAATCTGTTTAATGCGACAGCGCCGACCTTCTAGAGCGCAACTCTTCGGCGCTCGTTTCAATGCTTTGCGGTTTGGCCGTCGCCGTCGGCGTAACCTGAGGA
Source organism: Ixodes scapularis (assembly GCF_016920785.2). Taxonomy (NCBI): domain Eukaryota; kingdom Metazoa; phylum Arthropoda; class Arachnida; order Ixodida; family Ixodidae; genus Ixodes; species Ixodes scapularis. Next base: position 111,523,784 of record NW_024609880.1, on the reverse strand, counting down.
GGAGCGGAGCGTACGGAGGAGGAGGATTGGAGGGTACATCGGAAAATAAAAAATACCTCAGGAGTTGCGCTCTAATTTTGCTTTACATAAAATTGTAAACGTCTTTCATTTTTTTCTTTTTTTTGTCTTCTTTTATTTTTTTTGGCCGATGCGCAAGGTGCGGTGGCGAGACGCCGAAAAACCCGCTTCTTAGGGATTCCTGTGTTTAGGAGCGACTCCTCTCCATCGGCGCCTGCAGCAGCCTCGGAAAGGATCCGGCCGTAGCAGTCCTCAACAGCGTGCTACGGAGTGAAATCTACCTCGCGTCGCAACAAAGTGGAATGCCGCAAGATATAAAGCACGCCAACTGGTCTACCTACCTGAAGCAGTTATATATGGTTTTCTGAAGTTTATATTTGAAGTGAAATATAATGATAAACTTGACCTCTTGGGCAACTCTTTCATATTTAGACATTTTTCGGCGACGCTTTAACACGTCTTGGAAGAAGTGCTTTCTATGATTTTTTTATACAGAGTATTCCGTGTTTTGTTCACATTTATCAAAACAGTTAGAGCTCAACTATTGCAAGTGTTTCTTTCATTGCGTCCGGTTGTTTCCGAAATATCTAGAAAGTCAAAATTGCGAAATTGTGGTGCGAAAATAACAACAAACAAAAAAGAACATCAACCTCGATTTTTTTTTTTTTTTCAATTTCCTTTCTTTCATTTTTGGAAACGTGCAGACCAGAATCTGTAAAAACACGTAGTGTTATGTTGATTATGAAAAAACAACTCGCCTGCGCACTCACTGTGTTTTTTTGTTTTTTCAGTATTGTGTTGTTCTAAACTCGAAATAATACGCGTTTAGCCAGGTCTATGTTGCGGTAGGGTAACTTTGAATGCTTCATGTCTTAACGACTAGTTGTCGAACACAGCGTTCACGTTGACCATAGTTGGTTCCATTATCCCCCAGACACCAAGCTGCATGTTCAGTGCTTTGGACGATAAACACTGTAAAACTCCGCGGTGTGAAACGCTCCTGAGCCTTTATTATCTGTCTGAAGGCGACTGCGCGCGGAAGGAAGAAACCTGACCTTCGGTGGCGGCGCGCCCCGCTGTTTACGCCGACGCGCGCCGCAGAGCCAGATGGAGCGCGCTGGTGTTCCTCGACGTCTTTTTGTTTAGGGTGATGACATTCATTTTAGCACACGATGCCTACAGCACGCGTTAGAGTAAACATGCAAAGCAATCGCCAAAAACAAAATGCCGTCAATGTCCAGAGCTCGTGCAGGAAAGGGAAGAGCTATTTCAAGAGTTCCAGAACAGATGAAAAATACGCAAAAGCGTCGGGAAAGAAATGATCAGTTGTCATCCCACTAATCAAAGCGCATACGATGGTGCTTTGCTTAGTGTGGTGCACGCTCTGTTTGCAGCTTGTTTCAGAGGCGCCTGCCGGGAGGTTCGGCTGCGTTTCAGAGGCACACCGCGGCGGCCGCTCCAATGCCGTGAGGATGCACGCCGGCTCCGCCGCGCAAGTAGCTGCAGTAAGCAAGCTGCTTACTGCAGCTTTTTTCTTGGGGACCACCATCATAAAGAATGGAAATAAAGTATATTCTTATATTATCTAGTAACCGCTGGGCTGGGATAAATGTACGTTAAGCGGAGCCTCTTCGGTCGCTTCCTCAACGTGACCTGCACAGAGACCCTACACGGCGGCTATTAAAAAATGGCCCTTCGAATCATGCGACATGACCTTTTCTAGAAGAATTTTTCAACTCTTCTAGAAAAGCACTCCAAAATTCTCAATTTAAAACAACCTCCCGTCCCTGTGCCGTCAGTTCGTTTCTTTTTAACCACCCTCAAAAAATTTTACTCTTCCTAAAAAACAATTCCAAGGATACCTAAGCACCTCTTATGAATTGGGAACGCGAAAGCATTCTCGGCGCCGATAGGAGCAAAATCGGCCGCAGCGGCGGCAGGGAGTGCGGCGGTGCGCCCCTCAGACCGCCCTGGCTCGCTGGTGGCTGCTGCGCCGCTGGATGAGGAAGCGACGGGAGTGCGAAGCTCGGCGCGGCACCGGGAGTGCGAAGTACGGCGCGGCGTGTCCTAAAATCACGTGTCCTCTCAGCATCCTCATCACCCTAGCTGCGGGTACCGGTTGACGACGTTAGACCTCAAGGCGCAACGTTAGGCCTACTGTTAGGCCTAGCGTTATGCCTGACGTCAGTCCAGCGCATACCCACGTCTTCCTCTTACGTCCAACAGCTGCCCGTACCTGTGGACGACGTTAGACCTCAAAGCGTAACGATAGGCCTAACGTTAGGCGTAACGTCAGGCCAAAGCGTACCCGCGTCCCCCCCTCCCTTTTCCACTGCGCCGCCTGCAGTTCGGCTGGCTCTTTAGCAATGATGACGCCGTTGCTATGGGGTCACATGGCGCGTCGCAGCCAATGGAAATTTAGGTGCCGTTTCGCTGCTACCGACAACGCCGGCTTCACTGGATGGGAAAGTAAATATTTTGGCATTAATAATGAATTTGTCATCTAGGGGTATCTACACATTCACGGTGCTGCGGTAGCCTCGATTAGGTCATGTTTCTAGCATTATAACTCCAAATACACATATATAGTGAAACATGTTTTTGCAGATTCTGTCTGTACCTATCATCGAAGATGTCCTTTTTTTAATTGAGTTAAAAAATAAATCGTAATTAATAAAATGGGTTTTTCATAAATTTATTTTGCCACCCAGGATAATCATGAAAATAATCCCTGGAGAAGGGGAACAGGAGGGACAAAGGACAAACACAATATCCAAACACAGCTAGGTGACTGGTGAGCGACCGAAAAAATCCGCCTGGTCCGGGTATCGAACCCGGGACCTCCCCATTACAAGTGGAGCGCTCTACTAACTGAGCTAACCAGGGGTTGGACGTCAGTAGAGCAAACGGGTTTTATGAGTTGCCACCAGTCTAACACCAATTTTAAAAAGATACAGGACAACACACTGGCAAGGTGCAGATGCAGAGAAAAAAATGCAAATTATAAGCATTTTTCGGAATGCGCTATCTCGCGATTTTTCCCAGAAATTAACAACGACGATACTTATTCATAAATATTTTTTGTTAATCCTCCTCATATGTAGTTTACAAAAAAAAGATATTTCTAGATCGGTCGCCTCAACAGATTTGCTTTGGGAGGGGTGACCCAAATGCCAACTTCGCGCAATTCGCAGAAAGCGCTTCGCACTGAGAGAGAGAGAGAGAGATACTTTATTTTAAAACAAGCCTTAGTCCGAGTCGTCGCTACCTAGGGAGCCCGGCTGGATCCCCGGCTGAGGTGCTGGGTCCGGTTGAGAGAATCCCCTAATGGGTTTGATGTGGGCCACCAGCAATTGCCACAGGGTCGGGCGGAGTTCCTGGGGTGGAACGGTCCAGCTCTTCCAGGAATAGAGGATGCAAGGTGGGATGTGCGATTGGGTAAGAATTTGGGGGGGATCAGAGGGCTTTAGGGCATTCCCATTTCCCAGTAAGTGTGAAAGGCTTTGGGGTAACCACCGCATACTTGACATACCGGCTTGCCTGACCTGTGGTGCTGTATGGCGTCGTTGGGTAGCGTAAGTCTCGGTGCTTGACGGATTAGGGCTGCGTCCTCTCTAGTGTGTGTGGGGGTTGGGAAAGGAAGAGGAACCCTGTTATCTTTGGCTTATTTGAGCCGGGCGCGGCGTTGTTTCCAGTGTTCGGCTCTGGCCTCTCTAGGACAGTAGGTCTCTGGCCACCTAGTAGGCTTGATCGGTGTTAAATGGTCGCGAGCTACGGCGTGCTTCTAATCTTTTACCCCAAAACAACAATATTTTGGCAAAAAAAAATGTTTTGATTTGATGCACATTCAGTTTACGAAATATATTTTCGTGAAAATCAAGGTCGCCGGACATGGTCGGCCGAACTTAACACCCCGCTAACCTGGGGCCGTTAATGTGCACCACGCAGAAGTCATTACACGGACACGTGCTGGCACTAAATTCCGCCCCAAAATTGTAGATTGTGCACTAAGCCTCTCGTGATCTGCAGTTAATGCGAAGTTGACAGTTATGTGTTTGTCTGGATCTTGAAATCGCTGTATTTTCGCAGTATTTTCGGATATTTATTCTGTTTTTATTCCTGCTTCTCCCTCGAGTGCTGTAAAAAGGGGGCGGAGCCTCCTCAGAAGACAGCTTGCCTTCTTTTGCCACAGCCCCCCAGACCCTTTCGTGTCTGAAATAAAGGATACATACATACAAACTAAAACGGGCAGGGGGTGGGGATTGAGCCCCGGAGGTTCCGCAGCGCAGGCTTTCATTCCACGCTCCTTGCTGAGATGCGTCAGCTCACTCGGCCATCGATCCGCCGTGAGGACATGTTGTGTTGGCGGATTCAATGTCTCGACATGGCGGCGTGGAGAGAGGTAGAAGGTGACGCGTACTGACTTCAGCGCTTCGGACCATTACGAGCGTCGCACAGCTCGCGCGGAGACAAAGCTCGGCAGGCGCCGCGCCACTTTGGAATGCTGCCCAGCTCAGTTGCCGCTCCGGCGATGGATGTGGTTTTTTCTATGAGTGATATGGTTGGCCAACAGCGACGACGAAAGAATGCCGGCGAGGCCACGCATTTCCTTCGGATAAATCCCATTGATCGTCGAACCATTTTTTTTTTTGTTTCTTTGATTTTTGCTTGACGAGCCCCTAAGGTCACCAGCAGGTTCGCGCGTAGAAATACTCCGGCTACTCCGACTCTCGTGAGAATACTCGCTTGGATTTTTTGCGCACCCCCTCCTTCACGTGTGTTTTCCTTTTCACAGCTCCATGACATACTGGGTTTTCTCCCCAGATAAACATCTGTCGTGCGAATACACCATTACGAGCTTACGCGACCGGGGCTCACACGACCGACGCTTAATAGCTTACGCGATCGGCGCTTCAGCCCAGGGCGCTTAAGCCGCGAATGCTTCAACCAACGGCGCTTTAGCCACACACGCTTCAGCCGCGAGCATTCAGCCACGGGCGTTTCGTTACCTTGATTACGCGACCTTGAGCGTGACTGGGCCTAGAAATCTGGCGCTTTAAAAAAAACCACGCACCATTTCGCGTTACAAAACGTAAAGAAATGCATGAAGGACATCAGTACCTTGATGGCAGTTGTAAATTACATTTTTATTATCTGCCGTATAGTTTACATTTATCATGGTACTCTATCTTCGTTGATTCAGAACCCTTGCAGGTGTTGTAGACATTTTCGCACTCAGTTGGAGGATTCTCGTCTACTGTATAATAATCCACCCACAGCGTACAGCCTGAAAGAGCAGAGAGACGCATTGATGGAAGTAGCCACATGGAGTACTCATGCTATGAACAAGTTGACAAAATATAAGAAAACTAGTGTCTAGGAAGTGTACAATCATTATAGGTACACTGTTAACAAAAATAACACGCCCAGACGTGTAAACCGTTGTCCCATAGCGGACACGTCGAAACGTGTTCGTTTTACACGAGGCCATCTGTGTTTTTCGTCTACACATGAGGTGCTGTGTAAACTTAACACGCTACACCGTGTCTGCCTTCCGCAAAAACGTTTCGAGCGTGTTCCTTATGAAACATGGCGGCCAGCGGCCGAGAACAGGCGAGAGACGAGCCCAGCGAGCCGCGCGCCTTTCAGCCGAATTGAAAGCGCACAGGGCGCGTTAGTTCTCGTTCGATGTCTTTTATACACAGTAAAAATGTCTCCAAGCGGCGGACGTAGCACGTAGCTACTTGCAAAGGTACGTACGTGCGTTGTCGGCGGTCGGCAGTGTCGGTAGCCTCAACGAGCCGCTAGACAAAAAATAAAACGAATGCCGAACTCACATGGATAAATAACTTGAGCAAATTATTTAGAATCGGGCGGTAACTTGCGCCACCTATCGAGATTTCTAGCAGCCTGTATTTAAAAAAAGACGAGTCTGTTAACACTGCGAACGACCACGACTACACAGCAACCCTACATACAACGCAGGCAACACCAGTACCACGTACTACACAGCACCGATATGTACACAAACACAACAACCGACACTACGCCCGACACTTCCTACTCGATTTCCATTTTTCCCCGCGGCGCATATAAGCTTGACATGTGTGGGTGAGCTCTTCGGTCGCTGACCATTACAGATTTATAGAAGAATACACAAAACACGGCGCAATGCACAGCCGTGTGTTAGAACTGTTTGCATTTAAAAAGTATGGAGGCAAAATCTATAATGTTAGTCCGTTGCAATAAATAACGATATGTTAACAATATATCTTAAACCGGTCATGAAAAAGCTCAAAATTTTGTTATTTTCTTGCTTAACCAGTGTTATGAGCAGTCCGACTAGCTTGAATCAGATAGGAAAACAAATTATTGGGATTTTGTCATTACGTATACAATAATGAATGAAAATGATCCTTGCGCAAAGCATTTTTTACATATTTTTGTGAAGGACATCCGGACATCCGCCCAACACTTCACTTCCGCTAGTTGCAGTACGGGAGCAGACGCCTTCACTTTTGGGGCGTTTTGATGCAGTTTGTTGTCGTATGTCGTATCGGTGTCAAGTGGAGCGGTAAGGCTTGGGAGTTTGTGACCGGTGTTATTCGTTAACACCGGTGTGGGGCGCCGATGCGTCTTTTTTTTATACTGCCACCACCCCGAAATTTGAAGATACACGGGCCCGTAGCAGTGCATTATGCTGAATCGCGAGCTCCTTCTCTGTTGACGTCGCTTTCCTGGTACCACTCGTGGATACTGCAAGCGTTTAAACAGTGTGCACCGTCTCGCCTACATCCCCGGTGACGTACTCGACCTGTTGAAACTTATTGCTTCCGTCATTTTAGAGTACGCAAGGCAGTTATCTCGTTGGTCTGGTTTCGGTTATAAAAGCAAGGCAAAACGCTCGTAGTTCCCGCCTTCAGTACACGTTGGGCATCTTCCACACTTTGACACCGGATAACTGAATGAACGGGGATTTACATTCACTTCCGAGGTTACTCTCGCCGCTTCCTCACCGTTGAGCAGCAGGATGAGCTGGCGACAAGCCGCGGATGAAAGGCTTGAGCATCAACAGCCCAAGCGCACTCGGTGCTGATGCCGGCGACGCGGGTTTCTGTCAACCAGGAGGCCAGCACAAACCGTGACCGTTCCAGCTCTTCGTCATGACACGGTGTTGCAGAGACCAGGGTAAAATACAGCTACACGGATCACCGAAGCAAACGCACTGCTATCTTAAATCTTGGCTTGTGATTGCGCCTTTGTAGTAGATGATCTTATTCGTTTTGCTGGAGAGTCGAAAAGGACGGGCATAACAAAATCGCTTGCATATTCCGCATATCTCACAAAAGCATTTACCCTGTCACCTTGCGAAAAGCGCGAAACACGGAGTCCGCACCGTCCTAAGCTTTCCGTTTTTTACCTACTTTAGAGCAGTTTGTACCTGCTAGTAGATATGCCTACTGAAACTGAAACAGGGCAGAGCCAGAGAGAAAGAGACGAAGTTGGGAAAGCTTGCTCGCTCTCCAATTTCTCAACTCTCAAGTGATTGTACTATAATAAATCCACCAACGCCCCTTCCAAAATAAAGAAAGAGCACTACGTTCACAACGTAAAAAATGGTCTCAGTGCATGCATCTGTGGGCAGGTAAGAGACGTTGCCCTAATTTATTCACGCCGCATGATTGACGCAACAAACTCGTTGCAGGACCGAATCATCTACTCGAGCGGTGTGCGTCGCTGTGCAAACGCAGTCCAACACGAAGCATAAAAAACGGCAGATCTAAGACAACAATCCGGAGTCCATTGTTCAATTAAAACGACGTAATTTTGCTGAAAACGCCCGCTGCTTCTTACTCACGGTATGTGTCGGGATACTTACACAGTTTCAAACGGAACAAAGGAAGATTTACTTTTAAAAACGCTCGCTGCGTCCTCCTGGACCAGCTGGACCGGATCAGCTGACGACGACGGGACTATACCCGTTGAATCTCCACCCCGCAACAAACAATTTGCGCTCCGTGTTAAAAGCGTGGTTCAAACAGACCCGGAATACAAAGCACCGCACCACACACGACGAACGTTTCAGCTCTTTTTCACATCGCCGGGTTGCACCAAACAGAACGAGATCGCCGAAGTCAACGCCGCGCTGTCGTGAACCTTGGCTTGTGGTTGCGAACTCGTGGACCCTGTGACCCCCTTCGCTTTCAAAACACACACGACGATTACGAATGGTACTTTCCGTCTTCCGGGAACATCACAGGGGCACTTCTCCGGTCACGTCTTTACTATGTGCCCGCAAACTCCGAAGCTCTATGCGAAGCTTCTCGCGTCCCGTCAAACCAAAACAGTAGTGGCGCCATGCGCACTTGCCAGATTTTCTCCGGTCAAACAAAAACAACGAAAGCCATCCGGCTCTTGCTTCCACTGTACATCGGCGTTGCGCTTGCGCCGTGGCCAGATCGCTTGCAGTTGAAGGTTGAAGCAAAAACGAAACCAACTGCAATGTCACGTGTTCACATCGAGGACACGCTTTTTATTTCTATTTTAACTGTTTGGAACGAATAATTAGACCTAGGACTTTATTTGTGGTATGTAAGAAACTGTTATCAAGACCCCTAAACTAAATACAAACATGGGCAACATAAGGGAAGCCGCATTGCCATCGACCAGAAAATGGCGGGGCGGCGAGCACGGTAAGGGCGGGTTTCGCCGACGTCCTGCGACATGGCGCAATTGCTTTTGGTGCATATCTGTCTCCGAGACATGTTTTTTTCCGCGGCATTTGTCTCGACGGTCCTTTCTAAGTGTGTCCCCAAGCATTCCGGTGCTTCGATAGCCGGCAATGCCGCGGTCGTCGCCGGGGGCGATGCGTGTTATCGAGGTCGGCTACACGGTTATGCGTGTATGACCGAACCAAAACACGTTTTTTACAACCTCGCATGATTTCTGAACGAATTATCCGTTACTCATCGTGTAAATTTATGGTAATTTGTGTAAATAGCGTGTTTTTCACCCCAAATATTCCCCAAATACACGGGACTTGCTAACAGTGTAGCATAAAACGTGGGAATATTTAAGAAAGGGAAGGCACCAATAACACTACAAAACCCCAGTCGCACATTTCACAAAAGTACTTCCTTTGGCGTACAAAATACACCACAGGAGTACTTAAGGTAAGATACTCATCATTTATACTTCATTAAGTATTGGAAATGGTATTTAGACTGTTTTACAGCGAGGCTGTATATGACTCGCAGGTGGGATTTTATCATGTCCGTCGACCGAAAACCCACGCGCGTGCCCTATCACCGTTCGCGCGGGTATTATCTCTTATCAGGTTTCGACACACGTTTCCGTAAAGAAAACACAAAACAAGTGTTGAAACCACATAATAGATGATAATCAGTAAGCACGTAGTGTTCCCCTCATGCGTTTCACGGTGAAGATTGCGGTTGCATAGGCTTCCGGCGAAAACGGGGGCCGTACGAAGTCTTTCTTATATAAAAACGTTTTGGTAGAGTGCATTTACTTTCCATTCGTCACTCATTCGGTATAGACCCTTTTGCTGTTTGCAAACATAAACTGCCGCTTGCGTCCCAAGGGACTTCCGGTCGCACCGTCTTTACTGTCCTGTTGAGCTTGCATGTCACCACTGCTGGAAAGTATCACGGATAACAAAGTTGGATATTTAACGAGGGCCTTCGGCTGTATAATATTATATCTTGGAAGAGGCAGGTTAGCTAAAAATACTCAAAACAATTTAATATATCTCGCACCCCTTCGTTCTTTTGGCGTTCACCTGGAGAATCGGTGGTTAAACTGTTACACCGAATTTTCAAGCAGTTATGTTAAGGCGGCCTTTGTTCATTCTTTCGATAAACCGGAAGTTTTCTGGGAGATCGGAGACGTGCGCCATAAAAAGGGTCTACAGTTCAGTGAGCAATCGTTGCAGATGATACCACAGCTTCGCTGCCCAACCACCTTGACAGCGTGGATTGGAACTTTAACTTTTCATAGAGTTTTTCGAATGAAGTACCAATATTTAAAAATCAATTTCTCAATTCTTAACATATTTGAAACGCACTTTTTTCCTTTAATATTTCATATTTAAATTTGATAGTCACAGGACAGAAAAAAGGCACAAAGTGTTTTTAATTTAAATAAATCGCATGTTATACTATATATGTTATGATATTACGATTATTCTACGATATAAGGTCACGTGTCGCATAAAGCTTTTTGCAAATAACTTCTTAGATGTATACTTAACCAATCAGTGCAATACCTATATTCTTAAAGGCACACACATGACGCAAGGGAGAGGCACAAGCAGAGATGGCAGTAATGACATTACTGTAATAAAATTACTGCAATTCAATTACTTTTTATGTAATCAGTAATATAAAGAACTACTTTTCTACGTTGGTAATTTAGTAATCTAATTATTTTCTTTCAGACGGCAGTTTTGAGGAAATTACTCATTACTTTCGTAATTACTTTTTTCCAAGGCCCATCTGAGAACAGCCTTTATGACGCGGGAGTCGATACCGAGGCAGACTCACAAAGACGGAATTGAAAGGCGAAGGGGATGAAGAAAAGCTTTCGAGTGATGGCATAGACGGAAGGCCACGGTTCACAAAACTCCAGTCAAGACTTATTCACGGCGAAAAGGAACCGGAGACCGCACTAGCAAAAAAGTCATTTGTATGAGAAATTTCCTGTGTCCAATAAACACGTATGAATCATACAAGATGTATAAAAACATAAAATAAACATAGAATAACTGTATAAGACATAAAACATATAAGAACCATCTAAGAAACTTCTCACAAATTTTTCATGTGGTTTTTATACGTTCTTTTATGCTTCTTATATGGTTCGTATAGGTTCATATATATGTTGTATGATTCATATGTGTTCATTAGAAAGACGTTTTTCATACAAGTGAGATTTTTCGATTGGGCGTTCCAGGCTACAATGTGGAGGGCACTTCACTATGAAGATCAACATATTTTAAAATCTGTGACGAGTCATGAGCTAACCTTAAATCTCTTGCCAAGGGTACACAACTTCTCGTGAGTTGTCTTGCCCTTCGTAGGTGAAGATGCTTTTTGTATGTTCCGCTCACCCCCGAGCTGACAGTGCGGTGGAAGCTGCGCGCTCGCTTTAGCAGTCGTTCGTCGATCTTCCGCCATTTGAACACGCGACCGCCAATACCCACCCGCAGACAGTGAGTCAGGTAATGTTTGACTGGTCCGTCGAGCACGTAGCTACCACCGGACTATCAGCTTATGGGTGAACGGAATGTGCTCGAAAAAGGCTAAAAGCGTGAAAGGAAGACTCGCATTGGGGGGAGAGCTAAAGTCAGGGAAAAGCAAACGCACAGATAGAGCCGCTGGTTCGTCGTGGAAGGACACATTTATGGCGTATTCACACTGGAAGCGGATCCCGTTCGTGTAGCGGTTGCGGATGCGGTTCGCGAGCAACCCCGTTCAGGCACACCGAGAGGCGGTTGGCGGTTGGCGAGAGGCGGTTGGCGAGAGGCGGTTTCTTGGCGACCACGCGCGATCTTTTGAGACTTGTGTTTGGCAACCCTGTTTCACAATCCAAAATTCAAAGCCAAGATATTGCTGTTTTGGTACTCTGAAGATTTTTCTTCGGGATGTTCGCACGCATCACAAGTTCAAGCAGCAAAAAAACAGACATGAACCCGCGAAACTTGCCTGCGATTCCCTCAACTTCCCCCACAAGCAAACCCCGCGCCTCGCTGACTCACAAGAGGTTTTCCCCGACCTCTTCTTCGAAGTGAACCCTTCCCGCATGAATAGGCTGACCTTGTTTTCCGGATTGAGTGCCCGTTTTCCCCCCTCGTTGTTCGCTCTTATCATTTTCAAAGTTGTGAGCGGTGGGGTGAACCGTGGTGCGGGGAATGTGTTCGGTGCTAGCCGGTCGTGGCTTCGTTGGTAGCAAAATCTCCTCTGGTCACTCACACGTCGATCGAGTTTACTGTTTGTTTGACATTAAGCTCAAATAAACGCCGTATGGATTACCTCTGCATCGTCTGGTATACGTACACTTTATTCCTTTAGTGTGCTCCCTTTATTTATTTTGTTAGTAGTAAACGTTACAGGTCAAGCTAGCGCAGGTACCCTGCCCACTCCGCGGTAGTGTGTTGGCTACGCAATCAGGCTCACGACGTCTCTATCGGCCTTCGTGGTGGTCATGCACGGCGTCGAAAGCTTTCAATAATTCACACGACTATCTTAGTGGGTACAAAAACTGACATTTCGGTCGATCAGGGGCGGGTTCCGTCATTCTACGGGCAGAGAATAACAAGGCAGCGAGCTTTGGGATGTGGCACCCGGAATTATAAACAAATTCTTACCCAAACCAAATCACCGGTGCGAAGCCCGTTAAGATTACGAATCAATTCTTTTCGCTGCGTATTCAAGCGACGGATGTGAACATCACGTTTCTTCGTTGATTTGTCTGCTGTGACGCTAGGACTACAGCGCCTTGGAGGCCTGACCAGCGACAGGTGCCATCTTGTTTCGAAAGTCACCGACGTCACGTCAACGTCACGTTGGCGTCGCGTTGTCATTGGTTGCCGCTTTGCGGTTTGTGAAAGCGGTTGGGAGAAATCGGTCTCGAAGTGGTTGGCAAAAACGCGCTCCAACCGCTCGATCCTAGCCGTTTTCCGGTTGAGAACGTGCATATCCGCTTCGCGTTTGCGGATCAGCTTCCAGTGTGAACGCGCCATTAGGGAGGCGCCCGTAACCCCTTTTCTTTTCTGGTGGCATTTCTCCCCAGAAAACATCGGGCCACCTGGCGTGAAAGCGTGCGATACCCTATTGAAAAATCTCACTTGTAAGAGAATTTTCTGTGTCCAATAGACACAGATGAATCATACAAGATATATATGAACATATAAGAAATATAAGAACTACATATTATATATAAGAACATATATTAAACTTGTGAGGAGTTTCTCCTAAGTTTCTTTTATGGTTTTTATTTATCTTATATAGTTTTCATATGGTTAATTCTTATATGTTCTTATATATCTTCTATGATTCATATGTGTTGACTGGACACAAGAAATTTCTCATACAAGTGGCTTTTTCACTAGGGTAATTCGCGTTCTTCTGGTGTTTTGGAGTAATACTCATCGAGAAGAATGTCTGGGAATGCTTTGACCAGTGATTTTTAGAAAAAACAATTCGACTGCGTCCGATTCACAAAAAAGAAGTTTTAGAAATTTCCTCAACCTTGTGCAAGATGGATTCGAGAAGGACGAATCCCGTTCGCCAAAGGCCACATAAGGGGCATGTCGAAAACTAACAATGAACGCTACTTGCGTGAAACATTTAGTCTAGATCAACAAGAAGACGAGGGGGATGGGAAATTGCGAGCGAGGGAACGAGCAGTCGGATAAACTGTTTGAGAAAAGCCGCTTGTGCTGTGATTCTTTCTCGACATCAATGCCATCAACGAATACCTAGTAAAAGTCCGCTTCAAAGCGCAACAATTATTTGGTGCCGAAACCCGGGACTTTTGCTTGAGGAATCAATTTAAAAATGGATCGGCTCAATACCAGGCGTAAAGTCCAACGCAGTCAGAATACAAAGATAATCAACGAGATAACGACCATGCTCCAGTCCATCACCGTCGATGCCTCTTCTCTCGAGAACCTGAGAGACGGATTAATAGCGAGCAACGAGGAACTTCATAAAGTCAACGAGGAGATTGAACCACACATCAGCGATATTGACCTGAAGACGGACTACATCACTGTCGCAGAATATGAAGACGAAGTGTCTAGGGCCATTAGCGAACAGCGCAACAAGATCGCGCAGTTGCAGGCAATGCCAACAGGCTGTACGACACGAGAGCGCACGACACGAGAGCGCCGACGGGAGAGCGCCGCGACACGAGAGCGCGTGCCATTAAAGCGCGCGTCACGAGAGCGCATGTGCGCGCCTTGGAAATGATCGATGTTTGAGTTTTCAAACACACGTTTTCTTGGATCGAACGCTTTACGGCATTTTATTGATTGAGTGCGCAGACCTGTGGGAAGTCATACTAGAAGAAATACAATTTTCGGAAACTTGAAATGAAGAAGCAAGATACAGAGTTTCGGAAATACAGTTGTTTATCGATTGCCGTTCTATAATAATAATAAAAAAAAAAAACATTTAAAGACTGAAGACTGCGCAACACCGCGAAGGCAGTCTAGCATGCACCTTTGGTCGTACTCTTTAACTAGCTTGCTCAGATTCTTCGCTACGTGAATGTAGGTGTGACCTTGCTACTCTTTTGAGGCTCTCCACGAAGTACATCCGCCAGCTTCTGCTTTGTAAAGCTCTGCTTTTCTTTAAATGCGGCCACTAGCTTGTACTATACGTGTCCGGATGATGCAGCCCCAAGGACTTCTAGAATGCATTATGCCAGGACCCGACGTGATTGTTGGTCCTAGGGATCCCTCCGGAGATACGTTTCTAGCAGCTCCAGAAGTCATGCGGGAAAAGTGCTGGCGTACGCGAGCGGTGCTCCAGGTGGGTCAGGTCATTTCGACCGGACAACGACCGGACAACGGCCGGACCTTCCGAACGCCATGACAATCGGGGGAACCCAGCGATGGAGAACCTTTTGGTGACATTTGTTCCTACTTTAGAGCTAGGGACCTCTTTTCCGGGGACATTTTTTCCGGGGACATTTCTTCCGGGGACATTTCTTCCGGAACCCTCTACCAACCACGCTATTAGACGGCGGTACTTGCAATTGCACCGTGACCCATCCAGCCATAAATTAAAAAGGTAATTAGAAACTTTTAGTTCATTGCCCAATTTTACCATATATTGGCACCTCAAATGTCCACCAACCTTGAACAGCACATATCGAAGACAACATCAACAAAGCACAAACTCCTACTTAAACAAATATTGTTTTGATAAAAGAAAAACACCCTAAAAGTTGCATATAATTTACAATATATTGGGCAACTAACTCACGTGCGAAAAACGGCACTATCCGAAAAAAACATGTGTTTGAAAACTCAAACATCGATCATTCCCAAGGCGCGCACATGCGCTCTCGTGGCGCACGCTCTAATGGCACGCGCCCTCGTGTCGCGGCGCTCTCCCGTCGCGCGCTCTCCCGTCGGCGCTCTCGTGTCGTGCGCTCTTGTGGCGCCCTTCCATGCCAACCACACCCGCTACGGGAGCCGACGGCGAAAGGGGCCACCCATCCTAGGCTATGGGAGTGAAGCTCCTAAAATTGCAACTTCTACAATATCAAAAGGAGCTCACGTAGTGGCAACTCTTCTGGGAGCAGTTCGACGCCTCAATACGTCGGAGCACCAAGCCCTCTGATGAAAAAAAAATTCCAGTACCTCTGATCACTCCACATCGGGCCTCCTGCCAGTGCCGTCTCCGGGTTACAGGCGACGGCATCGTGCTACAGAGATGCAATAGAGATACTTACTGAACGCTTTGGCGGCAAGTGAAACATTCAGCGGGAATACATGGAACGGCTTCGAAACCTTCCAACGGTGAAGTCAGTGCGACATGTCCAAGGACTGCGTGACGTGTGGGACCACCTCCAACAAACGTTCGCGGTTTGCGCACCTTGGACGTTTGAAGCGTGACGCACGCCACAATGATGGTATACATACTTCCGTCCAGTCTTTCGACGGACATCGTTGTGAGTTACCATCGACACAAGAGCTAGGGAACACTACTTGTAGTGTCCGCCGGCAGATAGAAGGGAGCTAGCATATCTGGCGATGGAGCAGTCAACGTTGCTGCATCGACAACGACTGCAGGTCAGGAGCTGGCGAAACTTTTGCGGTTACTACGCGTGGAAATGGAGAGCAAAGAACGATCAGCACCGCTCGAGCGAAGAGCAGCAAGCGTCCCAATGACAGCTCGTAAACCGAAACAAACCCCTTATCCATCATCAACATTCGTGTTGAAAACCAGCGGGACAGACAACCATTGCTTTTTTGTAACCAGCAAAATCGCAGTACCGTCGCCTGTACTCCTGAGATCGCACTTGATGAAAAGAAAGGAAGATTTGCGCAGGACATGCGATGTTTTCGCTGCACCAAACGGGGGCTTCGATCCAAAGACTGCCGCAGCCAAACGAGATGTTCTGGATGCAGGGGACGACATGTCTTGTCAATGTGCAATCTTTTGTGGCAGACACCAATACCGGTTCCGTAAGAGATTACCAATATACTCACGGTTTGAGCAATACGACGCCTCGTCGAGCTTCGAACGTTCTACTGCAAACTTTCAGGAGCTGGGCCGCGAGTAATGAGAGCTGCGCATATATCCGTGGTATTATCGATGGCGGAAGCCAGAGGACGTTCATCGGACAGGAGTTGGCGAGGAAACTTAACATAAAAGTTATAAACCAACGAAGTATGCAGCTTAACGCGTCGGCCGACAGCGGCTCAGGAGTGATAAGACAGAACTTCAAACTGGTCAGACTACGACTTCGAGGTCAGTATGCGACGACGGAGTATGTTTTAGAAGCCGTGGTCGTTCAAATTATCTGTCAAGATCTCATAGAAACACCCGTTGAAACTCGTTCCTTAAAACAATCACGGGGTTTATCGCTGACGAATTGATGTTTCCTTCGTTCATGCAGAGGGAGGCATAAGCCTGCTCATTGGAGCTGACCAGATGTGGAGGCTGTTAACTGGCGAAACACGCCACTCAACATCCAGCCCCGGCCTCGTGGCCATTTCAATTAGCTTAGTATGGACCTTTCAGGGTCCAACAGCCACCGTGAGATTCTTATCGAATACTACCATAAACTTGATGGTATGCGTGTTAGGAGTCGCAGTGACCACCGAAGACGACGGGGCAACGCTAAGAAACTTTTAGGAGTTCGAGTCTATTGGAATCATGTATGTACCGACCAGTACGAAACAGCAAGATAGTAAGGTACTCCAACAATTCACAGAAAAAAATTACTTGGAAAAATCCCCTTTAAAAAGGTTCGCTATCATGGAAGGAGACAGCAGCAACACTTGGAAATTATTACACCACTGCCAGGTCTAGACTCTGCAGCCTTATCCAACGTCTCAGCCACGATGGAGGCATCGCACTGTATGACGAAGCGATAGGCAATTACTTCGAGGATGCACACGCGGAAGAGGTGAACGAAAAGTCTCTATGCGGCGGACTCGTTTACTAAATGCCTCGTTGAGCGGTGATTCGGGCAAACTCAGAATCGACAAAAATTCGAGTGGTGTTCGACGCTTCATCCCACGCGCCAAACACCGGATCCCTCAACAACCATCCTGAGAAGGGGCCTACCATCAACACAGAACTTTTGCCAGTGCTGCTACGATTCCGTTTGCAAGAGATGGCTGTCACAGCTGGCATCCAAAAGGCCTTCTTAGAGATTGAAATCGCAGAGCGTGACAGAGACGCTCTCCGATTTGTTTGGTTTGAGAAAACACCCAGACCAGACGAGCCGCTTCCCGATATAAAAAAATGGCGCATGACGCAAGTATTTTTTTTTTTTTAACAACTGCCAGTCCACTCTTACTTTGGGCAACAATTCGTCATCAATTGCAGGACGTGAGTGATTAGAACAAAGACATCGCGGCTATTTTACTTGGCTCATTTTACGTGAACGACCTACTGATTGAAGCCTCAAGCATCGAATAAGCCCGAAGACTCGCTGACGAAGCACAGATATTGCTCAGGGAGGCCGGCATGGAACTACGCGTATGGAATACCAGTTCCAGCCAACTGCAGAGCCTCTTCAATCAAAGGGAGGGGAACGTCGATAATTTACCCGCTATCACGTCAATCAGCTCCCAAGAAGTCACAAAGGTACTGAGACTGGTGTCGGATGAAAATACTGATTCCTTCAAGTTTTTTGGTGACCATCTCTTGGAGATTCTTTCGACAAACATGACCACAAAAGGCTTTGTCCTCAAGGCCTCTGCCAGGACCTTCGATCCCCTAGGGTTCCTCTCACCGTATGTTACACGAGTAAAAATTTTATTCCAACGTAAATGGCAACATGGTCTGGGATGGGATGAAAGACTAACTACCAGAAGCGCTACGATAAGAGTGGACTACGTGGTGCGCCGAGTTAAAGGACTTGCCACGCATCATGGTTCCGATATACTTACAGAATGGGGAAGGTGAGAGGTTCGGCAGCGGCAGTGGTGACGAACGAATTGACGCCTAAGCAACACTTTTTTGATACCGCAGGTTTCCGTTGGAAGCCATCTACATTCGGCTGTTTACGTGTGAACATCAGTACTCGGCTCGGCTGCAGTTGCGAAGCTCTGCAGCGTCATCGCCCTCAGCAAGCAGACGGGAAAGAAACACGCAAGCCAGGGACCTGCGCGTGACTGTCATCGAAAGCATCGTCATCCCACCACCGCCCTCAAGATCATCACGTGGTCACTACGTCATCGGCCACTGACTATAAAACACGGGATTTTCACCGAGGCCTCTGCATTTTGGCAGAGGCAGTGGTGAACGAATCGACGCCTGAGCAACACTTTTTCATACCTCAGGTTGGTGTTATTTCTATTTGAATTTCATTTTTTCTTGACCACTGCTGCTGCTGCCACTGTAGTGCTGCTGTTTGTGTCTTTCTTTTATGTTTTTGAGCAGTTTTAGTTTTATACATTTTTGAACATGGTACTGAACAAAGAATTGTTGGCTGCATTTGAGGATATAAAGAATGAGTTCAAAGCAAAGCTCAAGATTTTCGGAGATACTTTTGATGGAGAAATTCGAAAGAATCTGCGGGACGTTAAGGCGAGCTTAAAGTTTATAAATAAAATGTATGAGGAAATGAAAACCCAGGTCAAAGTCGTACAGGATGAGAACAGAGAACTGAAAAAGGACAATGCACGGCTCCAGACGACTTGTGAGGAACTTGCTGTCCGTATGAAGGAGAGCGAGACGCGTATACTGAGTTCAGAGCAGTATTCTCGAAATGCAAACATTGAAATAAAAGGGGTACCCACAGCGCCAAATGAGAATCTGTCCATGCTACTGTAACAAATAGGTGCCCAAATTGGCACACAACTCATCGACATCGAGATCGACAAGACATCGAGATATGCCACCGAGTACCCATCGCACACAGCACTATCGACAAAAACATCGTCGTGCAGTTCGTTCATAGAGCCAAACGAAACGATGCACTAGAGGAAGCAAGACGCCACAGGCTTACTGGAACAAGAATCGGATTAACTTCAAACGAGCCCATTTACATCAATGAGCACCTCTGCCCTCAGCTGAAAAGGCTCCTTGGTCAAACTACCAGCAAAAAAAGGGAGGCGAATCGGGAGTTTGTCTGGGTTAGAAACGGCCAGATCTTTGCACGGAAAACAATTCGCACTCCGACTTTAAAGTTCATGACTTGTGACGACCTCTCCAAAATCGTTTAAATTTCCATACAAAAAAAATTGTAGCATTGAAAGATGGGAGTCGCAAATTTTTTAGATCCCGCGGACCTTGGAAAGTTACTAGACGCAAACGAGTTAACATTTTTTCACTTAAACGTCCGTTCAATGAGTAATAAAACAAACGACGTCGAAATGTTGCTAGATAGTACAGGTATAAAATTTGATGTAATAATGTTTACTGAAACTTGGTACAACGATAACTCGAGCCACTTTCTTATTCCTAATTATAACAACTTTGTGCTAAATCGATCGCATAGAAGGGGCATCTCAACATTTCTAAAAACCGAACATTTAACTGAATTTACTACGTCGACCGACGACTACGAAGTATTAACTTTATGTAATGATTGCAATATATTGTGTTGTACATCGGCCTCCTGATGGAAATTTCACGAATTTGTGTGTGTTTCTGGAGCGATTTCTTGATTTAGTATGTTGCAACAAATAGACATTGTTTATTAGTGCAGACTTCAATATAGACGTATCCGCAGTATCTGCATCGCAAACTGAATTTTTTCTATTCTTGAATCAAATGGTTATAACAATTTAATTGAATGTCCAACATGTGTCACAAGTAACTCGTCTACTCTCATTGACCTCTTCATAACAAATGATGATAATGAACATGGGTACTCCGGCGTAATACAAAGTGATGTCAGCGACCATTTCCCCATTTTTTGGTTCATTAGAAAAGCTCGTAATAAGACATCAATACCATTACAGGAAACAATATTTGCTCAACAAATAAATGCCCAAAGATTAGAAATGTTTCGTAATGCCATAGGTAATACAGACTGGAACTTAGTATATATATAGAGAAACAGCAGATGAAGCTTATAACATTTCTTGTCTTCGCTGACTAGGATCTATGAAATTTTTTTTTCCGTATAAAGAAATAAGAAAAAGCAAAAAGTATAAAAAGCCATGGGTCACACCCGAACTAGTTCGTAAAATAAACAGAAAACGTAAGCTTTTTAAAAAAATTATTAAGAACAGGGATCCAAGTCAACTATATGCTTATAAAGCTTTCCGTAACAAACTAAATTCCTAACTGAAGCATGCTAAATCGAAATACTATAAAAATCTGTTCAATGACGCCATAAGACAAAGGGGAGATATCTTATGGAAACGCATAAATTATTTTTTAACACAAACTGAAGAACGTTCTCGTTTAGCTGTTGAACTTGATGGAAGCAAGTTGTCTGAGTTACAGCTTGCTACCACTTTTAATATTTACTTCGTAAATTTGGTATAACCAGCAAATTATACCATAGATCCGTCGGTAATATCGCGATATGTTCTTAATGAATCTATGTTCTTGTTTTCTACTAGAGTAAGTGAAGTGATTAGCACGTTCCTAAATCTTAAAAATAGCCGATCCCAGGAGATAAATGGATTGCAAATTAAACCCATCAAATATGTCATTGATATAATTGCTCCTCCTCTCACGTACACTTTTAACCTCGTTTTAACGACCAGTGTTTTTCCAAAAGCAATGCAAAAGGCAAAAGTAATGGTGCTGCACAAACGTGGTGACAAAAACAGCCTCACTAAATATAGACCAATATCAATTTTACCGGTATTTTCTAAGGGTCTTGAGAAAATAATGCATTCAAGACTAATTAACTTTCTTAACAAACACAATATTTTATCTAACTCACAATTTGGTTTTCGTAAACAGGGATCAACGGAAACCGCACTGTTAACACAAAAATAATTATTTGTTGAAGCATTTGAGAGAGAAAACCTTGAACTTGGTATATTTATTCACCTGACTAAAGCGTATGACCACATAAACCATAATATACTAAACCTTAAACTTCACGCTTATGGTATTAGAGGAAGCGCAGCATTATTAATTCAATCTTATTTGCAGCATCGCTCTCAATGCGTCTGTATAAACTCTTCTTTTTTTTCCACTTGATACTATTACAACAGGTGTGCCCCAGGGCAGCATATTAATCCCTCTTCTCTTCATACTTTACATTAATGACGTTTTTAACATAATGACATCAGCAAAAATAATAGCCTATGTCGATGATATGACTTTTTCTATTACTGGTACTGACCTGACTGACATGGTTTGAGAAGCAAATAGCTTTTTTAGAAATTTGCAAAGATACATGGACGCAAATTGTCTGCGAATAAGCCCTAATAAAACTAAAGCGATTTTCTTTAGACCCAGAAATAAATTAATTTGTAGGCCAACATATCTACATCTAGACAACCAGAAAATAGAAGTTGTAAGTGAAATAAAATCTTTGGGCGTTTATTTTACCGAGCACCTCACATGGGACATTCATATAAATCACACCCGTACAAAGATAAATAGAATAAATGGGCTGATAAATAAACATGAATACAGCCTACCATGCAATATTAAAAAAATGTTATACAATGCTCTTGTTGTTTCTCATCTAACATATTGTCATCTCATATGGGGTACAACTACGAAACATAACATACTTAACCTCATTCGTGCACAGAAAAGATCAATTAGAATAATAGCAAATCTCGCATGGAATGGCAGCACTGCTAATTATTTTCAGCAGTTAAACATTCTAAATATGTCTTTCCTTTATAAACTCAGACTCGCGTGCCTTTACAGATCTGCCCTACTCGCAAAAAACACCTTTATAATTGAATTTTTTAATCTAAACAAGCATCTCACAAGTCATAACACACGACATGCAGAACCATGGTTTGTGCCGACATTTCGTACATCATATGGACATCAATCAACAAGCTACACTCTACCTTACTTACTAAACGAATTGATTCAATATCACGTCATACCTGAAGTTGTCACGAAGTCCCATATAATGTCCCTGTTTATGTCTTTCACTAGCTCTGACTAACAAATTTTAACCCACACGTTTTTTGGTTGACCACCGCTAAATTTGTATTGCATGGGTGTAGTTTTGTTTTTCTTGTTTCATTAGTTTTGTAAATGAGTGATTATAGAATATGTCATCACTACTTTCTGCCGTTTGTATCGGGGCAGGGACCTCGTCAGGTTGCTATATGCAGTTTTTTGTCTTTGCCCCTCCGCTCTCTGGAGAGGACATAAAGTATTATTATTATTATTATATTATTAAGCTGGAGCTTTACGTCTTCACAGACGCCAGCCCTCAGGCTTATGGCGCCTGTGACAACCTTCGCGCCGTGGACAGAAAAGAAAATGTCGGCGTCACTCTGGTGTTTGCCAACTCCAGGGCTGCCCCGCTTAAGACGCTGGCTCTCCCACGACTAGAACGGATAAGAGCCCTCTTGGGAGCACGTATGGCTAAATATCTGTGTACCGTTTTGTTCGGTGTCGTAGTTACACTACGATACTGGACAGTCTATGACAACCCTCGGTTTTACTAAAGGATTCGAAACTTCGTGGAAACCTTTCGCCAGCGAGCGAGTCACAGAATACAAGCACTAAGCGATTCCTCTAATTGGCACCACAACCCGGACGGCGCGAACCCAGCTGACACTCTTAATAGAGCTAGGAAAGACGGTAACGCAGCTAAGTCTGTATCAGTTATGGTGGTCTGGGCTCGAATGTTTTTTTCCCGAGAAGAGCGGTACTGTCCAATTGGCAGAACCTCAGAAAATGAGAACCTCAGCAGATCTGACGGGGCGAGACAACAGCAGGTCGATATACTGCGGACCACTGTGAGTGCACCAACCGCACTCTTGGAACTGGAAAATTTCAGCAGCTATACCAAGATCTTGCGTGCCAGAGCTTGAATAAAACGGTTTGATTAATGTTGTCATCGACAGAACAAGTCACCTGAACTGCCCCTAACGTAAGACGATATTACAGATGCCGAAGCTTTCTGCATCAAGAATGCTCAAAGAGAATGCTTCGGCAGAGAGATCCAGCAGGTTCAAAATGAAAGAATCTCAAAAGGATCAAGAATAACGGACTTGCAGCCCTTTCTTGACGACACGAGAACCATGTATATTCGAGGCAAACTTCTTTAAGCTACAGCCTCGGAGGAGGTGGGACATCCTACTCTTTTGTTAGAAGATCACCCTTTCATCAAGTTGCGTGTCGTGGATGCTCACCTCAAGGTATTACATGGAGGCTTGCAGCTCACTCTGACAGAAATACATTAAAAATTTCGGCCCTTACGTTCACGACGAGCCGTGACGAAGATCATCGCGGAATGTCGCATCTGTCGGCGGTTCCAAGCAAAACCGGCAAAGGTGCCCGTAACTCCGCTACCACGGGGCAGACTGGAAGAGAGTCAAACCTTTCAAGTCGTGGGAATCGACTTCGCGGGGCGACTGTTGGTCAACTCAACCGGGCAATGCGTTAAGGCCTACGTTGCCTTATTCACTTGCACGACCACCAGGGCACTATACCTCGAGTTGGTATCCACCGCGGCCACGGCGCCATTTCTCTTGGCCCTGCGACGCTTCATGTCACGACGAGGTATCCCGAGTACCATTTATAGCGACAACGCGCTGACATTCAAGAGAGCGGCGAAGGACCTAACGGCCTTGTGGAAGGCTATTCGCAGTGCGGAATCCTAAGACTTCTGCAGTGTTCACCGAATCACCTGGAGGTTCATTTTAGAACGTGCAACCTGGTCGGGAGGCTCGTGGGAATAAATTATGCGGTCAGTGAAAACGTGCCTCCAAAACATTCTTGGACGGCAGAGCTTGTCTTTTGAAGAACTAACGACAGTATTAACTGACATCGAGGCAGCGCTCAATTCTCAGCCCCTCGCCTATACCTTCATGCCGATAATAGAGAACCAGCGGTCTTAACTCCCGCTCACCTACTCATCGAGAGGCGATTGATAACACTTCCAAAGGCGGAGTCAACCTACGCGTCATCGAGCAATTCATTAGCACGTCGGAGGAAATAGAGGCAGAGGCTCATGAACAACTTCTGGGTACGTTGGAAGAAAGAGTACCTACTAGGAGGCTTCGTTCGGCGCACCTTACACCACCGCTCAGCAACCGTCCGCCTAACGTTCGTGAGACGTAGCCAGGGGGGGGGGGCTTATGGGACTCACCCCCCCCCCCCCCCCCGAAATCTTTCATTTTGCTGAGACTTCCTCTCCCCCCTCCCCCTCAGACAGCATTTTGTCATGGGCGCCCCCCCCCCCTCTCTCCTGAAACAAAATCCTGGCTACGTGCCTGGATGAGGTAGTACTGTTGCACAACCGTATCACTCGAAGACATCTTTTGACCTTAATACGTGTCGTTGAGGTGTTTCTAGGACGAGATGGAAATCTCAGGGCGTGTTCCGTTAAGCTGCCGTCAGATTGTGTCATTCCAGGGCTACTGCAGCTGCTCTATCCTTTGGAAACTGTAAATCGTATCCCCAATTTCTACACTTTGTGGGAGGATGTTGAAAACTAACAATGAACGCCACTGTCATGAGACATTTAGTCTGAATCAAGAAGAAGACGAGGGGATGGCGAATCGCGAGCGCGAGGGAACGAGCAGTTGGATAAACCGTTGAAGCCAAGCCGGTTGTGCTATGATTCTGTCTCGACCGGAATGTCATCAACAAATGCCTAGCGAAAGAGCGTTTCAAAGAGCAACAGGGCAATTTAGCACATCTCACAAAAGTTGTTACGACTTCATGTAAAAACCCAACCAACAGAAGTGCACAACTTCTCCGAATTCCAGAGGACGCAATCACATCAGCCATGAACTGATCATAATTAACAGCGAAACCAGTGAGCTGCCTGTTTTAGTTATATATTATGAAGCTCTACCTTATGTTTAACACTTCCGTCGTTACGAGCACTACTTATTACCTCAAAGAATTTAAAAGTAATTTCGAAGTAATTGTATTACTTTTCAAAAGTGATTGCAATGTAATGTAACTACTTTAGTCTGCGGTAATGTGTAATGTAGTTTAGTTGCATTTGCGTATTTTTAATGAAAGTAATGATTAATGTAGTTTCGTTTCTTTTGAAAAGTAATTGTGCAATCTCTGTCCACAAGTATCTAAATCCCTTTTCTACGGAAAAGTAATGATACCCTTTAAATAAGGCTCCCGCAAACAGAAATGTGACGTGAACCTCCCCTCCACCACGCAGGTTCTTCTCTACATAAGCAAAGATTCTTCTCTCCCTCTTTCCTCTCCCGGAAGGCGACGTCATTCTTACGCAGGCATGCGGTTTAGAGAGGCTCGTTTTAGCGAACGCCTTTTTACCGACCCCTGTTTATCGAACGCCTTTATAGAGAACCCATTTGAGAGAAAATGGCGATGAGCCTCCTTTTAGCGAATTCGGCCGCCGCGAAGCGTCGTGTGCAGGTAAATCGGGTGAGTTAACATTTCTGTAATGAGACGCCCCAGACTGCCGCCGCGAAGCGGCGGGAGTCTGGGGCGTCTCATTACAGCGGGGTGCATGGGTTAATACGCGCACCAGTGATACACGCGAGAAGTAGGAAAGCATTTTTTTTTAAAAACGTCCCCTTTTTTATAAACGGCGTTTCTCTAAACTGAGGCTCTGCTTTCTCTAAACCGTGCTTCGATAAAACGTGCCTACTCTCTAAAACGTGCTTCGGTGAAATGGCATCGATCAACCGTAGTAAATCCGCATTCTTAAGCGTGGCCGTGCAACGCATCGAATAGCAATTTCGACCAACTCGCACCGGAATTGCCCTGAAACCAAAACGGTGGATTTTACCATTCTGGTTTGAGGGCATTTTACTTTCTTTTGGTTAGTCAAAATTTTGCGGATTAAACTACTAGAGCATTATTCGGTTAGCCTACCGAATAATTGATTAAGGCGCCAACTGCGATTAATATTTAACCAGTTGATCGGTAAAATGTTGACGAACCAAGGAAAGTAAAAATTAAACGCTTTCGCTTCGCAAACGTGGACGACTACACATGTATGAAGAAGAAACGTTTAGGTAAAATGTTAACATAAAGTAAACTATAGAGGTGAGATATGTAACTTCAGACAAGTACAGGTCAGTCGTGTCTTGGGCACTTCGATGTCGTGCGAGTGTCCGTTTAGTTCGCAAGAGACTAATGTGAACAATCAGAGCAGTTTGCTGCTGCCGGAGAATATCAACGAACCTCTTTGCCTCCGGCCCATATTACATGACCGAATGACATTTTACAGAATGACAATTTAGCGAAGAGAGGTCATTTGAGCGAATCGACAATTTAGCGAATGACGTTTTAGCGAATATTGCTCATTTCAGCGAATGAGGTTTTAGCGCACGATGTTTTAGCGAATAAGCTTGTTTCGCTTATTTTTTTTTGTACCGAAGCCTGGCTTTTCCATTTTTACCGCGAGGGAAAAAAACGGCACGGAAATTCCTATTTTGGTTTTAGTAAAAGACGTAGCAATTTATAACGAGCCACTACAGCGTGGAACCCACAAAATACGCATAACTGAGCGGAAGCTACACGCCGACAGATAGCTAGCGGCCGGTCAAAAGAACACCCGGGTCACCCGCCATCACTACGGCATGGGTACCTGTCGCTGGAAAAATCCTGAAGAGGCGTTACGCGGTATCACCGCTATCACTGCGATCGTTGTAACTTCGTGCTTCTGTGATCCGAACAGAAGTTATCTTCCAATAACGACGAACGGCGACGAAGCACAACACAGTACACTGCCAGAATGTAACATCACGCGTTTTACGCAGTACATTTGCCACAGTTAGGAAATCTTATCACCATCAGCGGTATCAGAACGTCCCAAATCACGATACCGCCGGTCGTGCACGAAACATTCAAGCGAAACCATGTGCGTATCGAAGGAAAATAAATCGTGTTCGCTCAATCGATACTACGTTTCTAGGGGACAGCGAGCAACTCTCGGTGGGTCATTTTTTCCCACGTGACGAACTCCAACATTCCACTTTTAAATCTTTGGACCACGGTACTTTAGGCTGAAACGAGGAATAGCTTCTTCAAAAACGAACTTAGTTTAATAACTGTTTTGGAAATAAAAACCTACTTTACAAAATTATAGCACGACTTTTCAGACTAATCGTGACCTTCTTTATGTAAGAATGGAGAAATAAACCAATACAAGCTGCATCTATTTTTACCAGGCGGTTGCTTGCGCCACCTACCCGTACACTTTTTCGGCCCTTTTTGTTTGCTACACTAATTTCTTTTCCCCTAAAACTGCTGCAATTATCACAGGACAGAGGAAATAATCACCAGTTGGTTCAGTTTGTAGCTAGTTTCCTTGAACCAAGGCAATGCGCATCGTGCAAACTTCCAAATTAGTTATCTTGTGCGAATACGTTTTAGCTTGCAAAACTAGCTGACACCAGTCAACAACTAGCAGGGGATTGGTGGCCGAGATGGCTAGCCCACACCAGCTCGGAGCACGTGGAGTGAAAGCTAGCGCTGCAGAACCCAGAGATCCTGGGTTCAATCCTCACCCCTTGCCCGTTTTGGTCTAGATCAGCATCATACAGGCTTTCGGTCGTGTATCACTGGTGCGCGTAAAGATCCCAGGCTAGCAGTCGTACTCACTGGCTAAATTGCTCAAGTTGAGGCCTGAGCGAGTTGGTACGCACATACTTCGGGATTAAAAACAGCGCAAAAGACGAAGGACCCGACGAAGAAGTAACCCGGTCGTCAGTGGGAAATGTTATCATGTTCTGGCAGAGTAAACTTTTGTTGAATAAACAATAAACGACTAATTTGTCTTTTTGTGTGACCAACTAGCCAAACATTTGCGGAAGAATACTTCATAAATTAGTATGATGAAGATGTGAGCTCTCCGCGTGCGAGTGTCGGTTTTTCTGGTGAATTTCACATAAAAAACTTAGCTCAATCCGAAAATAAAAACAGAAACAAAAACGTAAAGACAAAAATATAAAAATTTTACCGAAAACACGAGGCACAGGCTTGATGGTATATATATTCGAAACGCTTTTTTTTTTTACATGCCATTTACCGCGTAAGCTTTAATAAATCAACAGTAGTTTTAAAAAAATCGTCAAAATATATTTGGCGTGCTATGGTGCTGTAATTCGTTATGAAGGTGCTACTAAGTGGCGGATATGTCTTCTAAGAATTATAAAATACACTTGCCGTCATCAAAAGTTAGAAATAAAGACGCTAATTTTTCTAGGGGAGGAGAAAAAAATTAAGCCTTTTTCGTGCTCATTAAAAAAAAGAAGTTTTTGTGAGTTTGGGGGGAATTTGAATAAAACAGTATTTCAAAGCGCGGTCAGACGGATTTCCTACCTGCCTCGTCCTTGTTTAGATCAAACTTTCAAATAACCAACAAGAAAGGTTTTTTCCTCAGAGGGAAAACTCTCTCTCTTTTCAATAGGAACATAGGCGTCTTCACTCCTAACTTTTGATTTAGGCCAGTGTTTCCTTAAATATTCCACAAAAAAAAAAGATGTCACGCTTTCTCAAAGTGGCTTCAAATCATTGGACCCACGCGGTATGCGCATTATACATATACTGTGAATTACAATGTGCGGATATAAAGATGCTTTCAGCGGAAAATTTCACAAGATTCACGATTCAACGAATTAATTTTAGAGCGGACGCACTTTGGAAGTCTAGAAACGAGTCTCCTCTAATAACCAATATTTCTGATAACGGCCAATCTGAAGAGGTAAATGAATTCGGGAATTAATGCGATTTCAAGCGTGACAAGTTTTCAGTTGAAAATCAGGTACAGTCTGGGAAAACTGTTTTTGCAACGTGAACTTGGACTGCAGTCTTTCATTGCAGTAGCCCTGTATTACACGTGGATGCTGATAAAGCAGCACTGTAAGACACCGTTGTGTGTTCGAGGGTGCACAAATAAACTGATAAGGAAAATAGTTGATATATCACAGAAAACCTTGGGCTTGTTCACTAGACGTGACGTCAGAAAACCCAGTCAAGGCTGCTGTGAGTTGATGCATGGGTGTGGATCTTAACCGTAGCAGGGGAGGGGCTTCTCAGCTAGGTTTATTTTCCATATCTCGATCCAGGCATTTTGATCTAGGTTCCCCACTCAAGAGGACTATATTGATCATTCTTGTCCAGCTCCCTTGCACCCTTGCATTTAATTGCATTATAATTACAACCTTAACTTGCAAGCTTCACCCTTGTTGGTGTTAGACTGGTGGCAACCGATAAAACCCGTTTTCTCTACTGACGTTTAAGCCCTGGTTAGCTCAGTTGGTAGAGCGCTCCACCTGCAATGGAGAGGTCCCGGGTTCGATACCCAGACCAGGCGGATTTTTTCGGTCGCTCACCAGTCACCTAGCTGTGTTTGGAGATTTATGTTTGTCCTTTGCCCCTCTTGTTCCCCTTCTCCAGGGATTATATTCATCATTCTTGTCCAGCTTGCTTGCACCTTTGCATTTAATTGTATTATAATTACAACCTTAACTTGCAAGCTTCACCCTTGTTGGTGTTAGACTGGTGGCAACCGATAAAACCCGTTTGCTCTACTGACGTCTAACCCCTGGTTAGCTCAGTTGGTAGAGCGCTCCACCTGTAATGGGGAGGTCCCGGGTTCGATTACCGGGACCTCTCGGTCGCTCTGGTGAGAGACCGAAAAAATCCGCCACCAGGCGGATTTTTTCGGTCGCTCACCAGTCACCTAGCTGTGTTTGGAGATTTATGTTTGTCCTTTGTCCCTCTTGTTCCCCTTCTCCAGGGATTATATTCATCATTCTTGTCCAGCTCGCTTGCACCCTTGCATTTAATTGCATTGTAATTCTCAGGCTTATATTGTTTTTAATATTTTGTTTTCGGTTTGGGCTTAGGCTTTTGCCTAAAAATTCTGCCGGGTCCGGGCCAAGCCCGGGCCGGGCCCAGGCCATGTCTCTTCTGGGTCGAGTCGGGCCGGGCCTAGACATTAAATTTTCTATTAGGCTCGGGCCGGGACGGGCCGTGCTTCTACCGGGCCGGATCGGGCCGTGCCTAGCGATTCCGACCCTTGCAGTCCTCTAATTCCTATTGCCATCAGTTCACGATTTCTTCACTTTGCAAAGTGTCAGTATCTGAGTATCTGTAACGGCTACAAAGTGTCAGTATCTGAGTATCTGTAACGGCTAATCAATTTCATTAAGGTTGCTGTTTCACGTATTTCCGTCGCGTATGTTTTGACGCAGCGCGGGCGCTATCGCAGCGCAGAGAGATGGTAATTAATCATAATCTCGTGCTCTAAGGCCACTAAAAGGCTCGCGTGATGGGCAACGCTGCGCTCGACATTGGGACTTTTAGCAAACCGTTACTGTGTTCCGCGTACCGCACTACCGGAGCCTTGGAAGCATGCTTTTAAGCGCGCTCCCCGCAATCAGGGTATCACTCCGGACTAGCACCTGCTTCAAAAGCTCCGGAAGTGCCCTAACCGGAACACGGTAACGGTTTGCGAAAAGTCTCTATAGAAGAGTCTTTACTACGAAACGATCGTTACGAGTAGTTACGAGACGCTGAGACGCTACGACGGGTTGCTATGACATCAGATCCGCTGCGCCAGGGTAACGCCAGGGCACCCAAAACGAAACTGCATCTGATCTCACACACGGAGTTACTATGATATCTCGATGGTCTCGCATCAATTTCCTGAATGGAAGTATAATGAATATAAACACGTATTTTATTGCTAATAACTGTCTGACACAAAACAAAAAAAAATCGTTTCACCTTTGAAAAAAATCGTGATGCTTCTACGGAGGCATATGGAGGCCTACAAGGGAGTCATTGCAATCACCGCACCGCCATCGGCGTCATAAAATGGACGCAACGTGGCGTGAACGAACGTGATGGCCGAATGACCGCGCTCCAAAAGTGTGGGTACTGGGTACTGCGCGGGCACCTGCGATAGGCCGATAGGTTAATAAAAGCAGGTACAATCTCTCAAGCTGCCTCTTTCTACAGTATTTCATGCTACGATTGCGTCGAGATGCCTCCCCCTGCATTTTGAAACGTTAAGTCCGCCGCGCAGTCTTAGATAGCCCAGCCATTCCGGTGATCGCAGACGCCGCTGTCTAATGGCGAATCCCCTTGGCGTTTTGGAGCGTACCGGGATCAGTTGATCAGATCCGAAATGGAGCACTCGATCCAAACGGGGTGGCGCCGCTTACAGATCCTCGTGGGACATGACCACTGCTCCGGGATCGGCGGATGCCTTCCCGTCATTCAACTGCCCGGAAATCCCCTTTCCGCGGTCGCCGCGGTCGTTTCGAAGACGTTTTCGCAATCGCGGCGCTAACACGTGTTCAACGCACGAGCGGCAAGAATGGCTCAGGAGCTTCTTGCAAAGAATGCCGGAATGCCCGTAGCGCGGCAAAAACTTCTCTTCTCCTTTATGGAAAACGAACCGGCAGTCGAGCCCAGGGTAAGCAAGCTGCCATTACGAATTCTTCTGGGGCGAGATGGGCGAGATCAGGCGAGATGCCCCGCGAGAAAGGAAGTCACGTGTGTGCGCCGAGGGCTGGCCGGGCTGGCTTCCGGTTGAATCCACCGAAATCGTCGGAGCGATGTTTTTCGGATCCAGATCGAGATCTGGAGCGGGAGCTAATCCAAAAATACCTGTGGAACACGTCCGTCTCGATCCCGATCGCCCATAGTGAAATAGCCTTGCTCCAGAAAAGTCGATCCCGGCGCGCTCCAAAAGGACCCGTGGAATTTGTCATTAAAGACGCGGTCAGGTTGCAGTCGCACTCGGAGTCCAGCCATTGCGGCGATCGGAGACGCCGCTGCCATGAAAACGCGGTCAGGTTGCAGTCGCACTCGGTGTATTGTCACAGTTAACGTGAGAAACGATGAATGAAGCGAATAAGATAAAGATTACAGAATTCAAGAGACGCGGCAGACGCAAAGGGCCATTCGCTAATCGCTCAAATGTGCGTCGCCATTCCCTAAAGTGTAATTCGATCAAACGTAGGGGGTGGGGCTTCATTCGCTAAAACGTCATCTGATCAAGTGAGTGCCTCCCCTCTGTCTCATGCAGCTGAAGTAATAATTTGGCGAGAGTGTCTATGGACTGTTCTCAATTGATTCATAATCGCTTGTTCGATTGTTAATCGCTGCACTCCTAGCCCAACCACGCACCGTCATCTACACGGACAACCGAGGCCTCCGCACGGGCATTACTGCCGGCCACCACCGGGCGCTACCTTGGGAGCAGTATATCGTCATTCTTTTTCTAACAATAAAAATGGAGTTACGTTTAAAAGGGATCCCCACTGAACTCAACCCCGCCGATATCCCCTCACGCCTACCTCGCATTTTTTCCGCCCACTCATTCCTGTGATTGTTTGAATGCATGCCGGCGGGGGAGAGGAGGTTCACATGTATAAGGAGAGACCGAGCCTCCTCTTCTGGCAGTTGGGATTTTGAGAGCGTCTGGTCAGTCCGTGACCACTCCGACCGGGTTCCAAATCAACAATTGAGGAAAGTCTATGGACTGTTCTCAATTGTTGATTCATAATCGAAATTCTATATTGCGCCGTTTATCACATATTCAACAAAAAAAGGTATATATATTGGGTGGTTTCATCTCAAATCGTGCAGGCAAAAAGGGTCGAATTTTTAATTTCGATGAAAAAAATATATGTTATGGCGCCGTTTCTAAAACCGCAGTCGACACAAACCGCAAGTTCGTCGGATTTTTTGTTCTCGACTTATGAATTTTTAAAGAGGCCGTGGCGAAAAGCAGTGTTTTTCACACCCGTCGTGGGTCGGATATTTCGCTTGATCTACCGCCATGGATTTTCAGTCCACATTATATTATCTTTTTTGAAGCACTCTGTGGACACATTTAAAAGGCTCCAGTACCGTTAAAAAATTTTAGGCCTTTTGCTTTTTTTCTGAAAAAATGTCAAAAACGCCTCCCCGGTCAATTGTTGACGAACTTTGACAATTAATTACTGGCGATCTACTTGGGTTACACCGATATTTTTGATGTCCACGGAGAGCCCAAAACACGGTCTTTATATTTATTATAAAATGCCTTGGCTGTATAAAATATTCTTTTCGGTACGTTTACGTTAATAGTATGCGAAAACCAAAAAGTACCATTTTTGAAACTGATTTTCTCAAAAAACCCATTTTTTATTTTTTTTATTTTTTGTTCAAATGTAGATATGATAGTTGTCTACACGAAAATCAAGCCTAGAGAGTGTATATTTTGTTTGCATGTTTTATATTTAGGCCTCAATAACGGGAAAAAGACGTCTTTGTTTTGCAAGACTTAAGTCAGACATAGCGACCCATGCGTCTCTATGAATTGTAAAAAAGTTTTCTTGAATTTTCTTCTGCATTTTGTAATCAATTATAAACGGATTTTGTGGTATTAAATATTTATGTATGTTTGGATAAGAGCGGGAACCATGAGATACATATCTAACCAAATCAGCAGGCCTAGTAGACTTTCAATAACCAAAAGGCTCAGACGTTGTATTGTTTCGATTTATAAACCTTTCAAAGTAAACTAGTACGACTAGCTATTAGCTGTCATATTATTAAGACAAAGAAAGTCACCACATCGTCGATATATTATACACAATTCTTTACGAAACCAAACACTGGGGCTTGTTCACAGCACATCGCACAGGTCACCAGGGAATGTCCTTTCACTTCCGTAATACACAAAAGTGGTGACACAGAAACAGTCCTAAACACACAGAGAGTGTGTCATGGAGAGGGGTAGGAAATAAAGATAAATAAATAGGAATTAAATTGCCCAACTCCGATCTTAACGAAAATTGCGTTAAAAAAAAAAAAAAGTATTTAGGTTTGAGCGGTGGCAAGGCGATAGGTCCACGCCTGGTGGAGAGTCAGAAAAAGAAGTCGACGGCACGTAAAGGTAAAACAAAACAAAAAAATTAATAATTTAATAAAGACGGGAAAACTCAGCCGCACATGGCAAGAACAAAAACCAACTCCCCCGCGCATTCCCTAAACGGGGCGCAAACAAATGCGTGCGAACACGCTCTCTACATCACCGCCAGGCCGCTACGCCATAACGAAATAAACCTAACAACTGAACAGTGCTAACAAACAGTTAGTAAGAAAACATTGAAAAAAAAAAAACGTTCAGAAAAAACCGCATTCGAGAAACAAAGTTCAGCGGTGCGAAGAAACACACACGAGTCGGTCCCACGACATTGAAGTCTGGCAGGATATGACGGCGTCCAGATGATGCTCGAATCTGTTCCTCCCTCTATTACGCACATCCACGACGGCTGTGCGGAACAGTGGCTGTACGAAAGAAAGTGAAGAATAGATTCGAGCAGGCGATGCGCGAGAAGGTAACCGAGACTATGCTTCAAGCTTCATATCGGGAGAGGAGCTTTCGAGGTAGTTTCTGCAGTTACTCAAACTTTCTCTTTCCCCTTCCCTTTTTTCAAAAGAACACGTCAGCCGGCGCTAACGTTTCATCTCGGGAGAAGCCCACTCTTCACAAACGGTTATAGTTGACAAGGAGGCTGACTTCGACCCAACTAGTCTCCAAGCAGAATACAAACACAAGTATACTTGCCAACACGCTCGTTTTAATGTCAGTCTCCGGGCTTTGCTGTTTCCAAAAGAGATAACCCTTTATAAGGACAGAACGAGCGGGTTGGTGGGGATAATTAAACTTAAACACTCCCTTCTCGTTTTCTTCCTCAAGTTTAATAGATAACCCTTCGGTGCTATCGGATCTCCCCGGAGAGAGAGAGAGCACGGCCGTTTCAAGGTAAGGATAGGGCGCTCGAAGCTAGGGCAAACATGCGGTATCGTTTCACGCGTGCACGGATGGCTGGTTTCAAATTTCCTTACATCCCTAACGAAACCGGCCCATCTTCGTGTGTGCGTCTGCGCGGTTTCTGTCCCGCGCCGCCGGTTTTAGCGCGCACGCGGCGTTGTTTTGGCTGGCGGAACAGTTGTTGACCGTCGACATTGTAAGGCCGTGGTGTCCTCATCCTTTCAGGCAACGATTCCTTTGCTTTCCCTTGTGCAATACTCTGACAGACTCCTCCTGGGTGGCTGTCACTGTTCGCCGCGTTTACGACACAATGGTACCATTTCACTTTTGGTGACACAGGGTGCTCTGCTCGCTTTACTGACACGGGCCATCTCATCTAACACAACGAGCGCGAAAGGTCGTGGTCATCTGCTGGCTCCGAAAGGGCGGGACGTTCATGCAGGCCAATGAGGGCCCCGAATCAATAAGACGTCTGCCGACTCCTACACGTTAAAAATTTACGACACCTGCTGGTGTGTTAAAAAGTGTTGCTTTCTCTTTTTGGAACTCCTCCGATGTAGCTTGCCGCCTACAATAAAATTTAAATAATAAATAAATATATCAGGGTGGAAATACTGTATTTCATTTTTATGTGGGAGCGTTGAAAAAAAGAAAAAAATCTATTTCCAAGCTTGTGAAGACGCGCAATTCGCAAGTCCACTGAAGCCGTAAAAAACACGTTCTTGTACGATATTGATGCTTAAATGTAGAACATACAAACAAAATATACACTTTCTAGGCTTGATTTTCGTGTAGACAACTATCATATCTACATTTGAACAAAAAATTCAAAAAATAAAAAATGGGTTTTTTGAGAAAATCAATTTCAAAAATGGTACTTTTTGGTTTTTGCATAATATTAACGTAAACGTACCGCAAAGGATATTTTATACAGCCAAGGAATTTTATAATAAATATAAAGAGCGTGTTTTGTGCTCTCCGTGGACATAAAAAATATCGGTGTAACCCAAGTAGATCGCCAGTAATTAATTGTCAAAGTTCGTCAACAACTGACCGAGGAGGCGTTTTTGACATTTTTTCAGAAAAAAAGCAAAAAGCCTAAAATTTTTTCATGGTATTGGAGCCTTTTAAATGTGTCCACAGAGTGCTTCAAAAAAGATAATATAATGTGGACTGAAAATCCATGGCGGTAGATCAAGCGAAACATCCGACCCACGACGGGTGTGAAAGACACTGCTTTTCGCCGCGGCCTCTTTAAAAATTCATAAGTCGAGAACAAAAAATCTGACGAACTTGCGGTTTGTGTCGACTGCGGTTTTAGAAACGGCGCCATAACATATATTTTTTTCATCGAAATTAAAAATTCGACCCTTTTTGCCTGCACGATTTGAGATGAAACCACCCATATATATATATATATATATATATATATATATATATATATATATATATATATATATATATATATATATATATATATATGTAAGGAAAGTTGAGGAGTTCCAGGCCTCGGGGGTGATTGTGCTTAAGAGCTGTAACAAAGACTGTGGCAAATAATGCAAATAGATTTATTTAGTTTTGATGATTTGAATTAACATTGTTTATAATCCCTCATTTCAAAGATTTATGATATTTTTGTTGCTCCTGTTCCGAATATTTTTAATACCCTTCATAGTCACTCTTCCTCTTCCACACGAACATCAGGGCGTGGAACCGGCATGGTTCCACGCCCTGGTGCCCTTCACGTTGATTTTACTGCTTTCGCAGGTCAGCGGTTTCTCTGGCCAACGGCAGTGCTTCGACGGATGTGAAACTTGCAGTCTCTTTGCGCCTCGGATTATCAACGGTATCAACGAAATCAAGACCAGCGACGGAACCGACCATCCCCGTGACGATGCGGACTGGATGATATCATAGAGTAATATAGTAAACGTAAAGAGAGGACACAGGAGCCGATTCGCGGCCCAGATAGTGCGTTTCATACCCTCCGCTACGTGGCGCTTTTCGACAATTTGGTTAAAATTAATTAAAACTCTTCCTGTGAAAAGTATTTATTTTTTAAATGGCAATGCTTTAAAATTGTTTAAAGTACTTAAAACGACTAAATAGATTAAACCAAATACGTCACAAAAACCACGTGATGAATGGCGCCTGCCATGGCCTGCCTGCCTGCACGCCGTCACCTCTGCATCATTCTGCATGGCCTCTGCTCGTCCCTGCGTCGTTCGTGTGTGCCGTGCGTGCCGTCCATCTGTGCTTTCTGCTGCATGATGTTCGGTCGACTTTGCATCAATCAAGGTGACGCAGGACCGCCCGCGTGCTCGCATGCTCGGCGTGAATTCGTGGAGCCGATCGGTTCGAGCTTGTCGCGCTGTTGTTTCTGCCGGGCTGTCTGGCTGCACTTGAACGTGTGTGCATGTTGATTTTCGATGAGATTGTTTTAAAAAAGAGAATTTAACTTACGACCTTGCACACGACATTGTCCATGGGTTTACATATGACGGTGTTGAACGAACCTCTAACATTGCAGATAGAGCCTTGGTTGTTATGCTGTCTGAAATTTCCAGGAGGTGCGTTTGCACACACTGTCGTGCACACTCCAACAACGTCTTCTGTTTAATGCAGTCTCCTCACTTCTCTCATTCGGGAGCTTAAAGGGGCGGTGCAATGATATTCAATTGGAATGTTTTTCACTTTACACGAGCTTACTGGCACTAGTGGGACTCAAGGATACTCGCACGCAACGCCACTGACCAAGAAACTCCTCTGTTGCGCTGTAATGTCGAGGACAAAACCCAGTGTTTTTATTCAATCTCTCCTTCGAAAAACCTGATGACATAGCTTGACGGTAGCAGTACCGCCCAGTGGCGATATTTGAATGCGGCTCATAGATTGGACCCGAGCATGGCGTGGACACTCGATTGGGCTCGTGATAATCGATAGCTCGAGAAACATTCGGGTAGTGTCCTGTGTCCAATCGCTGCAATGACGACAACAGCCGAACCATAACAATGTCTGGAACTCGGCGCGTGTCCTGTGCCTTGCCAACCCCAGCGCATGACTATGACCAACATTGGCGGCATGTAATCGGCTCCAGATCACGGGGCCGCTTCTTCTGGCTGCGAGTTGAGGGGGTGAACTCTGCTCGTTTTTCTTTATTTTTTTCTGCGACTTCGAGTGCGTGTGGTGAAAACGAAGGGGTATATTTTACGGATCATTGACGTCAGGGATTCGTTCTAAGCGGTATTTGCGCAAAATACAAATATCAGTGCATCGCCCCTTTAAGACTGTTGGCTTCACAGTAAAGGCTGTGGTCTGTGGTTACGGGGC
Source organism: Ixodes scapularis (assembly GCF_016920785.2). Taxonomy (NCBI): domain Eukaryota; kingdom Metazoa; phylum Arthropoda; class Arachnida; order Ixodida; family Ixodidae; genus Ixodes; species Ixodes scapularis. The sequence goes on along the minus strand of NW_024609880.1, from coordinate 111,485,333 downwards.
TTCAAACGTAAGCTTGGTGTGTCTGGTGATAAGCCATTTTTTGAAGTTGACAAGAGCAATCTCCAAGGCCACAAACTTTACATTGGAAATGAGGTCATTGAGCGGTCTTCTGTTGTTGAACTTCATTGTTCTATTCATGAGATTAGCTTGCAATTTACTCCGAAACTTACTGAGAGACACATTTATTCAAAAACCTTTCTGTGACATGGAAGAAAATTGTGCCCCACAGGTACTGAGTGCCTCAAACTTTCATGTAATCATATCTCTTGTTTATGCAAAGGAACTTCCTGAGGCAGCCATGGCTACAGCCTATTTCTGTGATAGGATGGACATACTTTTTGATTGTCAAAATAGCTAAAAAATTCAAGAAGACAGGGCAGAAGTTGCGTCATGCCATTCTGAAGGGAGAATCTCAAATACTTGATTTTCTCCACCAGTAACACGGATGGATTTCAGCATGGCAGTTCCAAAGTAGGAGGCAGCCATAAGCCATCATGGGGTGGCAAGTTACTATAAAAAGTGTCCTCATGCTCTGGGATGAGCTTTCAAGCAGCCATGACTTTAAGTTCTTACTTACACGACGCCTGCAGCAAGACACACTTGAGAACGTTTTTGGAGCTAGATACGACAAATGCTGGGCTGCAACACAAACCCAAATGTGCACGAGTTCACCTCAGGACTAAAACACCTCTGAATAAAGAAACTGTTCAAACTGTCGGACAATGAAAACGTAGAAGATGACAAGGCTGACCTCCTAAAGGAGTTTCAAATATCTTCGCACCATGAAAGTTTAATTTCAGACATTGCGGAATGTCTTCCAACTGATAACTTCCCGCCACTCGAGGATATTTCTGAGCTGGCATCAGACATCAGGTCTAACATTATTGATGACTCGTCCACGTTTTTATTAGGTTTGGGGCTATTTGATCAAGATTTTGCTTGAACAGACAACTTACAGCTGTGGCTGTTCTCAGCTGCTATCGGATGAGTCTAACTTGACCAGGCACCACCTGTACTGTCTTGTTCCTAAAGCATACCACGTGCCTGGAAAATTCTTCGGGAACTTAGTAGTACGACCACAGGCTGCCTTTCATTTCATTCAGCAACTAGAAAATCACTTTCTTCCCACAATAGAGAGTGTGACAGATGTTCGAGGAGTGTGTGCCGCCTTGTATAGCACACTTTAAGGTCTGGGTGGTTTTCGCCTTTGCCCAGAGGAGTACCACAAAGGGTTTTTAAAATTGTTTTGCAGAATACGCTTGTGTTGACATGTTTGATTTCTTAACCGGAATTCGGACAAAGTTCGGTTGCACTCTTCAGTGGCTAGTAAGAACGAGACAGGTTTAACTGTTAATAGCGTATTAACAGAGGCGGTTGCCAAACCAAAAACAAAAAGTGATTAAGGGGGCGGTGCAGCTTGCTCTCCAGATATTTGTTTCCCCCTTTTTCCAGCGAATGTGTATCACGGCTCCCTAACAAAGATATTTGTCCACTTTCTAAAAAACTTCGATAGAAAATAGTGTATAGAGGCTAACAATATCTGAAAGAAAATGTATCCACTTTTGTATCCACTGTCCATAGTTTTTTAGCCGCTTTTTTCTGAAGCCATATTTCTTTTCTGTACAATTTCGCGTAATATTTAGGGATGTTGAATCTTGTCAGATTTCAAATAGAGTTCTCATTGTTTGGTAATGGCTCGCCCGCAGTGAGTTTGAGGCTATGCAAATTGGTGTTTTTTTTATATTTGCCGGAAATCGGGAATTTGTACTATCCGGCGTGTGCTTCGCACTGTTATTATACTCTTATGACTGGTAATGATAGCGATGTCTTATTTATTTTTGCACTTACTTCCCGTACTTGAGTCGGCGTGAAAGTGAATGTATCATACAGCATGTTCTCCGTGGAAGGGTTTTGTTAACTTGGTTCCGCTAAGAATCTATTACGAAGTGTACGAATGCCGAAGTCCTTCATATTCATTTATTTTTGTGAGTATCGATCTCTTTCGTATAAAACATACAGAGCTTCTGAAGTAAATAATGTGTACATGAATGTGGTCCAATAAAATGTGTTCGAACCACTTACTGTTGTTGACCCCAAAATGTTCCACCAGCCAAGAGTCAATGCGGTGATTGTGTTACTTCAGTGCTTTACAATATAAAAAGAACAAGAAATATATATACTTCTGCTTTGTGAAGCAAGTTGAAATATTGTTTGACACATTTTGCACGGACTCTATCGTAAAAAATAAAGCAAAAGTGTGTCAGTATTAAAAAAAAAACAAAAAAAAACAGCGGCTTCGGGATTCAAGGTGCTCCCGAGAGATGAGCGAGGCGGGGAGGAAAAAGAAAGAGAAGGGTATTGGAGAATCGGAGCAAAAACGCCCAAACCGAAACCGAAAATAACTTGACCGGAAACGGAATCAGATTATACTTAATACCGCCCGCTAGGAGCGCTACCTGTCACTGGTCTATCTGGGCCGCTGGGGCCTATGGTAGTGTCCGCTCTTTACCTTGTGTATATTACTCTATGATGATATGCAATGCGTCTGATTTCGGCGAGTGTATCGTCCCGGTCTACGAACAGTGGGAAAGTTATCTTCCCATAAACCAGCTACAAAAGGCGTTGGTCTGCAGTACTCCAGTGGGGCGTGGAACCGGCATGGCATGGCGGTGCCCTTCACGTTGATTTTACTGCTTTCGCAGGTTAGTGATGCAGAACTCTCTCCTCTTTTCTCAGTTTATGATTTGCCGGTTCCACCCCAAACACTGTTTGCTTGCTTATCAAGATATTCGGAGCCTGAACGTCGGTCGCGACGTTGCTTTCGTCTGCTACGGCGTTTCGCTTTCTATTTTCTGTTACTCCTCTTGTGTGGGGACATAGAGCTTAACCCGGGTCCCACTACGGCGGAACAATTGCAGCAGCTCTTGGATGGCCAAGCGACCATACAAGTGAAGCTTGCCTCTATCGAGACCACACAGGTTGAAAATAAGGTTGCCATTGATGATCTGGTCAACCGGATGACGTCGTTAGAATCCAAGCTAAATAGACTTGACCAACTGCATACTGCTATTAAAGAGTGCAAAACTGAATGCGAGAACCAAAGGCGTGAGTTTGGGGCATTGATGGCAAGGGTAGATGATCTCGAGAACCGAAGCCGACACTGCAACTTAATCTTCTATGGTGTCCCTGACGCAGAAGCTCGCAAATCAAATGCCGTCTCAGAGAAACGAATTTCAGAGATCTGTGAATCAAGGTTGGGCCTACCGGCTGTGGTAATGGAACGGGCTCACAGGTTGGGCAAGTTCCAGAATGGCAAAAACCGTCCACTAATAGCCAAGTTCACCTCGTTCAAAGAAAAAGAGTTCATTTTGAGAAACGCACGGAAATTGAAGGGAACTCCATTTAGTATTTCTGAGGATTTCTCCCAGGTGGTGCGAACGACAAGGAAACGATTATGGGACTTTGCCAAGTCACGAAGAAAGGATGGCGACAAAGTGAACCTTAGATATGACACGTTGCTACTGAATGGCACAAAGTATGTCTCTGATGACGAGACAAATCAAGTCGTACCGCACAGATGACTGCGTCAGCCTAATGGAGTAAATCTTTCTTTTCTTGTAATAAATTGTCGCAGTATTAAGACTAAAATTCATGAATTTTCTGCACTTGTAGATTTGGTAAAACCCTCTGTGATTCTTGGTACAGAATCCTGGTTAGAGGCAGACATCGGTGATAATGAAGTCTTTCCTGATGGTTACACATGCTATAGAAAAGATAGAAATGCTCATGGTGGTGGTGTGTTTATTTTGGTAGAGAATAGCATTTATTCTAGTGAAGTTTATGTTGGTACTGGAGCCTGTGAGGCCATTTTTTGCCAATTAATATTTTCCAATAACAAGATACTTACAGCATGCAGCTTTTATCGGCCACCTGATTCTCCGGTCGACGCGATGACCCAGTTAATAGCAATGACAGAAGCAGCGCGAACAGATTGTGTCGTTATCGGAGGAGACTTTAATCTGCCAAATATGGTCTGGAGCGAGCAGGGTAGAGCTATCGCAACTGCAGGGCGATTGAATCAAGAAATGGCGAATTTGACAGATCTTTTTGCACTCCGACAAATGGTGATAGAACCAACACGTGGAAATAATATTTTAGATTTATTACTAACCAATCAGCCTCACCTGGTCCGTTCTACCCTGGTTGTGCCGGGCATTAGCGATCACAGTGCTGTGATCTGTCATATGAACGTGGAGCATGTAAAAACAAGCAGAGGTGTAGCTAGGCGAGTGTACAATTTTGAGAAAGCTGACGTAAATAGGATAAACGAAGGATTGAACGCGTATTATACTGTGTTTGAAACGGAAGCAGAATACAAAGGAGCGTCTGAGCTATGGCTTTCGCTTAAAGACAAAATCTGTGAGCTCAGACAGCGCTTTGTTCCATTAAGGATACTCACAACAAGACAGGGTAAAAGTAAACCGTGGTTTACAAGGGCTTTGCGCAGTCTCACACAGAAACGACAAAGATTATATCGTAATTGTTGCATAACGCCGACACTTGCAAATTGTGAAAAATTAAAAAAAGTAGCATATGAATTAAAAACAGCCATTTGCATAGCCAAAAATACGTTTAGTAATTCAATTGAGTCACGTCTAAAAGACAACACGAAAGAATTTTGGAAACATGTAAAAAGAAATGGAAAGGATGTTGTAGACATTCCGCCGCTCACTTCCAGTGATGGCATTGTCCATGATGACATCGCTAAAGCAGAAACATTTAATCAGTACTTCAGTTCAGTTTTCACCACCGTAATACCAAGTGATGACGGGGATAGACAGGCGTTCCGAGGAGGGGTGGGTGATATGAATGATATCGTTATCAGTGAACGTGGAATTGAATCAGTTTTGCAGGGGCTGAATACTTCTAAAACAGGCGGTCCTGACGGTTTACCAAACCACATTTTCAAACTTTGTGCGCGATCGCTATCACCTTTTCTAAAAATAGTTTTTATGAAATCACTGAACGAAGCTTGCCTCCCAGATGATTGGAAAAACGCTGCAGTCGTCCCAATTCACAAATCTGGTCCGCGTAATGACGTAGGAAATTACCGCCCGATATCGCTAACGTGTGTTGCGTGTAAAGTCCTGGAGCACATTTTGTATACGAGTATCGTAGAGCACATGAATAGGTATTGTTTATTTAATCCCCGTCAGCATGGTTTCAGGAGGGGACTATCCTGTGTAACACAACTAACCGAATTTACCCATGACCTGGCCTATGCTTTATATAGACGTCTCTCGATAGATTGTGTATTTTTAGATTTCAGGAAAGCTTTTGATACGGTACCGCACTCTTTACTAATTGCAAAACTGAATAACTACAATATTAACCCGCAAGTGGTTTCCTGGGTCTCCGAGTATCTGAGACAACGAAGTCAGTTTGTCGTTGTAAATGGCTCACAGTCCTCTACTGTGCAAGTCACATCTGGTGTACCGAAGGGATCGGTCCTGGGGCCGCTTCTCTTTTCGTTATACATTAATGATATCACCGAGGGAGTAGTGTCGCAGATGAGACTTTTCGCGGATGACTGCGTTTTATAGGGGGCTGTTGCTTCTGTTGAGGATGCTAATATCATACAGCGGGATCTTGATCGAATTAACCAGTGGTGCCTCAGATGGCGTATATGCAGTTAAATTTAGGGAAAACTGTTTTTATGACATTCACAAGGAAAAAAAAACCCGTACGCTGCATCTTATGCCATAAATAACAATATTTTATCAAGAGTGTTAGAATATAAATATCTGGGCGTAAATTACACGACTGACTTAAGATGGAACACGCACGTTGATTACGTAGCGGCCAAGGCTGGTAAAATATTAGGGTTCCTCCGTCGTAATGCAAGAAATTTCAATAAAGATACTCGGGATTTGCTCTATAAAACATACGTCAGGTCAGTCATGGAATACGCCTGCGTAGTCTGGGACCCGCCCACAGCACGTGACAAAATGAAACTAGAAAGACTGCAGAACTTAGCTGCTCGGTTTGTTACCGGGAATTATAGTATAGATTTCAGCGCAACACGCACAAAAGATGTTTTAAAATGGGAGCTCCTCGAAACTCGCAGAAGGAGACTTCGTTTAAAGTTATTTCATTGCATTTATCATTCGACAGTTGGCATACAAAGAGACATGTATATAATGCGGCCCCACTATCAATCAGAGCGCGTTGACCATAGTTTCAAGGTGAGAGAAATTTCGTTCAAAACAGAGGTATTTAGGATGTCCTTTTTTCCAAGAGCTATCTACGAGTGGAATCGATTGCCTCCGTCTTTGGTTGGTGTACTGTCAAATGATTACTTTTTTTCTCTGTTAGATTAAATCTAGCTTGAGTTCTTCCCTGCGTGGTTTATAAGCTATGTTTATATGTGTTGTTTATAAGTTTCTATTTCCTTGTATGGTTTATAATTAAGGTTTATATGTTGTTTGAATGATTCATCTGCCTTGGAGCAGAGGTCTGACTGACATTGTACGTTGTTTTTTGTATGTATATCCCCCCCGCTGCAATGCCTGATTTGGCGCTGTCGGTATTGCATGAATAAATAAATAAATAAATAAGAAGAAGAGGACATTTCACACGCCATCCCACCCTGAAGAAAAGCGGTCCCCGCCTGAAACGTTGGAGCTGTAAAGGTCTTTGCTGGAACTCCTCAACTTTCGTTTTACGCCCAAACGACCCGTTGAACCTTCTCACCGTATATATATATATATATATATATATATATATATATATATATATATATCCAGGAGTCCAGGAGACGCCAGGCTCTTCATATCCACCGCGAAATTCGGTTTCTTAAGCTATCAGGCTAAGACTATGTACAGCGTTGCCCACAGAGCTTTTTTTTTTTTTTTTTTTTTTGTAAAATTTGCATAGAACGAACTTCTTGAGGAAAAAGTAAAGAAAGAAAAAGGCTTAGCTCATATGGAAACGCAGCGCCGCCACCGGTCTCAAACAACGCGGCGCCGTTTCGGACGGGAGACAAGAAAGAGGTGGCGCAAGCTGTCGCGACGCAAACTGCCGCCAACGAACGAGCATACGACGCTGAGAGCCGGCGTCTTTAGCGGACAAGGAACTGCACTGTTGTTACCGCGCCTGTTCTTGTTTCCGCGAGTGCCGCCGCCTGCGGAACGCGCGCCGCTTTTGAGTGGAAAAGATTGTCTGCTTAATCGCCGGCTCTCGGCGGCTTATGCTCGTTCGTTGGTGGCGTTTGGTGCGCCACCTCTTGTCTCCCGTGCGAAACGGCGCCGTGTTGTTTGAAGACCGGTGGCGTCGCTGCGTTTACATAGGAGCTAAGCATTTTTCTTTGTTTACTTTTTCCTCGGGTAAGTTCGCTCTTTGCAAATTTTACAAAACAAATGCACCATCTGTGGGCAACACTGCACAAAGTCGTAGCGTGATAGGTTAAGAAACCGAATATTGCGGTCGATTTAAAGAGCCTGGCGACTCCTTGAATCACCCTAGATATATATATATATATATATATATATATATATATATATATATATATATATATATATATATATATATATATATATGATTTTGACTTTTAAAAATATATGATGCATAGAGATGAACGAGACCGATTAATAGATAAATTAATCAATTAAAGGATGGGGATTAATCGGGTGAAACAATTGAGTGCCCTTCCACCGCGTGAAGAGGGAAGTCCAGGGAAGCTGGCGCTCTGGTGGGATCTGCTGTCTCGGGCTGGGAGCAGCGGCAACGGTGGTTTCACGTTGGCGGCGTGCCCAGTCTCACTTCTGGGCGCGCCGACGCTCCTCGTACTCCCGCTGCTCCTCTTCGTGACGTACAACACGGGTGCCACCCACGTGAAATCTGAAGTCCAACTGATAAGGGCAGTGGCGCGGCGATCTTCGGCAGGTGGCCGCCAAAGAGCGCGTGGCATTGCGCAATGTCAGGTTGGAGAGAGACGCCGCGCGTGGGGAAGGCGTGCGCATGCGGCGCCGGCGTCTACAGCAGCAACTGTTCCAAACCAAAAGTCTAAAACAAATGGCATCTGGCACGCGCGTTTGTCAATGCTTTATTTTGGTTATTTACTTCGAACCTTTTATACAGGGAAGGCGCGTGCGTGTGGCGCCGGTGTCTGCAGCATAAACTGCACCGAATTGTTTGTCTACGCTCAGTCTGTCCTCGGAGGTGATCTGCCAGAACCTACTCCGTTTCACCTTACGTTGTACCGCAGCGAAGGCTAGAAGCGCGAGCTCATAGCGTTGGCAGCTGCCCTTGGTGCACGAGAGCTTGTGCCGTCGAGGTGTGCACTAGAGCAAGGACCTTGCGCTTGTAACCTTTCCTGCGGTACAACACAAGGTGAAACAGTATAGGCATAGAAAGCTTCGACGTAAATATTTTACCACCGCCCAGCCCTAATTTTCGGTGCTTTTCAATATGTTACTCCGTCTCTAACTGAGCTTTGAGGTACACTAAGTAATCTCAGTTATTCACTCACCTTGGCTGGTTTCATTATAAAAAGTTTTTATGACTTGACACCTGTTTCTTTCGTTCCAGTAAATAAGTTGCCTATTTTGTTCTGTTTGACGCAAGAAACCAAAACAAAAACACGTATAAAACTTCTCTTCGGTTTAATTTTAGAAGTATTGCTTTAAAAGGAGCAAGAATGCGGACTAACTTGTATAAAAAATGTTAATCTAAACCCGTTATTTTTATTTTCATTGTCTCAGGCTTTATAGGCATGAAGTACCTTTTATATTTTGTTTTACTCTCGGTTGAACACCGTTAAAAGTAGGAACTGGGAAACAAAACGAAAACCACAAAATGCGGTTGGAAAAGCTTTTAAGAATAACAAAACTGCGGCAACCTTGTTTAGTATTTTTGTAGACAGCGCACATGTGCTTATTTCCAGATTTCAAATTTGTTTTCCTGCAATTCCACATTTCTGCGGGATTTCGCGTGAGGCAATGGCACACTTCACTGTTGTCTGAAGAGCCATCAAGCAAAACTGAAGTAGGCAAAAAGCCTCCTCTCTAGCAGCACTAAAAGTAGGATATCAACGAAGTGTGTACGCAAAAATCAATATTCCTCTAGCCAGCTGCCCATCGCAGCATAAAATAACACGGAACACTCCAGGTACAAGCCAGAGTAAAAGAAGCTGTTGTCGCGTTTGTCTGGTTTAATATTTATAAAAAAAAAATTCACAATATGCTATATATATATATATATATATATATATTGCCGCGTGCATGGCCGAGAATAAACGCTACTCCATGCCTCTGGAAGATTTGCGTTAATACTTATTCCGAAATATGCGACGCTCGAATATTTTAGAGGAATGTTCTAGATAACGAGTACAAAACATAAGGATGTCAATGTGGCCTTTGCCGTCTCACTCTCGCTCTAGTTAGCTGCCACGCCGACACTCCGCCGCTCGATGCGGCTTTCTCGGTGGTCCTTCTTTCTCTTGTTTCTGGCACAGGTATCCTCGTTAGACCTTTATTTTCAATTTTACGCTTGTCCATACTTTTCCATCCGCGACAACATACGTATTGCCGGGGGGGGGGGGGGGGGGGGGGGAGGGGGCGTGAAAAAAACTGTCCAAGCAGCTTGTCTGATCCCCAGCCTCCATAGAGCTACACGGCGGTTCAGAAAACAAAATAAGAGTTTGCGTATGGAAATTATTTGACCGAAATACTACACAACAAAAAAAACTGTCAACGAACAATAAAGTGAAAAGCTTTCATAAATGGGCATTATAGCATTTTTGTTTTCAATAGTTACAAAATGCTCTGAAGAAATTTAGATACTGTAGCGTAAGTTCTCCTTGAGGAAAACTTATCAGTGAAAAACAAGTCTATTTTGGAAAATGAATGCAAGTTTACGTAAGCTAGAATAACTATAATGATATTTAGGTGTATGAAAGTGTTAATAGTCTTGGTAAGGTATTTCTAATTATTTGAAGTCTGCAATCTGTGCGATATGTTCCTACTATCAAGAAGTGCGATTGACGAGTGAAATATGGCAGTGTTTTTCTTTCCAGAGTGATGCCAAAGCTAGCAAAGAACTATTATTATCTATATCTTTGATATTCCTGTCAATATTTAACGCTAAGCCTGTATCCGTGGTGTGCAGTAATTTGTAATACCCCAATGTAACAAAAAAATTGTCTGTGCAGGAAACATGCAGCCGAAGACTGAGCGCCTTTTTCTTGCAAAAGGATTATTTTATGCAGATGTGTTCTTGTTGTGGTACCCCAGACCAGGCAGCAAAAGTTCAGCTGATATATAAATGTCGTGTTGTAGAGAGTAACTTGCATGATAGAAGAATTTAACGATGTTTATGTTGCAAATCAATTACATCAACAAGTATTAAATTGATATAGTCTGTGTGCTCAGCTCAAACCATGTGATATGAAAGCAAATTGTCCAAGGCCTTGAACGAGCTCTGGGCTCTAGACGCCTTGCATTTCTTACGGTATCAGGCACTAATTTAGACTAAGTTTTCTCATAAAATACGCTTACACTGTAAATATGTTTAGTGTTTTTGACAAGCATTTTAATCCTAATCATCTTGTTTTGTGTCGATTTTATTAACTTAAAATAATGGCATTGACACTATTATCTTACTTTCATAATAAAGTTAATTCTACAGCTGTATCTCGTCGAAACAGCCACAAAGTGGCTAACTTTAGTAATACCGCTTCCTTTTCTACTCTTGTTACAAGCATGTTTCAAGCAAGTGCGGAACTTAGACATTTATATAAATACTGAGCAATAGTTATGCCAGGGTTCAGCATGGCGTGCGAATAGTCTGCCTGAAGAAAATACTTTAAAATAATCATCCGCCTCAAGCAACCGCAACAAAGTGAATTAATCCAATCACCAAGAAACTGGGATCTAATTCACATTGGTAGTACTGTCGAGACCGGTTATAACGAAGTCAACGGGTATCGAAAATCGCTTCGCTATAGCCACTTCTTCGTTGTATAGGAACTCATTCAAATAACATTAAAAAATAACACGGATTTTTAAGGGCACATGTTTATAGAGCCTGCAGAAAGCGGTCGAGGCTTCCCTGCACGCGTCCATGCTATATCGAAGCTGCTTCTCGCCAACTGCGAGACGGTCCGATCGAAAACAGATACGGCTATGCACCGACCGTGTCGACAGCTGCGACGGCCCTGCGGACGACGCCGGCGGTGGACGGCGTTTTTTACGTTTATGCGCACTTCGTCGAGGATGACACGCTATTGATTCAAGGAGATTGCCTTCGTCTTCCCCGTTGAGGTGCCGGCGGTGCCGGGACTCTTCATCGTTGAGTGGCGATAATTCTCCGAATCGGTGCTTGAGCGAAGTCGACTTTCGATCAAGAGCGACCTCACCGACCAGACGCCGACACGGATCACGCAGCGAACAAAGAAGCGCGCACGGCACCGCGTTCGCGCTCAAGCTTGTCTGTCGTCGGTAAAGAGAACCTATAGGTTTAAGAGATGGGGCAACTGCTCGATCGGGGGTCACGTGGTTTGTGGGCCGTGTTTGCAAAACGAGCTGCATCATGCAATGAGTCAAAACTCAAAAGCGTCCACTTTCTCCAAACGTGTCCGCCTCTCCGCCCAGTTTCCTCGCCATACTGGCCACGCTCCGCGTGCGATGCGGTAAAGCCGCTTCCCAGATAAGGAGCGTGGAGCAGACGACGTTGCAGAGACTGCCGTCGGCGGCCTTTCAAGCATCTTCTGCAGCCTGTTGGGGGTGACTTCTTGCCCGCAACAACAAAGTGCGGCGGTCCGAAGCTTAATAAACTTTCCAAATCACAAAATTCGTTTTCGCTATTTCCGCGGAAGCCGCTCAATTTCCTTCCCTAAAAACAGACAGAAATGCATTGGAAAAGTGAAAACGGGAATGGGAAGTCGTGATCCCTACGTTGTAGCCGCTATTTCGTTATAGCCGACTTCGTTATAACTGGTCTCGACAGTCCTTCGCGTTTTTCATGGTTATCAGGATGTGGATAGCGAAAAGCCAATAAGAAAGGCCCTTCGATGATCCCACTTACTTTTACCATGTCTCCACTCGTGATAGTAAAATATATCCCTGTGTATTCGGTCGAACCAGACAAGCATAGTTTGCGGAGGGCCGTATCTAAAAGTCAGTTTTAATCAAAATGTAAGAGATTGGTTAATTTCCCAGACAACGCCTGTTTATAGATCATTCCATTTAGCGCTCTCTGGGCGGCACCATTTTGTGCGACCGCAGCGCCCTCTCCACACATCCGGGAAGTTCAGCGGGTTCGGCGGGGTAAAACGAGAGAGAGGGCACGTGCGCGACTCCTTTAGCAGACGACAAACCGGGAGGTTGCCGTTCTCCATCTTTGGGCTGTATCGGCGGGCTCTAACGAACATCGAACTCTCGCTCGTGGCTGCCGTTGTGAAGCGGTTCGTGTTCTTAGAATAGTTGTGGCTACTCCAAAATCAGCCTACAGCTCTCTGTTGTTCTATTTTGCTAAATTATCAACTAGCATATATTTTTTCCGTTACTTAAATAGCAGTTGAGTCAGCCGGCAGTACTACCCTCAACTAGGGAGCCTTCATGTGCGCTTTGCTAGGGTGATGCCACCCTTTGTAATACCACTCGCCGACAAACCAGCAGCCATTTTGTTCCTCGGCGATAATCCGTGGGGCTTATAACCCTCCCGGAAACAAGCACCTTATCTCAGAAGTTCGGAGCAGCGTTGTGAAACCCACGGAGGGAGGATTAGCATTTTCTCCCTCGGATGGGATAACCGATTAACACAAAGGCCACTTTCCGGCGCACGGGGAAACAATGAGAGAAACAAAATGGCGGTGGAAGAGGGTGTGGTAAAGGGAAACAGGCAGTTGGCATCACTCTATGCGAAGCGCACATGAAGGCACTCTACCCTCAACTACTGCTTGTATTGTGGCAGGAGAGCTCGTTTTATTTATTATTTCAGACTTCCACTCACGGTCGCTAAGGGCCTAGACCAGTACGAACTTGTGTATAGTAAAAAAGGTACAGCCACCGAATTTACTTTTCGCCAAAAAGACCGGCCAATCAGACACAGTTTTCCCAATATTTTTTTTTTATTTGCACGCAGGTAACAGCGCAATTGGACCCCGTGAGTCTTTTTATCTAGCATAATATTACACGACAACTGGCATACCGAAATCTGCGCATTTGCGCTTGAAAGTTCCAAAATGACGCGATTTTAAACAGAGTTTGCACGCCAGCCGGACGCTACCTACAGCCCACTCGGCGGGGCGGACGTCATGCGGGGTGAGAGGGGGAGTGCATTTTTTTCTCTTTTACCCTCTCTGCTATGACCCTAATGGAACGGTCTATACTTCATGTGTGTATGTTGACTCGAGTGGCTGTTTCCCGGCTGCGCTGCTCCCCCTGTACATCTAGGTATCCCGTTCTGCGTCAGCGCTCGGGCTGCCCGTAAAAGTGGTCGAGCATTCGACTGGCTCGGATTTGGAGGCGCTCGTGTATCTCCCAGATTCGATTCAGAGCATTGGAGCGATGAGAAACGACCAGTTGAATATAGTATTAGTTAGGGAGCCTTCATGTGCGCTTTGCTAGGGTGATGCCATCCTTTGTAATACCACTCGCCAACAAACCAGCAGCCATTTTGTTCCTCGGCGATAATCCGTGGGGCTTATAACCCTCCCGGAAACAAGCACCTTATCTCAGAAGTTCGGAGCAGCGTTGTGGAACCCACGGAGGGAGGATTAGCATTTTCCCCCTCGTATGGGATTACCGATGGACACAAAGGCCACTTTCCGGTGCACGGGAAAACAATGAGAGGAACAAAATGGCGGTGGAGGAGGGTGTGGGAAAGGGAAACAGGCAGTTGGCATCACCCTATGCGAAGCACACATGAAGGCACCCTAGTATTAGTAACTGTGAAATTTTCCATCGATTGGGCATTATTCACAGAAAAACCTTTACCGCACCCCCTTTCTCCGTTAGATACATCCGTTTGAAGAAAATGTTCCACTAACCTTGCGCGCGAACTATTTAACGTTTCCGAAAACGCTCGTCATCCTGGGCTTTGGCTCAATGTGGCCGAATCGTAAAAAAATGTTTTATATTTTAAAAGAACCATAGTTTCAGGGCACAAGAAACTAAACAAGGGAATTTTTTCTAAGTTTATGCGGGCAATTCTGTGGAAAAGTGACCGCATCTGCACGTGGTGAATGATGTTGATAGGGGCGAAGCTCTGGTGGTGCTGATGATACTGATTTTATTGTTCATAAGTAGTGCTGATGGTGCTGATATTTTTATCGCTCATAGGTAGTACGGAGTTCCGGGTCGTGTTTCGACTTCATTATTACTGCTTTATGGTCGGTGAAATGCAGAGCCAGTGGTTCTTCTTGCGGATCATCTTGGATCCGCTTGAAGCCGTGGGAACGCATCTCCACCGCTTAAGTCAACGCTCCATGTCAGAAAGAGAATGTGTGGTATGAATCGTGGTAATATACGCAGTTGAGCATTTGGACGCAGCGCTCTCTCGTCTATAAACGTTGAGCCAATGCATGCAAAGTTTAACGCGATTATATACGCATTTGACCGCAGCGCCCTCTCCTGTATAGACGTGGAACGTTGGAGTGTAGCGTAGTGGTTAAGACGTCTTCCTCGTAAGCAAGCGGTCCTGAAAAACGTACCCCCGTGCTGGCGTACGTTTTTATTATTTTCTTTCTTTTAAAGTGGGTTGATCCTGGAGGCGTTGCGATCGATGTGACCACGGACGCCGGACATGGCAAGACCTTAAGGAGCTTCGGCTTTAAAAAAATTACTTACTAAAATTATAAAGGAAAACAAAGAACGTTTTTGATAGGCCCCTAACTTAAATACCAATATTTGTTACGCTTACAAGTGCGCATTTGTAAGGAAAATAAGAAACAATATAATGAAACATATCTAGGCACGTGGCAGTTTAGGCAAAAAATCTTCAGCATGCGTTTCCGTTAGAAGTCCGAATTATAAGGGAGCTAGAAAGTCGTTTATGTTTCACGTGTAAAGCACCGTTTCTTAAAAGGTGACCTTTATTAGTCGGGAACTTTATGAAGACAGATTTTGTTCTGGGCAAAAATAAATGTCCCCATTTCAAACCAAATCCTTTGTTCTCAAGTAAATAAAGTATTGCAAAATAAATCAAGTGATATTTAAATACATACTTACCTCTCTCCGACATTTTTAATCCAGTATTCGATTTTCACGGGCTCATCTTCGCGTCTGCTATTTGCTCCCCACCTTGACACACAATTGTAGTTTTGAGATACCCAATCATCCGTGTAGCTGCGATATTTCATGTAGGAGCGCCAGCCCTTTGCAGCAAAAGCCTGAAACAAAAAGGAAGGAGAATATTACCGACCCACGAGGAAAGATGTCGTTCTTAAACATTGTTGTTGTTGTGTTTTAACTTGTAAAGTTTTGATTATTAGATACTTCGAGACTTCTTGTTGTTGTTCTTGTTGTTGTTGTTTTTTTTTTGTCAGATTTTAAATCAAACAAGGAATCGTCAAGTGTCGTTTGTGCAACAGGACGATGAAAAATAAGAGAAGCGAAAGAGATTGTGTATTTGGTTTGATTTGTTTTTTTAATCATTCTTACGAAAAGTAGAGGATAATGTAGCTCCGACCGATTGTCTTGCGTTTTCGTCTCCATGTTCATTGTTTCCTGAACATTTGGTGCCAAAAGACAAGACGCTTTTCCATTACAAGAGCCCATTTTACACGCCGCAGGAGATTTTAATCTTACAGCAGCAACGACTTCAGCAAACCCTTGGCGGGAGCGGACCAGTGGGAAAAGAACAGAGAGTGAACATTTGTAGGCGACCACACGGTCTCGTAAATAGTAATAGTGACTGCAGAGGCTGAAGGCTAGGTGGTCGGCTCGACGGGCACAAAATGCTAGGGTTATAAACCACGCCAATCGAATTCTGCATGATCCCAGCCACGACCAAGAAAAAGTCCGTTCGATCAAAGACCGACTCACTTCTAGCAACACAGCGCTCCGACTAGTTGACGGTGAGCTAGAGCCGCTCATTCCAATTGAGGAACTGGGATTCGAATGCACCGTCACTGGAGAGTACCAAGGCGGAGACATCAGGGTACTCACCAAGTTCGGGAGCAAGGTTGAATCACTAGAATAGCTTTGGCAGCGATCACGGGAAACCAAACCGGCATTCAAGACCACTCAGGGACACGCGGGCCAAAATTTACGAAGCTTGAACTTTCTACCTTCGTGGAAAGCTAAGGTACTGGTTCACGTTCCTAAAGTTGTTTGACTATAGAGCCATTCATACCAACGCAACCCTAACAACCACAGAAAAGTTCCACTTCCATTATCGGTGTTTAACGGGAGATGCTGGTGCTCCGATAGCCGGGCTACCAACAACAGAAATCGGCTATGCCGAAGCAATGACCATCTTACAACACGGGTTTGAAGACCAGAAAAGTGTAAAGTGATAATATCTGAATCCCCCAGAAATCTACCGCATGCTTCTTCAGCCAATGACGTGAGAGGGCTGAGAAACCTGTATGACACCACACAACTCAACGTTCGGTGTCTAAACTCTTTCAATGTTTCCACGTCAAGTGTTTCAGTCATGCTCTGTGACGTTGTTGTCAGGGTGTTACCTCACGGGTGACAATCGAGCATCAGCGGCAAGTCAGCAACCGGCTTTCAGCAATGCAGCAGCTCAAGACCGAGGAGACGGATCGGCGTCTGGAACTTCAAGGTCAGGAGATACTACGCCGGAGTCAGTGACTGAATTGAATAGAACGCTTCGCTTTCTGAGCGTGGAAGTTGAAAGCCGAGAAAGAAGTATCCCTGATGATGCTCGAAGCAAGCACGGGGCAAATGTAAAGTCGTTTGCATCAGCATCTGCTTTTCATAACACAACTAATGCTGCACTTGCTCAGTTCTATTTCTTGCATTCAAATAAGCATATAACGCCATCCTGTGATTGCAGCAAACAGAGAGATTCAAGAATAAGGATCTTATCATCAAGCTTTAGATGTTTTCGACCCACATTAAAAGTTCACTTCGCATGAAATTGCCGGAAAAAACTCAGTTGTACGTTTTGCAGAGGCAGATATGCAACCACATTCCGCGATCCTGACTTTGTTAAGCAGATGAGGAAACGTTCACCCCGAAAGAGACGCTACAGGCCTCCTGGAAGTTAGACATAAGGGATGTTGCCGACAGCGAGCTCGGCGACACTGGTGCACACACCATCACACGCTTTGAGCAAAACATCGTTTAGAAAAACGGTCGATACGAAGTGTCGCGCCCGTAAAAAGAAGTCACAGCTGATGTGCTCGCGAAAACTGGTAAGTTGCCATTTTACGTCTAGAGAGCTTGTCGAGAAGATCACAAATGTAGGAATTACTCAAGCGATAAGGTATATAAAGAGTGTTTGCGTGCTGGGCATGCGGAAGTGATAACGGGCAGAAAGAAAAGCGACAGCGCGCAGGTCATGTATTACGTACCGCAGAAACAAATAATACGTGAAGATACAACAACAACAAACATAAGGGTCGACGCCGCACAAACAAATAACACGTGAAGATACAACGACAACAAAGATAAGGGTCGACCTCGACGGATCTTCTCACGCCAAATGGTTCAGGTCGTTGAATGAGTGCCTAGTAACAGAACCCAATTGGAACCCCGAGCTTCTGTAGATCCTTCTTCGGTTTAGATGGTACTCAATCGCAATGACCACCGTCATTGACAAAGCATTTCTACAGATTGATATCCGTGAAGAAGATCGTGATGCTTGTAGATTCCTTTGGTTTGCTGAGAAGTTAAGGTTTCTTTTTAACAAGGAAAAATTTCAAAAGCGGAGGATGACTCAGGTGCTTTTCGGATTCACGTCTAGTACATTCATGACCACAGCTATAATACATCATCACTTGAAGTTGTTCTGTGAAGAAGACCCATCATTAGCAGAAAAACTCGAAACATTTTTATACGTTGATGATCTATTGTTCGGATTCGGAGACGAGGACATTAAGGTGAGGGTGCTGTGGGGCTCCATGACACTTCCAAGAACATACTGGAGCAGGCAGGAATGACTCTTAGAAATGGCCTGCTAGCAATGAACAACTTAAAATTATCACAGAAGAAAGAAGCCTCTCATTTTCTTCAATTTTCAAGGTACTTGGAATGATGTAGGAGCACGAAGGCGACTGCCTTATTTACCAAGTTGAATCGCCGCTTGAATTTTTCTCATCAAATGCGGGCACTTAACGGTTCCTCCTCAAAGCAAAATCGAGAGCATTTGATCCTCTTGGACTGAACGCGCCCTTCGCTTCTGAAACAGCTAAGCTGCTGTTTCAGAAGCTATGGATATTGGGGATCAGCTGGAATAAAAAACTCCCGCTGATTTGATCACTGAATAACACGGTGGGACGGCGGACCTTGTTCAACTGAGCTCGTTAAAAATACCAAGACAGGTAAAATGAGGCATTCTCACTAGGAGCCAACAATGTATAGCTACATGTTTCTGTTGATGCAAGCCCGAGAGAACACAGATCGAAGGCAGATGCCCAAGGAAACAGCAAATGACCAAGGAAACCAAGGGAATACAGATACCATGTTAGTTGTCGCGAAGACAAGAGTGGCAACAATAAAGACATTTATCATTGCCTTGGTTGAAGCAGATGGGGGCGAATATTAGAGACAGTCCCTTACGATATATAAAAGAGTCCTATTATGACCTGGAACTTTGCTACTTTACGTGGTCCGATTCAACGGTTGTCCTCAGTTAGGTGAGATGAGTCCCGGAAAAATGAAAGCTATCTGTAAAAAACGGTGTTGGAGATACCCCTCATGGACATCGCCGGACCACTGTAGGCACAGCCTTGGACAAGAGCATCCGGTGGACATTTTGACCAGGGGACTAGGCGTTCAAAAGCTTCGCAGCAGCTCTCTTTTAATAATGTTCATTTTTCCATCAAACAAATGATGGAGGGAGACCGAGGAAAAAAGCTGCATCATGCAGCTTGACGAGTCCCTGGCCCCCCTCTCACACAAACAGCAGTGGCACATGAAAAAAATAAACAAGACACAATGGCATTCAAAAAGTAATCGGGCGGAAATATTAACGTTTTTCATAGTAACATGAAAATGGCATACATGTATACACTTAGCTATACATACACAGAAAACTCAAAGTATTATACATCGCAAAGCTCTGGAAAGGACTACTAAAAAAACACTGGAAACAAATTCTCGAATATCTTTCTCGATGACTTAATGGGATCAATATTTTTGGAGCTAAGAAAATTAAGTAGGCTTGGAAGCGCATAAGATAACATTTGCTCAGCATAGGTCGTTCTAATATTAAGTAACTTGGAGTTTCGCAAACTTCGAGTGGGGTAAGTTGGTATTTTTAGAGCAAGAGAAGGCAGGTCAATCAGATTGACATGATTTTTTTGTACTTCAGTTTTATAACACACACACAGACGATATTTATATATACTATTGTCATCAATCAATTTTAAACTTTTAAATAAGGGTTCACTAGGGTGGTCGTATGGGACATTGTAAATGTTTCTTATCATCTGTTTCTGCAACAGAAGTAGTTTATTTAAGTTTGTACTTGTACTATTACCCCAAAATAGGTGGCAATAATTTATGAGAAAAAAATAAGGAGTTATAAATTAAAAGTTTGACACTTCTTGGCAAAAGATGGCAATTTGTGAAAAGGGCCCGGCTCGCTCAGTCAAGAACCGTCAGAACGGGTGGAAATTTCGGTGTTTTCGGAAGACACACCTAAACATGAAACCAAGGAAGAGACAAATGTGGTTGGAGAAAGATCAAGACGTTCCCTCAATGTTCGACGCCGGAAGTTACCAAAAATTATCAGAACGGTCTGAGGATCACTGCTTCGGTCTTTAGGTTCGCTAACAACGCTCAAAACAAAATAACAAAACACGAGATGGATTCATTGCAGCGGATTTGGACAAAGCGGAGCAGTATTGGATTAGGCAAGTACAAAACGAAAGGTTTCGGACGGATATTATGATCCTCAAGAAAAAGACGACGGAGGTTAATGCAGGAATCGTGGAGTTTCATCCTTTGACGAAGACAAAATCCTGGGGGTCGGAACACGACTGCAATGGTTGACTGAAAGTATCAATGTGAAATATTCAATCTTATTTCCGAACAAAAATAATGTTGTCAAGCTAATCATGACGAACGCTCATGTAAGATTACGCACGGTGGCGTAGCAAGCACGATCTGTTACCTGCGTGAGAGGTACTGGATGATACGTGCGCAGCAGCTGCCCAAGAGGACAATAAAAAGTTGTCTGGTATGCTCATGGTTGAACGCTAAACCCACCACTGTGGAGCAAGCTCCGCTACCGACAGATCAATTTAAGAGGCAAAACCGTTTGAGGTGACCGGAGTTGACTTCGCCGGGCCGCTGTACGCAAAGAGGGACGACGATGGCTCCAGCTAAGCGCACACCGTACTTTTCACGTGCGCCTCCACTCAGCAGTTCACCGGGAGCTCTCAACCGGCGTCACTGCGGAAGATTTTCGGCTTGCATACCGACGGTTCATATTAAAGACTGCGGAATACCAGGAATGTATTACGAATTTTGCGAATACCGCGGGACACGTACGTTGACAACGCACTATCCATCAAGAGAGGATCAAAAGACATCCATAAGGGTTTGGGTGCTCTGGAGCAAGGAGTAATCAAATCATGCATTGGAGAATACACAATCGACTCGAAGTTTATTGTGGAAGCCGCTCGATGATTGGGCAGATGGTGGAAGAGGCTCGTCCGATCTGTCTAGACAGCACTTAAGACAGTGTTGAGCAGAAGCAGCGTATGCTTCTAAACACTGACCACTGACTACAGTTGCAGAGGTGGAATCAATGGTAAACTCAAGACCACTTACATATCCCTATCCTGGAGTAAGAGAGCCATCAGACGTCACGCCAGCACATTTCTGAAGAAAACGAAGTTTAACAGTCGACCAGATAAAAGCTTGTCCAATGACCTCCCAGGCTTGGTGACAAACAAGGAAACGGCTTGCCATTTTCAGTATCAAAATTTATGATGGAACAACTTTGGAAACGCTGGAGGTCTGAGTACCTGGTGGAGTTGCAGTCAGCTCATCATTATCCTGTCACGAGTACTTTCTCCATGGAAGTGAACGACGTAGATACAGTGGAAAATAACCGAGCTCCCAAGCCGTTCTGGGAATTGGGGAGAATCGTGGAGACGTACCTCGGAGCGAACGGAACTTTCCGCGCCTGTCTCGTGAACGCTTACGAAGAGACCCGCGCAAAATCTTTATTTGCTGGAGATTTGTCGAAGTCAACTTTAGGCTCGGGAGAATATTGCGACCAGACAATGAACGAGAAGATAAGCAAGGAAGCTCGTGCTTTTTTTTTTCTAAGTTTGTAAACGAAAAGTACAGGATAAGATCGCACCGACCGATTGTCTAGCGTTTTAGCCTTCCTGTTCCTTGGTTCCTGAAGAGTCGCCTCATATTAAATAGACTTCCAAAAGTATATTTATATCGGGATTTATATGTTCTCACTAACTCGCCCGAGTGGTATTCAGAAAACCCCGAGTTTGATTCCCGACTACGCAACACGTTATGTTTCAAAATGTTTTTAACCTAATTCAATCGGAACGGTTATTTTCTGCAAATTTAGACTGGTTACTCTTAGAAGCCACAAACATATTATCGAAAATTCAGTTAGCTTATATATCAGTGTGTTGTATTTCATGCGTTTATTCTTGGCCCCGAGTGGGACTGAGTGGAGCGCTGCGATCGCTCGATGGTTACGTAGTGACCAGTATCGCGTGACGGGGCCAGGTATTTTCTCCGCTTTGCTTTGCTTTCGTTGCATGATTTAGCGCATAGCAGCAGAAACTGTTCGCTAGGTATATTTTATTCCTGCTATAACGCGCAATCTGCGCACGACAAAGCCTAAAAACTATTCTGAAAAGGCTAAGGAAAACGATCGGAATTTCTGTGTAGGTTACGATGCAATCATACGATGGCGTCATGGCCACCAACAGCGGTAGGATACTTCGCCTTGGAGACCAACGAGCATACTATCTACGCGCTCTTCGACGCTTCCCGACTTCAAGAAGCAAAATCAGATAAATATATACTTGAAATTACAATGCTCGGTGTAGGCCGCTCGATTCCCGGATTCCGGGAGTGACGACAACAACCCTACCGAGCTGGGTGGTTGTAGCCGTACTAACAAGGAGCTCACCACTCGCTGCCCAGGATCGGATTGCCTTGTTGATTGAAAAATGTTCGCGTGATTCATTTCTTTTTTTTTTTCTTCAAGTGGTTTCCTTCAGAGTCTGAACCTTGATCTCCGAGGGAAAAATTCATCAATGTAACCCTGTTTGCCAGTCAATGTTTTCTAGTGGACCGCTGACTGTGCCTGACTGTACGTCAAGCATGTCTGATTGGCCAACAAGTTACTCTGACCGACAGTCAAACTCTAGTCAGACCCCACTTGTCGGCTTTCTGATGGTTTCCTGGTGGCAGTCGGCCGCCGCGAAATTCTTTCAGGATGTCTTGGTGGCGATTCTGACTGTACATCGATTGTCTCTGACTGTACGTCAAAAAGCTTTGACGTGCAGACAGACGTACGGTCAAAGGACGTAAAGTTCGTTCGGACACCATTATTTCGTCAAATCTATGAATACGAAAAGTAATCTATGCACGAGAAAACGATTTCGGGACGTGAGCCCATAAAACCGCTGACGTTAGATATTTGACACGCAACCGACCGACAACCTTGATCAGAAGCCCGCCGAAGCGCCGAAAACGACACTTCGCTGACTTCGCTTCGCCCATAAAGGCTTCGCCGCTTCGCCGAGCTTTCATGAACGATCGCTCTCGACTTGTTTTGTTTGCCCGCTTGCTCCAACCTGTCGATCCTGCCAGGGTTCTACAATGACTTATGTTTTAGTAGAATTTCTACCCGACAAGACCCAGCCTGTTGTGAGTTCCGACGATGTAAGGGACTTTAGCGGTGTAGTTGAAGACGACAAGGTGTACCAGGTCTACTGGGCCGGTGACGCGCGAACAAAAGGATCGTTCTACGACGCGAAAGTACTCTACATGGCAGGTGAGTAGAACTGAAGTACGGCGAGTGATGTACGAGTGCTTTGCATAACGTGCTGACGGCTTAACTGCATTTGTAGCCGAAGCATCTCGTATAAAACGATTAGTGAAATCGAGTTTCCAAAACGGTTCCATAGCGTAGCGGTTAAGGTGAGCGATTTGTACGCAAGTGGTCGCGGGATCGAATCCGCGGTTGTCTTTTTTTTTTTTTTTTATTCTCGAACATTTTGTTTTATCGAGACATTTGGCGATCTTTATGAGTGCGTATAGCTTTACTCTTATATAAATGCTGCCCTTGTTGATGAAATTCCCTTGGCAGTGGCAGCCAGACGTCATCTGATGGACCATCAGATGACGTCTGATGGTCCATCACGCTCCACCAAGGCTGCTGAGTGGCAGTCAGTGTCCCAAATTGCGTACCTTGATGGAATTTTCAATAGGGTCTAAACCGTCCGGTTAGAATGTGAGTCTTATCACTTCGTCGTTCTCGAAAGTGCTGTGCGTTGGCTCTCGTCACAGTGTCACACTCATCAATTCGATTTGCTACTTTCTTCAACTAACGTTAAAATGAGCACAATATGGATTACCCTCACATCATGTGGTACGTACCCTTCATTTTTCGAGTACTTCCTTTTTATTCGGTGCAAACGTCAACACGGATTGAGCTAGAACATGTATCGGTATGCGATACCAGACCAACAATCGCTTTGCCGAGCGTCACGTCAATATCATGACCGAAAAGTTTCCGCAATAGCTAATGCAATGGTGATATCGCACGTGCGTGATATTTGAACACTCGATTCGCTTTCGTGAGCCACAGCTAAACTCTCTAGATAAGAGCTTCCTACAAGTAGCGACATTCTTTGAAGCGCCCACTGCGTGACGGTGCAGGTTTTAAGGAAGCGAATGGCGGCGCACAGCAGAGGTTTGAAAAGAATGCAACCATTTTCTTCCAGCGGAATGTGCTCTGTCATTTGTATTGGTTGTCGTTACTTGTTAAAAGAAGTATCAAGGGACTTTAGCCACAGCATCCTCAATGCCGCGCAAGGAAACTGCGATTTAGCCGGCGATCGGAATGCCAAGTTCGACGCCTGATCAACAGTCCTCGCGATTGCTTTTTTTTAGAGCGCAGCTCTTAGGGGCCCGTTCCCGGCTTGAGCGGCGTCGCCGTCGGCGTAACGAAGGTCACCTCAAGGTCACGCGACCCCCAAGGTCATCCCAAGGTCACGTGACCCCCAAGGTCATCGCACGGTCACGTGACCCCAAGGTCATCCCAAGGTCACGTGACCCCCAGAGATCACGTGACACTCAAAGTCACGTGACTCCCCAAGTCACGCGACCCCCGAGGTCACGTGACCACCCCGAGGTCACGTGACCACTCCGAGGGCACGTGACCACTCTGAGGTCACGTGACCCCCTCAGGGTCACGTGAACCCCTCCCCCGCGGTCACGTGACCCCCTCCCCCGAGTCACCTGAACCCCTCCCCCGAGGTCACGTGATCCCCTTCCCCGAGTCACGTGACCCTCCGATGACGTCATCGTCACTGATGACGACGTCAGTGACATCACTGATGACGTCACCGTCATCCGCATCGTCATCGTCATCATCACTGATGACGATGCGATGACGTCACCGTCACCTATGACGTCATCAGTGACGTCACTGATGACGTCACCGGCATCCGCATTGTCATCATCGCTGATGACGTCATCAGTGACGTCACTTTTGACGTCACCGGCATCCGCATCGTCATCGTCATCATCACTGATGACGTCATCGGTATCCGCATCGTTATCGTCACTGATGACGTCATCAGTGACGTCACTGATGACGTCATCGGGATCGTCACGTGACCCCAAGGTCACGTGACCCACCCCCCCCAACCCTTCCCTCCTCCTCTTCAAGAGCTGCGCTCACTTCGGCGTTAGAGGGAGTTGAAAAACGGCTTTCACTTTTTTGCTCTGCCGGTTTCGTATACGTTGAGAAAGAAAAAAAAGGAGAAAACTCTCCTCGGGAACATTACGGTCTCAAAATAAATGTTTTGTCACTTGACATGCCTCCGAAGCCGCGAGCACCACCGACGTGGTCATGGTCAGTGCGTTAAAACCAAGCTGGACCAATGGGTCCTCTTCCGTAGGCCTTGACGCCTCTGTTGTCGCGCTGCTTGAGTTTAATTTTGAAGACAAGTACAACGAAAAGGTTAAGTCGTAAGCGAGCCCAAACTTTCGTTCAAAATTGTGAATTAAACATGAATTGTGAACGATATACCTTAACCTCCGTGCTATGAGTGAAGCACAGAAACGGTCACGTAAAACTTGTTACTACGTCAGGACGATAAGCCGTCAGGTGGCGCCCCTCCATGTTCTCTAGGCTAATAGGCGACGACAGGAGAATTCAGGAGAAATTCCTCCCAACTCTTTTCACTTTAGCAGAGCGGGCGCTGGAGAGGAGGCGCCCTCCTTTTAGCGTCCGCTTAGCTAAAGGGGAAAGAGGTAGGAGGAATTTCCCTTTAACTCTTCACGTCTCACCGACATAGGTTGTGATAAGATTCAAATCCAGGGGTAGACTTAAAAGAACGAAAGGAGGCGGCGAGACACCACCAAGGTCACGTGACCTCAAGGGGGGGGAGGGCACGTGACCCCTCCTTCCCGAGAGCACGTGACCTTCAGTACCCTTCCCTCCTCCTCCTCAAGAGCTGCGCTCGAATTCGGCGTTACAGGGAGTTTTAAACGGCTTTTACTTTTTTTTGTCAAGCATTTTGCGATATTTACACTTTTTTTTTTTTAAATTATCACTGAAACAAACAAATGTTGACTAAACCTCGCTGAACTGAATGGTATAGGAGCACCTTTTTGACACCTGCAAGCTCAATGTAGTCACTCTCCGCAAAATGCAAGGAGCATATAAATTGGGTAGTGTCGGCTTTTCGATATGCCCGCAAGTGTTCTGCAGGAATTGCATCAAGCCATTGGTCCCGATCCCGTTGATCTTTGGGAGATTGTGCAGACTCTGCCGCACAATGCCAGTTACGGATTTTGAACCTGTGAGGTAGCTATTCACGCAACATCTAGGGGGCATTCTTTTCGGAGCTGATCACGGGCATTTACCACGGGCACTCACTACTCATTTCCAACTCTTAAATGTACGAAACAACTCATCTTGAGGTGCAGAATAGCGAGCGGATGAAACAAGTGCAAAGCAATCGCGCGGCAAATGGTACCCATAACGCTGCCGACAACGTCGTGTGCTGCGCAAGGCGCAAAAAAAAAAAAAAAAAAAAAAAGCGCGGTCGGGTGTAGTGACATGATTTCCGGCACTTACTCTCCTCTATTTCTCCGACCTCCGCGCGCAGCTATCGGTTTCGGTTTCGAGCAATCGCGTTTCTTGGCTTTATTAAAAATATACGTGACTGTGCAACAAAATATTAATTAGATAGCCTTCTGACACCATATTAAATCGCTGGCCAAAAATGCAAACATTTGGTAGGTGTTAGTGTCCCTTTAAAGCTCCGGACGGTTACGCAAAGGAGTTCACCGATTTCGATATGTGTACAGACGCTTCGTCCGTTCTGTATAAGTGCTGCCGAATTATGGTCAGCACGAAGGATAAAAAAGGTGTCACTTGAATCACGGAGTACATGTCAGCGAAGCGTCAACCACAACACGAGCAACCTCGCCTTGGCGATTCCTTTTTTTCGTAGATAAAAGCCATTTTAAGTGCCTGCACGAGAACATTTACCGAATCACACCGGAATTTTAAGAATAAATAAACACTTAAGAACAATCGCCAATTTTTAGCATTTCCGCATACTTCAGGCGCTTGAAAGCTGTCCGGGACACAGTTTTTCATAGAAAAGCCATATTCTTTGTGTTTAAATAAATTAATATTAGATTTATTACGAAAATAGTCAAAGAGGTTGAGTAAATGCAAGCTGGGACCAAGCACAAAGTAAAATGTCATTAAATTTGCCGATTCCCCAGTACATTCAAAAGCAATTGTTTTTGTTTTGTTTTGAGGCAAAACATGATGCTTTCGAGAAGCAGACATATATATTTGCGTTGGCTATATTTTTTTGCTTATGAAGGTCCTAAATGCGCCATCCTAAATATACCTTGCGCTTCTCATTCCGAATGTTCAACCACTATCACTAAGAAAGCCTGTTCCATCAGAAGTGATTGGCCTCTTAACCCTCGTACTGCCGAGTGGGAATATTCTAAGTAGATTTGGAGCGATCTAAAAGCACTACATGCTCCCACCTTTAGTAGGGCACATGCTAGCACGTGCTTGCACTTCCAAGAACATGCAAAAATACGCTCTAAAACAGCTTTAAATACGCCATGCGCGTTCTTTATTACAGTTATCTACATACTTAATGTGCGCCAGTGCCAAGGCTGACTTCTGTCTAATCTAGCCTTTACAGAAATATCCGGTATGTTGACAATGACAATAGTCAAAATGAGTTGTAAAATCAGCAGAAGTAGTGTGCGCCTTATGATAACCTGGAATTAGGTAAAGGTAGCCATCGGACAACTTCCGAAGCAAGGCGAAAAGTCGCAGTGAAACGTGACGAAAAACACGTATACAAGGCATTCGCCAAGGAGCGGGGTGGAGAGCGGAGCGACAAGTTGAAGCCACATTATGGTGGCCGCGTGACGTGATTCCAAGATGGCAGCGCCCATGCGACGGAATGCGGAAAGGTCTTTAGGCTCTGTTCACATAAGATCATTCATGCGTGTACGGGCGTTTTTTGTGTCCTTAGTTTTTTTTTTTATGTTACTCCTCAGTATGCTTCGAAAACCTAATCAAAAATATTTTGCAAAAAAAAGTAAATATTTCAAGAGAAAAAAAAAACAAAAAAACTTCTGTGCTCCAGAACGCCATATTCGATTTTTGAAGTTTTCGTTTTTGTCATGTTTGGTGATATCTACTCCGCAAAATACAAATATCATAAATCTCAAATATGTTTTCACTTATATTAGATTATAGGAACTATTGATTTCAATGTGTACAGTATTGTGGAGGTTATACTGTTTGCGTCCGATATTCGCAAACGTGGCTCGTTTGACGTTTTGGCACTAGATTTCTGCCCCGTAACCTAAACAAAATTAAGTAGCTACAACTATAAAACTTATGTCAATTATATTTTATTAAGGCGCTCTTTGGAATGATATATAAATCATTGCTGTATCTAAAACGTTTAATTTTAATATCGTTCAAAACTTGTCCTAAAGTACAAAGTTATGAAACTTCAAGGGCCAATAAAAACAGAATGCATCATCGAATTTCCTAAAAGTCGTCGTGATATTTTCCCACCACACTCTTGTGTTTATTCATAAAAAAACATGTTGCCACATGTTGGGCTCTCAGTATTTCGCTTTCGACGCCGGCGTTAGCTCCAGGTGACGATAGTATATTGACAAAGGTGCAGCTTAGTACCGGTGCCGCCAGCGAGTCAAAGCGGTGGCGGGGCCTTCGCATAACGAGTGCACGTGAACAAACAGGGTAACGACCGATGCCCTTTAAACCTCGTGACTCTAAAATTGCTTTCATGGGTGATCGTGTGGGTTTTTAGGCTTAGCGGCTTTGCTTTGCTTTCCGAGTTGTCTCGTCGTGCGATGCAAGGCGAGAAAATACCTTCCGCACCGGTGCAACGTCATCCTTTAATTACACCGACATCCTGATTATCGACTGTTTTGCCGAGATAAATTCAGTTCTAGTTTTGTCTGCTGTTTCAAGAAAAGCACACTGCCATGTACTGAAACTAATAACCCCTTCCCCTGGCACATAGCGAGCGCACGGCGCGCAATCGCCGAGCGGATTCTTGTTCCCCTGGCGAGGTGCGAGAAATCTCTCCGTGTGCCGCGCGGAGCGCGTCGAGCGGTCCGGAGTACTTCTCCGCGCAGCCATTTTCGGAGGAGTACGATCTGTAGTTACTCCTAGCATTTCAGATTCGTGATCAACGTTTCCGCAGAAAAGTAAAGGAGTTTCGCGGTTGTTGTTTTTTTTTTTTTTTCTTGTTTTTGATTTTTGGGTGCACGGGGTTTCTTGCTGTGCTTGCTTGCGTTCCTCTTGTTATGATCGACTCGTCCGAGCAGACTGCGGCGATGACATTGTTGCAGTTCATTTCAAGACGTCAAATAAAACGCAGTGACAGCGACGAAGATAACAGCATAGCTCCAGCTCGAGTGACGACGAGGCAGCCGTTCTCAGCGCAGTGTTTGCGTTTGTCCTTTGTCCCTCTTGTTCCCCTTCTCCAGGGATTATTTTCGACATTCTTGCCCAGCTCGCTTGCACCTTTGCATTTAATTGCATTATAATTATGCCGAAGATATCGCGTTAAGTCCAAGACGTTGTGCGCGCCTATTAAGATGAAGAGCTAGGTATGTCGTTTGCTCGTTAAGTGGTCTTAATCAAGTAATGGGAATAATTAGAAGTTAAATACGCCATATATGATATACTCCGCAGAGGGAAGTCGCCTTCGGAGATGACGATCGATTCACTGAATACGTGTTTGGTATTGCTTAATTTCGTCATAGGGCTCGTACAAATACTTCTGATTGTTTTCATCGGGTTTATATGACTGCAAGAAAAAATAAAGTGTGTCTTAACGTCGGGGTCACCGTTAATCAAGTAGTAAACAATCTGGGTGCTTCCGATCCGAAGTTTATACCTTCAGCAAGATGGCAGTGGGAACCGAAACTGCTAAAAAGCTAGAGCAGACGTGCAGAACCCACGACCCTGGGTTCAATGCCCACCCCTGCCCTTTCTATCTGGACGAGCATCGTACCGGCGTGCGGTCGTGTTGCACGTTAAAGACCCCGCTTTAGGGGCTGTATACTGCACTTGCTAAATTTCTCATCTAAAGCTAGGAGACTCGTTGCCCGTTGAGGCAGACCAAGCTCTAGGCTATATAAACATACACACAACCCAATTTTTTTTTGTTTCTTTCGAGAGGAGACGCTCTGAAAGCGGTGGAGCTGGGAGCGTTCAGCTCGATTTGCTCCGCAGCGCGTGCCACTGGGGTGGATCACGTGACCGATCGCTCACGGAAGCCGACTGCTCGACGACTGCTAGCGCGGAGCGCTCGGCATTTGCCAGTGGAAGGGGCTATAGGACAATAAGGGAGTCGATGTTGGACTTACTCCACAAGGGCTTTCGAATTCTCCTGCCGGAACGCTGCGGCCGTGAGACAGCCTCACTCAGTTCATGCATTTTCTATTCGGAGTCGACCGATTTTCTTGCACTGGTTGGAATTATTGCAGTACATGTAAGTGCTCCGGGGAATAAGTGCTCCGAGGAACACACCTTTCTTGCCCCGCGGGCAACCAGCGCCCTCAACATCTTCACTCAATATTTGTTTACTTTTTCAGTTTTTTTATTTTTTTTTTAATTATCTCCCATGAATAATCACAAATATTGTCTTACTCTTAACGGACGCCGTGGTCAATGTCTGCTAGTAAAGTCGCAGTTTTATCTTGGTCAGCCGGACGTACAACCGCCATGAATAGCAGTGTAACAAACTTGCGGCTATAATGGTCTCAGTTCATCACGAATGTAGACAAAAATATTTGCATATAATTTGCACCGCTGTTTTTTTTTATTTTCTTATTCTGTCTGTGAACAGTAGGTAGCGATTACAAGTGGAAAATATTCAGCTGAAGCTCCTAAAACTTGTATTTTAGAGGTCAAAAGAGGCTTCTTGGTTAAATGAATAAAATCATGAGTAACGCAGGTATCGTTTTAATTAGTAAAATATTATACTTCAGCCCAATACCCATTTGCGAGACAAATATATCAAGTCGTAAAATACACGGAATAAAAACATCCTCTCGTCTTTGGCTTTGGGCAGACATGCTGTCGTGGTAGGTACCATTTGCAGCGCTCTAACTTTGAAGGAAACAAAATTATGCAACACGTTCTTTTTTATTGATAAAACAAGAGTATAGTAAAAACTTATCACTGAATTTAAAAAAAAAATCGAAGGTGGCTTTGTTGTTTTTAGAGCGCAGCTCTTAGGCGCCCGTTTCCGGCTTGAGCGCCGTCGGGGCGTAACCGTGAGGTCACGTGACCCCCCCCCCCCCCCGAGGTCACGTGGCCTCAGGGGGGTGGGTAACGTGACCTCAGGGCGGTCACGCGTCCTCACGGGGGTCATGTGACCTCACGGGGGCCACTGGCCCCCGTGAGGCCATGTGTCCCCCTTGGCGGAGTAGGAGGCAGGATGATGAGGTGAGGAGGAGGGACGAGGGGTATTCCCTCCCCTCAGTATCCCTCCATCCTACTCCTCAAAGGCTGCGCTCTAATTCGGCGTTACAGGGAGTTGTAAACGGCTTTCATTTTTGTAGCGTTACCTACACTGGCCGAGGTTGAGCAGTTTCGCGTGGCCCTCCTAATGAGCCGTGCTCATAATGCGTGCCATGCTCATTATGGGGAGCACGTGGCGGCGGCGGTGGAGCTGCGCATAATGAGCACGGCGCACGGCACCGCGCGCTCCGCATAATGGCGCCGCTCGCATAATGAGCACGGCTCATTATGAGAGCCACGCGAAGCCGCCGCTGCGCGCTCCGCCGCCGCCGCGCCCGCCTCGACCGCCTCGCCCGCCTCCCAGGCCTGCGCATTCTAGAGGAGTGACGTCATAGCCGCAGCAGACGCACTGGCGCCGCCGCGTGCCCATCTGTGCGCCTCGTTACGCAGTAGCCAAGTCTGATGCTGCACCGGAGCCGCTTGATAGCGCCTCTCATTTTGTGCGCATAAGCTCACGCTACGTATATCCTGGCATAGCCGAGCTCAGCCACCGCAATTTTTTAATTGCGCATTGAATTTTCATAACTTTGTACTTTGGGACAAGTTTGGAGCGCTATAAAACAATTCAATTTTTGGGATAAAGCAATGATTTATATATAATTCAAAAGAACGTTTTCATGCAAATAAGTGACATAAAGTTGAGCGTTGTAGCATTTCAGTTTCTTTAGACAATGGCTCAAAAATCTAGTGACAAAACATCAAAGGACCCAAGTTTGCGCCTTTTTCACGCAAGATGCATGACCTTTGAAGTACTGTAAATATTTATATCAATAGTGCCTGTAATGCATTGTAAGCACAAAATATGTGGGGTTTCTGATAGTTGTATTTTCCGCACTAGGTGTCAGTAACAATAACAAAAATCAACATTTCGAAAATCAAATATGTCGTCTGACGCACTCAATTTTTTCCCTTCAAATATTTTTTTTCAAAGTATATTTTTATTGGTACACATGTTGAGGAGTAACATGTAAAAAAATACGTCTCTACATGTATGCATGATCATATCAAAACAGAACCTATTCACTCATAACATATCTTTTTGGAAACCCGATCCCCCAAGCCTTATTTATAATTCCGCCTCTAATTTAAGTGATAACCAGGTTGACACTACTTTGTACTCTGTCAAAACAGTGCCAAGATACGAAAATGGTGTTTATGTTGTGTATTTGATGCTCCCAATTACCTTTAGCTCGGTGTAACACTACCGCTATTATTAGCCTTCCAACATATATCCGGGGTGCATCACGAACCGAGCATATTTAAAAAAAAAAATGAGCTTGAAATAAAATAATTTGTTATTTCGGGGTAACATTATCAACCGAGGCGGATGACAAGTTACCGGTGAAAACGGATTATTATCTAAAACTCACTAATTAACTTTTAAAAATTTCACCTTAACTGGCACATCCCATCTAGAGATGTGCTACCCGTCGTCCAAATATGCCACAGCTGTTGATAGAATTCAGAATACAAAATTTTGCTACGAGAATACCGAGTCACTTTGAGCGGCGTGGGCGAACACCACCTAGACAGAAGGCCTCCGCATGGTCTCCTCTCCCTCTATGAAGCGTCATCAGAGTCAGATTGCGCTAACTCGGCTATTAGGCCCGAGCCCGACCGTCGACGCACCTGATTGGACACGAGCCCCAGCCGAACACTGACACAGCCCTCGTGCCCAATCTCACGCCTCCATCAATCTGACTGTGATGACGCGTGCGGAGGCCTTCTCTGCAGGGAGCGTTGCCTGGGAGCGCTCCTTTTAATTCATTGATAAACAATGTCCCAGAGTTGTCTCCTCCAGTGAAAACTTTAAAGTTGTCCGATATCTGCCGACAATTCAAAAAACACGTCTTCTGTTCAAGAGTAATTGGCAATTAATAAAGTATTATTCGACTGTAAATAAAAAGCTCGTTTGTTTTTACGTCTTATTAGCCACGTAGCTTTGTTTTAGGTGCGCTTCCCCCGAGCTTGCTGTAAGCTCGCTTATGAGGTACATTCTAAAGCTGGTTCATCAGCAAACTGGAATAAAAAAAATCAACCAGCTTTAGCGATAAGTGCACTAGCCGTTTGACATAAACGATTAGCCTTACCTCAAAAGCATCGTATTGTTTCCGTGGTACCTCTGCTTCTTGCGAACTGAAGATGGGCGCCGCCAGAGTAAGACAAAAAGCGAAGATTGCAGTATCCATGGTAGCTTTCGATTGAGCTGTCGTCTGTCAAGTCGGCTTCCGAGTCTGCCAGGGCAAACCGAATAGACCTGGATAAAACGTATACCGACTTGTATATCCCTAGTTTTGAGTCGTGTCAATCATGGCTCTCAGAGTGAGGCATTGTTTTCTAGAAAGATAAACAACTCACTTGTCGACATGCCATGTTATTGTTTGCTTGTGGTTCTTATAGGTTGTCGTATAACATCTTTCAGAGTGTAGGAAAATCAGGGTGTTCGATTTTAATTCGAAGCCATTTTCTTTTTAAATAAGGAGTGACAGACGAGTTCTCTCCTCACTATTCATTATTTAGGCTCGGCGGACTTTAGGAGTGCAAACAATTGTCACGGTAAGTTGACTAATTAACTAAGACATCTTAATTGACTTTTTTTTAAGTTGGATTTAGAGTCATGTTGAAAAGGCAGTATTGAAGGCAACGACTATTAGAAGCCAATTAAAATATCGGCGAAAAGGTAATGGTTCTTAACATATTAATCACTCAACGTGCGCATTTTTTCGCTAAACTTAAAAAAAATTGCGCTCAAAAACAGCATCTCTTGCCTGCCCACGATGGCGCTTGGATACGCGACGTCGTCGTATCAATCATGTCGTCAGTATTTCGGCAGCTTATCCTTGGTGGGTGCACCTACGACACTAGTGACGACGTGGCCTAAGCGACTTTCACTCCCCCAGGTGTCCTTGTGGGCTTCATGTGCTCTCTTTGCACGCAATTTTTAAATCGGGCGAAAAATCGGCAAGTTTCATCGATCAATATCTTTAAATCCATTCCCTTCTGGCAAATATTTTTATATCCGCCTTGCCTTGAATAGGAAATGCTGCCAACACTGCACTTCCAACTTGAGCAGTAACACCAATAACTAAAAGGTTACTTAAATAATACTAGTTAATTAGTCAACTTACCGTTACGATTATACCCTCATCTAATGTCCGCGAACCTCGTGAATACAGCGAGAGACAACACTCGTCCAACTCACTCTTTTTTTTCTTTTCTTTTTCCAAGTGATCGAATTAAAACGAGACTTCCTTATTTTAGAGACATTCGTTCTTTTTGTGTGGTAATATCACAGCTGACATTTCGTGAAACTCAATCTTTTGTACGTTTATATCTTCATGCATAGGTTTGACAAATAAATTAAAGGTCGATTTCTCAAATATGCACAACCTTCACAAGAGAATTAAACTTTTTGACTGTTCATTGCACAAAACAAATCTCTCAGCCATTAATACACCCCTGTATTAACGCGATAGAGTTAAAGAGCTCGTGGCGCGCCGGCCTCGATGGCGTGCCAGAAAAGGCGCGCCGGCCTCGGTGCCGTGTGTTACGACTGGCTTCCTTGACTCCGTCCTGGAGTTCGCCTTCACCTATCACCAACGGCGCTAGACAGACATGTTCAGAATCCCGAGATCGGCCCTTGATTCATTGGGCCGGTGGTGGCCTTCGAGGAGGGCTCCAAACACAAGAAAGAAGGTCTTCCTGAGGCCTCGAGACCATCGGAGATTGCCGGCCCTTGCAAGGAGAAACACCGGCGTGGGAGTGCGTGCCTGTGTGTGTGTGTGTGTGGGTCTGTCGTTGTTGGCTTTCAGAAAGAACGTCGACTCCTTACATCAGCCAGCAGAGCGAGTGCGGCAAGAACGTCGAGGTATTAGATCATCTGCCACTCGCTGAAAGAACACCCGGAAATCGCATCAGCCGGCCCCGCACTTCGGGCACCTCGTGAACACTCGAACACCGAGGAAGGCTCTTCTCTCTAAGAGGGCCTTCTCGCCCTCAGAGGGCTATATAACATGGGCTCGGGGAGCCCGAAGTCGCCGATTGCCCATTAACCAGTCGACCATGCTCTTTGTATATTCACTGTACATAAAAGTTCTGCTTCACTACCCCCCCCCCCCCCCTTCCAGGCCTGTTTCCTCGGGGCCATGCTAGCAGCGAGCTACAGCAGCCAACAAATAGATTAGTGGAGGCGATATACCTCCTCCCCTCGCGATTACTTCATTTACCACAAGGCACTCTTCCCCATCCAAGAATACTATGGACTTGAGGCGTGACACGGACACTCGGAAGAAGCAGGATCCAAATTTTTGACGAGCCCGAATGCCGTCACACTGCAATACTCTGGAGGCAACGCAATACCTGTCGGTCGGCGCCAGAGGGGGAAAGGCGGCAGCAGAACGGGGTAAATTCTGGCCACTGGCATCGGAGGTCCCAAGAGGAAGAACGAGAAAGAGCGCCAGAAGAACGAAACAAGAAAGCGGACAAACGGTTAGGGGTGTTCGTTTTGCCGCGACGAGTTGAAATTGCTCAAGCGCTTGTCAATGTCATTACTTTTTATACAACCCGCAATGCTGATGTTTTCCTGCCAGGTAAGCTTGAAATGAACTAGGTACAGACCTTACAGGCGTCGTGTTTCTACTTCTTTCTGGGGCCATAGACTGGGACAGTCTATGACTGCTTCTCTGCCCCACCACAAGGGGATGCAGTAGAGGCACGGCCAACGGCGTCTGACT
Source organism: Ixodes scapularis (assembly GCF_016920785.2). Lineage (NCBI taxonomy): Eukaryota > Metazoa > Arthropoda > Arachnida > Ixodida > Ixodidae > Ixodes > Ixodes scapularis. Next base: position 111,449,121 of record NW_024609880.1, on the reverse strand, counting down.
TCAATATTTGACTTGTTTACAAGTGAGAACTTTGGACTGTGCTAACTTTTCCTGCCGTTATAATTGTGCCTCGCTGCCGAATACAACATTCACCTGTCATTTTGTTGAAGATTGACAGTTTTGTGTGTGTTTGTTTGATTGCCTGTCATGACCAAGGACGGAAAAGCGCAGAAAGAGTAAATGAAGGCGATAGAAGACCTACGTTGCGAAATAAGACCTGAAATGCGAAGCTTGAAAGAGAGCGTGAAATTCACCAGTGACACGTATGGTGATGTCAAAACGACCACAGCCGAACTAAGAGAACTGATAAAAGAAGTGAAGCAACTTACAGACGCTAACCATGAGCTCCAAGGAAAGAACAAGTTACTGATAATCAAGATTCAGGTACTTGAGAAGTTTTAAAGAACTAACATGCTGGATGTAAAATAAGTTTCCCAGGGAGGTGAATCCTACGAGATCGTTAAGACGCTATGCGAAATTTTGGAAGGACCCATCCTAGACAACGACATCGATGTCTGCCACCGAATCCTCACTTCCAGAGCCGCTGAAAAACAAAACGTAATTGTACGCTTTGTTCGTTAAACAACACGAAATGCGGCTCTGGCAAAGGCAAAGAAAGTTATATTTGGTACCACACTGCTAAGGTTTCGAGGTGGAAAACGCCCAGTGTACCTAAACAAACATCTGACTCGGCAAAAAAAAAAAATATTGCTTGCAAACGAGTTTCTGGTTGGAAACACGCGTTATCAACTGGGAGGGGGAAAGGGGGGGTACGCGGCGAAATAACAACACTGATTTTATTAAAGTTGACTGCCTAGAGGATGTAGAAAAAATGATCGCTTAAAATGATAGTAAACAGGTAATCGCGTCGCATCGCTTGTTTTGCAATGGCTGGAAGTACACCGAATCAGTTCAAATACTACAAAATACCTACTTTTCAACACCTTTCAAAAAATTACAAAACCAGTTTCTCTGCACTTCACATGAAGATGCGCAGCATGAAGGGTATGAAAGATTTGTTTGAGGTGTGTTTCACTTTGTTTAGGATATAAGCTTTGATGCTCTTATTTTAACGGAAACATGGCTAACTCTCAACGAGTTACCGGCTATTTTGGATTACTAAGGCACGTGTATATAAGATTAGGAGCTTAAAATGAAGGGATGGAATAGCGATTCATGTAAAAGAATGTCATCTGAACATTGAATTAGACAGATATTCAGTTAGGAATGCGGACACTGCTAGTAAACACAGGAAAGGTAAGTGTTGCTGCTGTATACCCACCACCAGCGGGGAAGCGTGCTTTCATTTCTTGACTTTTTTATGACATGCTAGCTTCCAGTGGTGATTCCCATTTGGCATTTCTTATCATGGGCGATGTGAACATTGATACTATTTCTGGAGAGTCAGCGGCGAGGCGGTTTCACCACCTGCTACTTTCTTGCAACTATATCAACACGAGAACACCTTTAACTAGAGTAACCAGGACACGTGCAACACAAACATGTAACTGTAACAAATATAAACTCAGATAGTAGGCCAGGAGTAATAACACATGACATCGGTGGTCGCACGCCCATCTTCACAGTGAAAAGAAACCAAAATATGCTTCATAAAGCCGCAATAAAGAAAGACAGGTGTAAAGAACAAGAAATGAGAAGTAATTCATCACGTTTAGCGAAAATTGTGCACAAACCGACTGGAACGACGTTTTTAAAGAGGAAAACTTGAATTTAGCTTACGATGCCTTTTCGTTTATGCTTCAACTGTGCTACGAGGCTGCATTTCCGTTATTTACATCTAATGTCAGAAACAAAGAAAAGCAAGAAAAACGTGGATAAATGCTACCATATTAAAATTAATTAAGAAAGAAATCGGAGGCATCATACTCTGATTAAAAGTAACGACCCGAATGCTCTAGCCGAGTTCAAGACAATAATAAATAACCCGAATGCACGTCTGAAAAAGTCAAAACGAAAATACCATCTCCACAAGTTTCCAAATATATATATTGATCTATGGATGGTGCGGGAAACAGTTAACAATCGAACTGGAAGAGCAAATATGCACAGCAGTCTGGAGGCCATCAATCTAGGTAACAAAGCGCTGACTGTCCAAGAGCGTGTAAAGGGAATGAAGACCTACTTTATAACGGTATGGGCATAACAGTACCAAAAACGGTGGCGGAATCCAGGGCTACGGATTGACAAACATCGCCGTTAACTTCCATTGTGTTATTTCCAACGACTCCGTACGAAATTGATATAAATGTAAAAAACCTAAAAAAATAACGCTGCAGCCTGTTGCGATTGGACGAAAGTCTATACAGATCAAGTATGCGTCGTCCACGCTAAGCCACAATATTGCGCATTTAATGAACCAGATATTTATTATGAAAGTATTTCCTGACCCATTCATAATTGCCAGAGTAAGTCCGATTCATAATGACGGATGACTATTCTGCTAAACTACAGGCCAAAATCAGTTTTACCAATTTTGTCTGAATTATTTTAGCGTGCAATCGTCAAGAGGTTAGAAAGCTGTTTCCCAAAGCATGTAATAATGGCGGAAAGCACAGGTTGGTTTAAAAAAACGATAGGTCCACTGACCAAGCACTTCTTTATACAAAGGATAAAAGTATAGACAACATAGAAAACAAGTTATATACACTTATACTTCTTCGACCTAAACAAAGCATTTGATGCAGTACAACATGGTAATTTCTTGGGAAATCCCGGGCGCTATGGTATATGTGAGGCCACTTTGTACTTAATATTAAACTATCTAGAAAATTGCTGTCAATGGTGTTACTGTTAAAACAGTATCGTCAAGCTAACTACTAATCAAATCTGGCGTCCACAAGGCTCTATTATGGGCCCGTTATAATTCCTAATAAAAAATAATGATATAGTGAATATTCTAAATTCAACAGACATAGTGATGTTTGACTTTGATACGAATGTATTTTTCAGTAGAATAAGTTAACAACTTCTCGAGGATATTGTGAAATTGTTCGATTGGCTAGAAACAAATGCAATCAAAACGCAATTCTTCTAAAACCAATCACGTTATATTCAGGCCAGTGAACAATTGAGACAATAACATGACTTTGATTAAAATCAACTATGACACATTAGAACAAGTAACACAACAAAGATGTCTCACTGTTCCGTTCCACAAAGAGCTCGCGTGGAACACGTATATTACACACCTGAAAACACTTCCATCAGGAGCAATTAGGTGCATGTACCAAATTACAAATATAATACAGCTTTCGTCAAAAAATACGTTTATCATCCTCTATCTTAAGCACATCTTTCATACGGTATGATCTGGAGCACCACGACAATTGGAAATTCTAATTAACTCTTGGTGCGGCGAAATAAATTGTTCCGTATGTGCGCGGACTACCAAGGAAATGTGCAGGACTTCCTTTGCGAACCACTTTGCACTATAAATAACATGCTAAAAGGAAACCAAATATATTATTTTACACTGGCACAATACGTACACAAAATCCGCTCTACAGAAAATTTCGAAACATTACTACTTATAATGCAATTCAATACATTACAAGATGTCCCTTAGAACCCGTCTCCTGGGATTATTTTCTTTATCATTACTGCCTCCGAAAAAACTGAATGGCAGTCGCCCGAAATTCTAATTATGGTAAACATAAACTGGAATATCAACTAACAGTCATTTTTAAATATTTGGACGACGAATGCAGTAATCTGAATTCTTTTCTCAGGTATTAAATAGTTGTAAAACGTTTTCTTATCAATCACAACATTACGTTTCATATGTAATGTCTTTATGCTTACTCTTCACGTATCTAATCATTCATACCTGTATCGGTGACAAACCTTTTATTTAGCTATGTTAGAAATAAGTCACCCGAGATGTGTTATCGCTTGATAACATTCCGGTTTCTGTCTGTAGATGCGTCATATGTTTTTATTGGTTTCGAAATTGATAGTGCCTTTCAATGCGTCCTATTGTACCTACTGGTATGTTAGTTGCTATGCACTCTTAGTGATTTTTATTTTATTTTTTATGATAATAATCGATATACGTATAAAAATGGTCTTGGTGATTGTTTATGTATTCTATGTATTCCTTTCTTTATCATTATCATATCCATCTGGATGCATTTATTTTGGCGCTGTTAAACTGTAATGAAGGGAAAGGACTCGTCAGGCAGGAATGCTTTTTTCTTCCACCGCCCTGCCGGCCTCGGCCTGCAAAACCAATAAGGAAAAAAAGGTATTGTCAGCGCTCGCAGTTCCGGTCTTCCGTCGCGTAACCGTGAACTTTATAGCCGATCCCGGAGGCAAATGCGATGCCCGTCGGACGGCGATCGGGGAGGCGCGAGGCCACATCGTCGCTGCAGTGCTAAGATATATTTCGTATTTCTACTGCTACCGTCCTATAGTTATGCCCATCGATGAGTTGCGTCTGCGAAGATCAAATGTAACAAGCGTTTTTATCTGGAATTCCTTCGATTGCCTGTGCGACTTCTGAATAAATATGCTTGTGTTGTGTATTTTTTTACATTTGTTTCGTTCGGTTTCCTGTGTGACGTTCAGTAGTACACGCTTACGTCATGTTTACATATTTTGTTGCGTTTATATTTTTATGTGAATAACAAATAAATGTGATCCATATCACATTTTTGTTTTATTTCATTAATGTTTTTACATTCGAAACACGGGTTTCATTTCATCAGATTCGTAACGATATCGCGCCTGAAACTCGTAGCCGTCTCTAACACACAGCCTACCCTTTTCTTTTTCTTGCTTTAGTTTTCGATTTCCGTATTTCTTTTCGCACAACTTCACAGCTTTTCTGCAAGCAAACAGGGCGCCTTACACTTTAGGATATTCCGTGAAAGTAAGGTCAGAGGTCGAATTCCCGTAGAAACAAGGCTGTCTTAAACAATCCGTCGATTGACAGTGCAATGGAAGTTGTTTACACAGATATGTGAAAATGTCAAGTCACAAAATGTAAGAAAAAGATGTCAAATGAATGTCAGTGTGAAATAGGGCAGAAAGAAATGTGAGGTCACGCCGGTCCGGTGTTTTTCCACCAACCGATTCTAGATTTATTCTCACTAAAGTTCATAGAAAAAAGGTTCCTACAAGTAGCGACAATCTCTGAAGTGCCGACTGCGTGACGGATCAGATTTTGGAAAGGGAATGGTGGCGTAAAGCAGAAAAGTGAGCTGAATGATGCCATTTTGTTCCTACTGAATGTGCTTTGCCATTCGTATTAGTTATCGCTACTTGTTAAAAGAAGCATCAGGGGACTTTAGTTCTTGCCCCATTTTGGAGCCACTGTCAATCTCTCACTATCAAATGGGTGATTGTTGTAACAATTCACCGGCAGTCGCCACAAAATCTACAGCCTTGACTGGCGCGGTAGGTCTTGCGGGAACCACGTGTTCCCCGTTTTCCCATCTAGGCCTAGCACATGCATGTCGTGGGGACTGTGATCGCGGCGGCTTCCCAGATTCGAGGTGACCCTACTGAAAAAAACCATTTGGCGCCCATATGAAAATAAACGGGTCCATACCGGTAACCGTTTAACCATACTGGTCACCAGTTTGTCAAAGGGGTCGCCCGTATGGCTCAAAGGGGTCCCCCGTATGAGCCATAACGGTCACCTATTTGGCAAACGGGTCGCTCGTCTGGGCAAATGGGCGACTCGTTTGGGCATAGTTGTCGCACGTTTGCTCAAACCGGCGACCATGTTGCAAACTGCACCGGTTTGATCAAACGGCTCTCCGGAGCCCGTTTGATATTGAACGTACAGATCGGCGGCGTGGGCACGCCTAGCGTTTCAGCCGTGGCAGCCAATGTTTTCCGGAAGGCTGGGAGCGCCGGTTCATCGATTTCAGATCGTCCGCATAATGCAAGTAATTATATTTATATTTCAATTGCGCTGATTTTCGATTATACTGCAACTAAAACTAACACCTTTTTTTTTTGTTTTACGTAAACGCGCGACGTTGGTGAGGCGATATTTTTGACAGACCTTTAATACTTTGTCCATCTTTGTTGCCTCAATTTACTTATTCAGCTCGAATCTCTCTCGCAGAAGACGCGACCGCGTGAAAGAATGTACGTCTAGACTCCGTTTCACTTTAATTCAAGACGCAGCGAAGGTAGCACGCGTACACGCGGCTGCAAGAACATCGAGCATTGCGAGAGCACGCCCGCCGTTGCAGCACTCAAACTACGAGCTTGCGCTGAGTTCTTTCTTCGCTCGGGCGCAAGCCGAGCTTCTGGCAGCCCCGCCGCCATTTCCAAAGTTCGAGCGCGCGCGCGCGCGCGCGTTTGTTCTTCGGGACTACAAAAACGCATCTCCCTGGAATGCCTGGGGAGAGGGAGAGGGGCTGTCCCGGTGGTCCCAGCGCCTTGACCTCGCCCCCTCCCTCCTCTCTTGTCACCCCTGTCACGTGACCCACAGCAGCGCGCGAGCTACACGCTGATAAGCATAGAGATCCGGAAGGGCGCGCCTTGCAGCCGCTTTTTTCTTTGTCTGCTTGTTGTCAGTTGCTGTTCGAAGTTCGCTCGTCCTACCTGCATCAATCTGTCGCCTAACCCTGCGGTCTTATTGGGATGTCTCTCGACAACGTATTGGATGTGAACCAAAGCTATCAGTGTTCGAAAAGACCCACGTGTATGTCGGCAACGAACGATTCTTCAAAGAAGTCGCAAATTCTCGCGGTTTGGTTGGGTTCGGCAAATGACAGCTTGTGCGCCGCATCGTGTTGAAACTTCCAAGGAGCCGTTCCCTCTCGTTTGTGTTTGTGTGGTTGTCCTGCTTTGACCGTGTCGACAAATATCACGGATTACCTCTTTCAAGTCCGCTATTGTTATGGTAAGTGCACTGCAACCTACGTGTTGGCAACGATTGACCGTTCTTCTACGCGTACTCTTCTAAATTATCTAAAGAATTATGCAGCGCCTATTCGCGCGGCAGCCAGGAGAATAATTTCCCCGAAAGTCTACCTGTATAGTGTTCACAGATCGCTTGCACGTTTGTACTTGTCTACAGAAGAGGTAATAAACTTCGAGGAGAATTGAAAACAATCTTTCGTGTCGGTTTTCCTGTCCACTTACAAGCACCTACGCGAGTGCATTTGTTCTACGTGTTTTCTCCATGTTATAAATACGGTTATGAGTTTCGGGACGTCTTAAATATGTTTAAGATAACCAACCTCCCAGACGATACCCATTTAGGGCTAGCGCATAATTTGCCATTTCGAAGGGCACGTTCAAACGTGTGGTCACGTGCCATGTCGAACGGGTACTCGTACCATACGGCACCCGTATCAAACGGGCACCTGTATCAAACGGGTACCGTTTCGAACGGGTACCGTTTCCAAACGGGTACCCGTATCCCATAATCACGTTTGATCCAAACGGATCGACAGGTTTGATTTCAAACGGGCGACCAGTTTGCCACCCGTTTGAATTTCAAATGGTTTTTTTCAGTAGGGGAGGCCGCATTCCTCGAAGAGGGCGGTGCCTCCCTCGCCCTATTAGGTGAATGTCCCTCTGGCGCACCCTCTGGTCGCGGACGCTACCCACCGGCGGGCTAGGCCGAACCGCCTACACCGGGCGCATCCATTTTCTGCGGGCTAGATACGTCGGCCCCGAAAAAGTGGGGGGCACTCTTTCGTTGGGGGCGGATCTGGTCACCGGAGCCTCTTTCTTTTTGCAGCTTCCCTTTCTACAAATCTGCCTAGTAGGGTAGCCTGGGCCTTTTGAGGTGAATCTGTTTGATATAACAGCGCCGACCTTTTCAGTCTTTAATTTATTTGGCCGACGAGCAAAGTGTGGTGGCGAGAAGCTAATAAACCGACTTCTTTGGAAGCCAGAGGCTAAACGGGAGTTTCCAACACCTACGGACGTAAGCACGCTCCGTCGTGATTTGGTGATAGTAAACTTTTACCGCGAATTTATCCCCAACTGCGCGTCGCTCCAAGCGTCACTCACGCGGCTAGTCAGGAAAGTCGTCAGGTGGAGTTGAGAAATTGAGCAGGAGGCAGCTTTTTGCTGCACTCGCGGAAATCTAAAGCTTGAACAAGCCTATCGTGATAAAAACGAACGCGAGCAAACTGGGCTTGGAAGCGGTTTCTTTCCAAGAGCACAAAGGTGTGCAAGGACCGGTGGCTTTAGCTAGCTGCTCGCTAGTACCGTCAGAGATGAAGTTCAACACATGTGAGCAAGTGTGCCTGGCCATTGTTTTTGCCTTAATTCGCTTCGACATTTGTGTCGACGGGACCACGTTCGTGTCCAGATGGTTAGCGAGATGTGCCTTACTGCTGCAGAAATACGACTATGCCGAGCGGTACAGGCAGACTAGTCCCCGTTACTTGGAAAAAGTAATGCATAATTACCGAGTTTACTCATTACGTTACAAATTCCTTTCACGTTACTTTTCGCATACACCTATCAAGGAAGTCAAAGAAACAATTTTGATGTTCTCAATACGTTTCTGCATCACTGCTTTCTATTTCTCATACGCCAGCATTACGGCAGTCCTTGTAAAAATAAAGTATTGCATTTAAGAGAAAGAGTGTAGGTGCACTCCGTTCACCTGTAAGTTCACGAGGCAGCGAAAGCTGCAACCACATCCGGTGTCTCGCTAGCTTGCGGTGACCGGAAATGATCCGTGCACTCTAAGAAAAAATAAGGAAAAAGGTAGTACCGGCGCGTCTTCCTCCCTTCTACTGACGCGCCCCCAAGCAGACACGAGAAGGGAAGAATGAGACGCTTTTTTCCTTTTCCAGGAAGACGGGAGAAAGGTTCCACGCTCCTGCCTCGCCTTCTTTCGGTTTCGCTTTTCAAGCACGTCGCGCACTTTGCTTAATAAATGTTGTTGAGTTGATTAAGCTTAAGTGGCAGCGAAGGCCGCCTGTGATTCCGGCTCCCCAGTACAAAGGTGCGGAACATTTTGGCTGCATGGCCGTTTTTACCCTCTAACTTTGTCAAACGAGGAAACGAAGCCGCTAGAAACAGCGAAGTTCCGGAGCACTGCCAGCAGCGCTACGTACACTGGGCTAAGATGGCCGTCTTTGGATTGCGGACCAAGGAGTGGATGTTAACGACGTTATGGAAACCGCGGAAACTGCTTCCAAGACAGGCAGGTTTTCCTGCCGGGTGACTCGGTGCCTGCTGGGCTGAGTCCGGTTCTGTTTTCCGATGTCGAGCACCAACCGGGAATCGACATGGTTCTGTATTTCTGCGTGTCAGTAACATAGAAGCCACATCGCTGTGGCAGTGCTGTGCGTTGTGAACAGAAGACTGGAGTTATCGCCGATGTGACCGTGTGTTCGCGTAACAGTGGTGAAACAACAAGATGAGATGACGTGAACTGTCGGGCATTGATGCTACTGGTCAGGCCGTGATCGGAGAGGGTGTTGTGTCGCAGCCTGACATTCCGCTTTACGTTAAAGAGTATTAACACCGCTTGAGAGATTACGGTGCAGTCGATCGACCTGCGGATAGTCATGTTGGAAGGCTGGTCTGAACCGTAGCTCCTATTGTGCAGTGGCCATAGTGACTGTCGTCTGCGATGTCCTGTTGTCTCCATCCTGAGGGCGATTGCGCTCTGGGGTACAGACTGAACAGTATGGAAATATGTCAGAAAGTACGTATATTTACAGTTTGGAACTTTAGTACTAAAAACGATAACAGGTGAAATCCACAAAGCAAAGCTATCCGTTAATTTGCCTTTTTAATATGCTACGGTTCAGGAGAAACTGCCCTCCTAGTGGCGCTGCAATGAGTGCTAGAAGATTTGGAGCTCGCCACGGGTAGCTCCTTACTCTTGACACCTGCCGCAAGTCTTGGCTTTGATTGTATTCAAGTTGATGAAAAAGCGATTTCTCTGCCCGTGAAGCATCACTTCTGAGTGAATACCCGCTCTACAGAGATTAATTAAAACAACCATAACGGCCGCACGCGAACAACACATATAGAAAAAGAAATACTTGAATACAAAAACTGGCTACTACGTGCCGTGGGGGAGCAAACACATGGCTTGGAACCGCAGTGGAGCGCCTTGTTTTTTTGGTTTTTGAATAGGAGTAAAGCTTTACGCAATAGGTCGTGCATCTCAACCGGAAATAGCTATACGCACTACGCGAAACTTGTTGGGTCTCGTATAAAATGAATGGTCAAAACTAGTTTCTGAAGCGGTGGCGCAGCAGAGTGGAATGGCGTCTGTTTCATACTCATTATACGCAGCGGACCCGGGTTCAATCCGCAGCGTGAGCTTAGTTTTTTGTTTTTGTTTTTCGATAATTTTTTTAGGAACATTTGGTGATAGTTACATTTCTTTTTGCATTTATCACTGTAAAAGAAGCACATATTGTCGAACAAACTTTGCTGCACTAAATTTATTTATTTATTTATTGTTCATACCCTCAAGCGCCGAAGCATTGTAGAGGGGAGGGGCAAAGCAAACAAAAATAAAACAAACTGACAAAACAAAAAAAAAACATTCAGCAAGAAATTTAAATATTAAAAACACACTTCCATTGGCAAAAGCTGTAAGCAATATCTGTTACAGACGAAATAAACAAAATAAAATGACTCATGTTGGCTCACCAAACCGAAATGTAGACAAAGATTGGCGAAAAAGAAAATAATCAGGTATAGTTGCGATATCTGCTGGAAGGTGGTTCCAGTCGTTTGATGTATGCGGGATAAATGAATAAAAAAAGTGTTTGTTCGGCAACGTGTTAATTCAACTTTATTCGGATGGTCCAGACGGGAAGAGTAATAGTTAGGCAATGTAAAGAAATGGTCTCGCAGTGACTGATGATGGTACACTTTATGAAACAGGCAAAGTCGAAAAAAGTTTCTGCGCAATGACAAAGAGGGTAACAACAAACTGGACTTCATTGATGATATGCTAGCTGTTCGATTATAATTAGACAGAATGAAACGAACGGCGTTATTTTGAATTAGTTCGAGAGCTTTATGCAGAAAGGCGTGGTTAGGATCCCAAATAGAGGCTGCGTATTCCAATTTTGGCCGTACGAGAGTGTTATAAAGAAGTCTTAAGTTAACTGGGGCCGTTCTGAAGTTTCGTCGTAGGTATCCTAACAGGCGATTAGCGTTGGCGATTATTATATCAATTTGAGGCTTCCAGGTTAATGTCGACGATATAGTAACACCCAGATAACGATATGAGTTTACAGATTCAAGTTGAATGTCGGTTAGTGTATATTGTGAAGGGCGTGCCCCTTGCCGGGAAACGCGCATTAGTTTGCATTTGTTAGGGTTTAGTTCCATATGCCATTTTTTGCACCAAAGAGTAATATTATTTAAATCGAATTGCAAAATGCGTACATCATCATCATCATGAACTTCCCGATATATTATACAGTCATCTGCTTATAAATGCATGGAGGAAGAAACACAACTTGGCAAATCATTAATGAATTTTAGAAAAAGAAGCGGGCCTAAGACTGAACCTTGGGACACGCCCGATACAACATCATTCAGGGATGAATTAATGCCATTTAGAGTTGCATATTGTGAGCGGTTGGTAAGAAAGCATTCCAGCCAGGTTAACAAGTTAGGATCTAGGTTTAATGAAGAAAGTTTAAGCATTAGTAACTTATGATTAACCTTGTCGAATGCTTTAGAAAAATCGAGAAAAATACAGTTAGCCTGATGGTTTTTGTCCAGTATAGCATGCGAACAATGGGTGAAATGAAGCAGCTCCGTTTCACAAGAAAATGAGCGACGGAAACCATGTTGAACAGGGGCGAAAAATGAATTGGATTCTAGGTAATTAAAAATATGAGAGTACAGGATGTGCTAAATTATTTTACAGAAAATACTTGTTAATGAAATGGGTCGATAATTTAATGGAGAATGCTTGTTACCAGACTTATGCAGTGGAACCACCTTCGCAGTTTTCCATTCTATCGGGAGCGTTCCGCACTCAAGAGATTGCTGGAAAATTTTGGCCAAAAAATAGAATGAGTACATTTTAATTTGTCTTAGAAATTTTGAGTTAATATTATCGCTTCCACATGACGATGATACTTTCGAAGAATCATACGAGACTTCCTTTCCGGAGGTGCAATGGGGGATGGCGGGCTTGGGTTGTCAACTGGACGCCGCGAAGCGGCGTGTGCGGAGGGCCAAGTGGGTTAACAGGTTCGTGACTTGCAGCCACAGACTGTCGCCGCGAAGCGTTGTGAACGCTGGGGGGTTAACGCGACCCCCTGATACACGTGCCGTCCGAAAAGTGTGCTTCAAATGGCCCCAACTCTACGCGTCCTGCGTATAGCTATTTCCGGTCGAGATGCACGACGTAGTGCTTATAGCTTTACTCTTTAAATAATTACGGAATCAGCGTTTACTTTTTACTAAAAGATACATCCCTGGACCCGTTCAAAATGTTTTTAGAAGTATGATATTACTAGAAAAAAGAAATCAACATGCTGCCAGTATTATTAATGACTTACGTGGTCACCGAGGAAACCCGTACATTCAATACAACGAGTATAAAAGGCTGAAACGCAGAGCTTCGACGTAGTAATCTAGGTAGTATTGATGTATTGTGTGTGCCGTGTATGTGTATGCGTTCAATGTATATGTTCAACTGATGCTTGTAGTATGCGCGATACATCTACGTGTGTATCATAAAGGTGTCCGAAGGGTCCGAAGCCTAATGGTAGTGTGAGCGAATAAATTATGCTTTGTAGCACAAGCGCCACCTAACATTGCTACTTCCAATTATTATTACTCTACTTGACCCTGTCATCTGGTGGCAACCGATTTAACCTTCTTTCACGCTTCGCGATCTCTTCTGGTTACAGCCAAGTAAGCTTTTCAATAACTCTTCAATCACTTGATCTGGACGAAAGTCGTTCAGATTAAAAAAGGCAAGGGGTAGGGATCATGATATGGCTGCCCGTATCTAAGAGCAACGACGGAAGACAACTGAGGGCACGCGTTCGCTAAATTGAATCCGATGGTAATGCTCAGGCATTTCCATCGGATGATACCCAATGATCGTCGAACATTTTTTTTATATCTTCCCTGCCTTTTATTTGAAAAGCCCGGTCTCCAGCAGGTTGGCGCTTGGATTTTCTGCACACCTCCTCCATCATGTGTATTTTTCTTCTCGCAGCTCCATGACATACTCGGTTTTCTCCTGAGGTAAAGATCTTTCGTGCGAATACACCATCACGAGCTTACGCGACCGGCGCTTGCATGACCGGCACTTACGCGACATTGGCTTACGCGACCGATGCTCAATAGCTTACATGACCGGCTCTTCAGCAAGGGGCGCTTCAGCCACCAACGCTTCAGCCAGGGGCGTTTCGTAACCTTAATTACGCGACCTTGAGCGTTGCTGGCCTATAAAGCTGACTCTTTAAAAAATGTACAAAACTTGAAAGTATAAAAACAGCAAGGACGAGGACGGAAACCGGACATCTTTCACAAGATGTCCTGTTCCCGTCCTCGCACTCGCACTCGCTGTTTTTATACTTCCAAGTTTTGTATCTCTTAACCACGACGCTCGTTTTCAATTGTTATTGTTAAAAAAAGAACGCATCATTTCGCATTACAAAACGTACAGAAATACATGGGAGGCATTAATACCTTGACGGAAATTGTAAATTTAATTTTATTGTCTGCGTGGTTGTTTGTATTTACATTTGTCGTGGTACTTTATCTTCGTTGATTCAAAGCCCACGCACTTATTGTAGACATTTTCGCACCGAGTTGGAGGATTCTCGTCTACTGTATAATAATCCATCCACAGCGTGCAGCCTGAAAGAGCAGAGAGAGGCATTGATGTAAATAGCCACATGTAGTACTCATGGTATGCACAAGTTGACAAAATATAATAGAACTGGTGTCTGGGAAGTGTACAACAACTATAGGTAGCATACAACGTAGGAGTATTCAAGAACGGGAAGGCATAAGAACACTACGCGTCTCGGTCGCACATTTCACAAACGTACTTACTTTGACGTACATGGCATACAGCACAAAAGTATTTAAGGGAAGACTCTCAGCATTTATACTTTATGAAGTTTTCAAAATCGTATTTAGGGTATTTCATAGAATACTTCGAGTGAAGTATAAATATTTAAAAATCAATTGGACACTTTTTTAAGATACGGGGTGTCTGAATTAGTCGCCAGGCTCGATCTAAAATGGACCGTAAAAATCGACACCTGCATGCAGCAATCTAAACTTTTCGTCAAAGGTGTATTTCACAAGTCGGTGTTTTCATGTAAAATTACAAAGCGTAGCTCCCTTTCTGTAAGCAATAGGGCCAAAAAACTTGCCAGGGTCAACGGCGGGCGGCGACGCGCACGTCCGAGTTGAGTGGCGGAGTGCGTGTTGCGCATGTATTGATAGATGGCGTTGTGAGCAGCGCCGGAGTAAAGTCCCTTGATACTTCTTATACAAGTAACGACAACCCATACAAATGACAAAGCAGATTCCACTGGAAGCGAATGGCGGCATTCAGTTCAAACCTCTGCTGTGCGCCGCCATTCGCTTCCTAAAACCTGCACCGTCACGCAGTCGGCGCTTCAAAGAATGTCGCTACTTGTAGGAAGGTCTTATCTAGGGACTTTACGCCGGAGGGTGTAACCGGCCAGCGAAAGAAAGCAGACGACACGCAGACGAAATCCGTCGGCAGCAAAAGCGCCATCGTTATGTAACCGCGTATTTCGTTTTTACTTCAAGTTTTGGTACATTATAAAAAAGTTATGTTCATTTTAGTGAATTGTTTTAGTCGATCACAGTCGCCGCAAGCTGTCTCGATAAGGAGGTAGCGCCGTCTATCAATACTTGCGCCAAACGCACCCCGCCACTCGACTCGGTTGTCCGCGTCGACGCCGGCCGTTGACACTGGCAAGTTTTTTTGCCCTATTTTTTTACAGAAAGGGAGCTACGCTTTCCAATTTTGCAGGAAAGAACCGACCCATGTAATACGCCTTTTATGAAAAGGTTAGATTTCGATTTGCAGGCGCCGATTTTTATGTCCCATTTTAGATCGAGCTGGTGACTTCAGTCCCCCTGTTTTTGGAAAGCCTTTTTTTCCCCTTTAATTACTCGTGTTACAAGTTGATAATCTCAGGACAAAAAAAAAGGGGGAAGATCATACTGAGTGTTTTTAGCTGAAAAATCACATGTTATGCTAATATGTATTACAATCATCCTACCATATATGGTCGCTTGTCGCATAAAGCGTTTTATAAAATAATGTTTTACATGTATACCTAACCATTGAGTGTAATAACTAAATTCTTAAAAGCGAAGACAAGAGGCCGGGGAGATGCACAAGTAGACATGGCAGTAATTGCATTATTATAATGAAATTACTGTAATTCAATTACCTTTTGCTGTAATGTGTAATACGATGAATTACATTCATATGCTGGTAATTTAGTAATGTAATGAATTACATTCAGACAGTAATTTTGAGCAAATTACTCGTTACTTTCGTAACTACTCTTTTTCCACAGCCCATCTGAAAACAAAACCTGAGACGCGGGAGTCGAGAGCGAAACAAACAGACAAAAACGGGGTCGAAAGGCGAAGGCGATGAAGCTTTCGAGTGGAGACATATCTAGAAGGCCGCAGTGATCGAAATTCCAATCAAGACGGATTCACGGCGAAAAGGATTCGGGGACCGTTCCAGGCTGCGATGTGGAGGGCACGTTACTAAGAAGATTAACACATTTTAAAACCTGTGACAATTCAGGTGTTAACCTTAAATCGTTTGCCAAGAATCCACAACTTCTCGCGAGTTTTCTTTTCCTTCGTAGATAAATATGTTTTTGTATGCTGCATTCACCACTAAGCTGGCAGTGTGGTGGAAGCTGCGAGCTCGCTGAAGCTGTCGTGCGTGATTCTTTCGTCGCTTAATCACGCTCCCGCCAATACCCACGCGCAGAGAGCAAAGTCAAAGTCAGGTGATGAGGAGGCGGTTGATTGGTTCGACGATCACGTAGCTACCACCGCACAATCAGCTTAGGGGTGAGCGGAATATATTCGGAAAAGGCGAAAAGAGACAAGAAGACTCACATTGAGAAGTTAAATTAGGGAAAAGCAAACGCGCAGATATAGGCGCTGGTTCGTGGAGGAGGGACAGATTTCTGGAGGTGCCCGCAACCAGTTTCCTTCTCTGGTGGCGTTTCACCCCAGAAAGCACTGCAGCTCCCTTGTGTGGCAAGGCGCGATATTTCGCGTTCTTCTGGTTTTATAGAGCAATACTCATCAAGAAGAATGTCCCGGAATGCTTTGACCAGTGCTTCTGAGAGAAACGGTTCGACTGCGTCCGAGTGAGAAGGAAGAAGTTTTAGGAATTTCCTGAACCTTGTGTAAGATGGACTCAGGAAGGATATGGATCCCCTTCGCCAAAGGCAACATAATGGGCTGTGTATCACATCTCACAAAAGCTGTTGCGACTTCACGTAAAAACCCGACTAACCGAATTGCACGACTTCTTTAAAATCTAGAGGACGCAATCACATCAGCCATATATTGATCAAAATGAACAGCGAAATCAGTGAACTGTCTGTTTTAGTCATATCTTAAAAAATCTCCACCTTGTGTTTAGCACTTCCGTCGTCACTGGCACGAATTACTACCTGCAAGAATTTAAAAGCAATTTCGAAGTCATTTCATTACTTTCAAAAAATATTTGCAATGTAATGTAATTACTTTAGTCTGCAGTAATCTGTATTTTAATTTAGTCACATTTGCGGATTTCTGAGCAAAGTAATGCTTAATGTAATTTTACTACTTTCGGAAAGTAATTGTGCAATCGCTGCGCACAAGTATCTAAATCCCTTTTCTACGAAGAAGTGATTATATCTTTTAAATAAGGCCCCCCCAAACAGAAATGTGACGTGAACCTCCCCCCGCACGCAGGTTCCCCTCTACATGAAAGAATATCCTTCTCTCCCTCTTTCCCCTCCCGCAAGGCGACGCCAGTCTTAAGCGTGACCGTGCAACGCCTCTAATAGCAATTTCGATCAACTCGCACCTGAACTGCCCTGAAACCAGAACAGTGGATTTTACCGTTCTGGTGTCAGCCCATTTTTACTTTTTTGGGGTTCATCAAACAATTACCGAGAACCTATTAAAGCATTATTCGGTTAGCCTGCCGATTTATTATTTAATGCTTCATTGGCAGTTAATATTTCTAACCGGTTCATGGGCAAAATATTGACGAACCAAAAAAAGTGCAAAATTAAACGCATTCGCCTCCCAGGCGTGGACGAGTAGACCTGTATGAAGAAGAAACGTATAGGTAAAATGTTAACCTAAAGTAAACTACTGTAGAGGTGAGATGTGTAACTTCAGGCCACTACAGAGGTTTACTCGTGTCCCGGCAACTTCAATGCCGTGCAGGTGTCCGTTTAGTTCAGCAGACTAATGTGTACAATCAGAGCAGGTCGTTCTTGTCGGAGAATATCACCGAACCTCCTTGCCTCACGCAGCTGAAGTAAGAACGTGGCGAGAGTGTCCTTTAACTAATAGTTAAAAGACACTCCCCAGGTTATGATTGATAATCGATATTTTATATTGCGCTGTTTATCACATATTCCGCAATATATATATAAAGTTTTGACTTAAAAGTATGATGCATGGAGATGAACGAGACCGACTACTCAATAATTCATCAATTAAAGAATGAAGATTATCCGGGTTAAAAGTTTTTATCCCTGCCCAGCCCTACTTTTCGGTGTTCTTAAGTATGTTACTCTGCTTCTAACTGAGGTTTAAGGTATACTTAGACATCGAAGTTCGTCACTCACCTTGGCTGGTTTTATTATAGAAGGTTTTTATAACTTGGCACTTCTCCGTGGCGTTCAAGTAAATAAGTTTCCTATTTTGTTCTGTTTGACACAAGAAACAAAAACACGTTTATAACTTGTCTTCAGGTTATTTATACAAGTATTACTCGCAAGACGAGCAAGTACGCGGACTAACTGGTATAAAAACATGTTAATCTACACCCGTTCTTTTTATTTTTATTATCTCAGTGCAGGGAATAGCAGTATTTCAAATACAAGTATTTGAAATACGTATTTAAAATATTTTGTGTATTTTGCTTTTGTATTTAATTACAAATTGGGTAATGTATTTGACGTGTGCATTTCAATACTAAAACGAGGGTATTTCAAATACAATTGTAATTAAAAACAATTTGTGGGCTAAAATATATCCCTCAATTTTATTGTCACGGTCCAGAGCAGGAAGAAAACTGTGTTCTGCACCGAATGCAGTGTCTCTCAATCAAGCACAAGTGTTTAGTGACTTTGTGATTACGGTGCTAGTCCAGGGCAAGAAGAGTGACGAATGGCGAAATCGACGTTCACAGGCAGACTGGCTAAATAAGTGCCTGTGACAACTTGTGATGCTTTCCAGCCTGATCTCCATCTATATCTTTTGCCTGGAACATTCTAAATGTGCGGGTCATCCAGATTTCCGTAACTGGTGCGAGTTCAAACAATAAAAAAATCTCTAGCTTGTGCTGCGCGTCTTGGTCGTCTCGGTACTTTGATGGTCTATACCAAAATGTATAATCGACAAAAGAAGCTGCTTGAAGCTCTGTACTTTTTTCACCTATTACGTCCAAGCTGATTACATTTTTTGTGATTATATTTCTATCACGCTACTAGATCCTCGCACACTATTTATTTATTTATTTATTTATTCGAATACCTACATCGCCCAGATCTGGGCATTATTGTAGGGGGGTAAGGCAATACAAAACAATAGCAAACGATACATATAGAGATACACAAGAACTATTGTGATGCAGAAATAGTGGATATGACATCTTAATTAGGAGAAAAATACAACATACAACACTTTGTACAATATATGAAAACAAAGTATAGTGGATGGCACTATTAGAGGGGCAAAGTGAAAAATTATTCCAACAGCAAGTTTTTTAGGGCAGTAGGAAAGGATGAAGGAGCCGCAGAGATAACCTCAGTTGGTAAATTGTTCCATTCGTGTATTGTTCGTGGAAAAAACGAGTGCTTAAAAACGTTAATTCTGCATCTATATTCTCGTACTTTTAAGTGATGATCTGTACGCGGCGACACATAACTGGGCTCCTTAATATAACGTTCTTTCTCGATGCCGGTCCTACCGTTTACTATGTTAAAAAATAAAGTGAGCCTAAGGAACCTTCGTCTGTCTTCCAACAGAGGCCATCCCAGGTTGCGGCGTATTTCAGATGATCTTATAGAGAAATTATAATTGCCGGAGACAAACCGAGCTGCCCGTTTCTGAATACGTTCGAGTTGTTCAATGGTGTGACGGGTATGCAAATCCCATGCCGCACATGCATATTCCAAAATGGGACGTACATTCGATATGTACAATGTTTCTTTAAGGTTAGTAGGTGCCTGACTAAAATTGCGTCTCAGAAAGTTTAATGTGCGGCTGGCCTTAGATGACAAATAATCAACATGAGCATTCCATGACAAGTTACTAGAAAATAAAACTCCCAGATATTTATATTCAGGTACAACCGTTAAACGTGTGACACCAAGGAAATATTCTGTGGCCAGAATTTGTCTTTTGTTAGAAAATCTGACTACGTTACATTTGTTTAGATTCAAGGCCATATTCCATGTTTGACACCATGACATCACAGAATCGAGATCGTCTTGCAGAATCTGGGAGTCATCCTCACACGTGATATCACGGTATATACAACAATCATCAGCATACAGTCGGACGTGGCTAGAAAGATGACCAGCAAGATCATTTATGAACACTAAAAAAAGAAGGGGGCCCAACACCGATCCTTGCGGAACACCTGATAAAACACTAACATTTGACGAGCTCACTCAAGCGGTTAATCTCAGCGGTTAATCTCAAGCGGTTAATCTCAGGCAGGCATAGACTGTCACATCCTACCACTCCTTATCCAAGGAAAAATCCCCCAAAGTGTTTAACTTCGACCTCTAGCACAAAGGAATGCCACGGGATTTGGGGGCGTCGGTGGTCACATGTATCCTATTTCTGGTTTGAACACGAGCCACCCCTTCCCAACCCAAGACTTTCAAACACTTTTTATTTTTATATTTTTTTTATTTTTTTGTGTGAGAGGAAATAATCTCTCCACCAACAACTTTCTTTTTTTTTTTTTTGCGCGCGCGAGCGTAAATAATCTTTTCTTGCAAACCGATTTTTTTTTTAATGATTGTCAATTTTTGGTGCCCTCTCCTTTCTGTGTAAACTATCTGTTTTGTCAACGCTGTTTCTATTTCCTACTGCACTTTACTCCCTCTAATTTCTTCTTAGGGGTATATAAACATTCACGGGCTGTACCCTCGCTACCTGATGAAGAGCGGTCCCCGCTCGAAACGTCGTAATAAACTTCGAATTAGTAACTCCGACAGTACGCATCTTTCACTTATTAACTTTTCCCGGTCCATTCTTTTTATATATACCTTACTTTACCTATATATATATATATATATATATATATATATATATATATATATATCTTGCCGCGTGCATGGCTCAGAATTAACGCTACTTCATACTTCGAAATATGCGACACTCGAACATTCTAGAGCGAATTTTCGAGATACCAAGCATATCAGATAAGGAACCCAGCGTGGCCTTGCCGTCGCACTCTCGCTCTAAGCAGCTGCCACGCCGACACCCCAAAGCTCACTGCTGCTTTCCCTCTAGTCCTTCTTTCTTTTGTTTCTGGAACAAGTTCGCTGATTAAACCTTCATTTTAAATCTTACGCTTGTTGATCCTTTTGCATCCGGAACAACATACGTATTGTGGGGGATGGGGAAAAAGCTGTCCAAGCAGCTTGACGTGTCCCAAACCTCCATAAAGGTATACAGCGGCTCAGAAAACTACACTAGAGTTTGTATATGGATACTATTTCACACACGTACTACAAAACCAGAAAATGTCAACAAACAATAAAGTGAAAACGCTTTTATAAATCGGCATTACAGCCACTTATTTGTTTATAATAGTTGCAAAAAGCTCTCAAGAAATTTAGATATTTTAGCGTAAGTTCGCCTTGAGGAAAACTCTGCAATGAATATGAAGTCCTATTTGGAAAAACATATACAACTTTACGCAAACTTGAATAAAGTATATTGATATTTAAATCTATGGAAGTGTTTAATGGTCTTTTGGTAAGATTTTTTCTAACTACTTGAATTCCATAATCTTTGCGAGATGCCTCTACAATAAAGAAGTCTGATTGACGAGTGAAATGTGGCAGGCTTTTTCTTTCCGGAGTGATGTCAGAGTTAACAAAGAACCATTATTATCTAGATCTAGATATTCCTGTCTGTATTTAACGCTAAGCCTGTGTCTGTAGTGTGCCGTAATTTATAATACCCCCAAGCAGAAAGTTGGTATGTGCAGAAAACATACAACAAAAACCTGAGCGCTTTCTTTTCTTTTGCAGGAGGAATATTTTACGTAGATTTGTTTTTGTTGTGGTACACCAGACCAGGCGGCTATAGTTCAGCTGGTATATAAATGGCGTGTTGTACAAGAGTGACTTGCATGATAGGAGAATCTAACGATGTTTATGTAGCAAACGAATTATACCAGCAAGTGTTAAACTTGTATGGTTTATATGCTCAGTTCAAGACATGTGATATGAAAGCAAAACGTCCAAGGTCTTGAATGACCTCCGGGCTCTAGACGCCTTGCGTTTATTAGGATGTCGGGGACTATATAGACTACGCAGTTGTCTCATAAAATACGCCTACTCTGTAAAGATGTATAGGGTTTCTGGCAAAGATTTGAATCTTAATTATCTTGTTTAGTGTCGGTTTTACCTTAAAAGTAACCACATTGACAATATCCTTTTACTTCCATATTAAAGTGAATTCTACGGCTGTATTGTGTAAAAACAACCACGAGGTGGCTGACATTAGTAATACCGCTTCCTTTTCTATTTTTGTTACAAGCATGTTTGAAGCAAGTGCGGCACTTGCACATTCATATAATTACTCAAAAATAGTTACGCCAGGGTTCAGCATGTCGTGCGGATAGTCTACCTTAAAAAGAAACTTTAAAATAATAATCCGCCTGAACCAAGAAAATTAATCTAGTCACCAAGAAACTGGGATATAATTAATATTTGTCGCACTTCGCATTTTCTGTTGTTATCAGCTTGTGGAGAGTGAAAACCCACTAAGGAAGGCCCTTCGACGATCCAACTTACTTTTGTGATGTCTCCAAGCGTCATAGTAAAACATATCACTGCGTGTTTTGTCGAACAGTACTATCATCTCGTACTGGTGGCCGTATCTAAAAGACAGTTTTAATCAAAACTTAATTGATTGATGAATCTGCTGGACAATGCCTATTTATACTCTGAGAGTTTAAGGTTCGAAAAGTCTCCAACACTTTGTCTAATACCTTTTTATTTGTTATCACAAATGAGTTTTTAATATGCATTTGTTCTTCAGATACCTGAATGCTCTATAGGTATTCATTTGTATAGTGGCGAACGTTTTTAGAGAGACAACTTATTGGTCTAAAATTGCCTTCTTAGAAAACTTGCTTCTTTCGCAAAAAACAAACAATCCCCAGCATCGCTTCTTTGACTGAAGAGTGGGGTGACTTGCATATATTAAGAAAGACATGATTCTTGATACCCTCTATAAAACCAACAAATACTGAAGCTAAAAAAAACGGTGCCACACTAATATAGGAAGGAAATCTAGAAATTACTATCGTCGTATCATTAATTTGATGCTCTTTCATGTTCTAAGCTCAGCGCTTGGAGCATGTTTTCCTTTGACAGACATGGCAAAAAAATTACGGTTGCTTAAAAAAAGCTTGATAATGCATGAAGCACTCTATACGCCGTGCAAGTTCATCTGCTCTTTGCGCAACGTGTACTTTTGTTTACCGCCAAATCCGTCCACGTACCTTTGTTTCCCCCGACCACAACCAATGACGGCGTGCTCGTGGCTGCGTCGTCATCGGTCGGTGCCTACACGTTATCTATGTTGGCCTTTAGTATGCCGCTCCTTGCGTCCTGATGCGCCAAAGACACATTTTGGAACAGTTGCTGGTCATATAGAGTTTGTAGATCTCTTTTTACTTTACTCTTATATGATTTTATCTTACAATTTTTTTTTGAACTCTCTAATCATGTAAGATTTTTTCTTGTTTTACTCTTCGGGGGTTGTGAATGTCAAGCGAATGCATTTTATGCATTACCGCTATTAGCTTCTAAGTAACTCTTCATTCTTTATTTTACCTGGATATTATTCGCAGAACAATCTTTAATGCACCTACTTTCTGTGTTGGAATACAACTGTTTGAACAACATCTTCGAACAAACTTGCGCGCGTTCTAGGTAACGATTTCGAGAACGCTCGTCATCCTGGGCTTTGGCTCAATTTGGCCCCATCGTGAGAGATGTTTTATATTTTGATAAAACTATAGCTCCAAGGCAGAATATACAAAACAAGGTCTTTATATAACTTAATGCTCACAATTTTACCAAAAAAATAACTTACTAAAATTATAAAATATTACGAAGGATGTTTCTGATAGGCCCCAATTTAAATACGAATATCTTCTACACTTACCAGCGCGCACTTGTGAGAAACATTAGACACAATATTTCAAATATATTTAGGCACGCGATACTTCAAGAAACAATTCTTCAGCTTGGGTTTCTGATAGATGTCCGAATAATAAGGCGAGCTAGAAGGTCGTTTATGTTACAGGTGCGAACTACCGGTTTAAAAAAAATGACCTGCAGTAGTCGAAAACCTTTTGAAGACAAATTTTGTTCCGAGCTATAGTTCAACTTTGCATTCAAAACCAACCTATGTCTCAAAAAAGTCACATAAAACAATTAAAGGCAAGCGATTTTCAAATGCACACTTACGGGTCTCCATCGTAACCTTTAGTCTCGTATCGGATTGTGATGGGATCACCTGGGCGCTTGTCAAGTCCTCCCCACCTTGACACACAATTGTAGCTTCGAAACGCCCAATCATCCATGTAGTTGCGATACTTCATATAGTACGTGCCTTTGGTATAAAAAGCCTAATAACGAAAATGCACGAGAATATTACTGATTGACGAGGCCATATCTATTTTTATACTAGCAGAAGCCGACTGGTGTCGCAGTCTCCATCTCAAATCGGGGGTTGCATTCGGTCAGTCTGATTATGAACCATAAGATGGCGTTCGAAATTGTGCATGCTAATAATTGTTTTATACTTTAACATTCGAACACATGATTGCAGCATTTCCGAGTGCCTTACCCTTCCGATTCTTGTAGGATAGCTCGAGAGATCTTTATTTGAATGCATTCGTTAACACACCCTAAAATATTCCTTTGAGTCGAAGCCTTTAAACTGTCTCATGTCATATAAAAACACCGAAAATATACTAACACACTTCTTTTTTATTTTTATTGTAACACCCTTCCCAGACAAAATTAAAGTTCCATCATGTGCTTATTAATTATTAGGGTTGCGTTAGCAAGCATAAATTACTCTACACGATGGTTCCCCTTCCTTACAAGCTTTTACTTCGAACAAAATTTGGGATCGATTATGCAATATAAACATATGCAACCATCTCGCTTGTATTTATTTTCTACAACCTTACAAATTTGGTTACCCGCAACTTGCCACCTTTTGATTCGCCTTTTACCAGAGCTTAGATGAAGCTTGCTCCCAAAGTACAATCTAATCGCTATTCAACGTTTGATTAGAGTTATTTTGACAAAAGATTTCTGCCGCCTTACCTCAGTTGCATTATATGATGGCTTTTTGGCATTCACCTCGTGCCAACTGTGCAAGACAGCCGCCATAATAAAAAAGACGAAGAGTCCAGTGCACATGGTAGCTTTAAATTGAACTGTCGCCCAGGCACTTGATTTCCCAGCATACCAGGGAATCAGGTCGTAGACGGGAATTGAGAATACAAACATTTATAGTCCAGGTTTTAGGCGCTGCCCACCAGGTTATTAGAGCAAGGCATTGTTGTCTAGAAATATCAACCACTCACTTGTAGACACGTGGTATTTTTGCAGCGTTTATCGTTTCGTGTATCCTGATATATAAGATCTTGCAAAGCGCGTATAACTTCATTTGAATGTCGTTGATTGTTCTTATGGTATGGTGTCATAAGAGAAAGTTCGGCATTTTGTGACATTCATAAAACGTTTCTAATGTCGTGCGTAGGCTGTTGTGTTTATTATTCACGAAACCCTTATACAAGCCACGTTGACATGACAATGAACTCCGCCGCAAGATATATCAGCTTGAATACAAATTGGGAGGTAGTCCACTACTTATTCAAATAATTTTGTAATCGTCGACCACGTTAGATTTCTAAAGCAGCAATTTGTATATTAATTTAATTGCAATATTTTTGTCACGAACTTCATTATTATTACTTGTTACTTATTAAACACGTGTACATATTACGATAATTAGCTCTTCAGTCAATTCACCAGCATAAGAAATAACTCAATACTAGAAAATATATGCAGAGCACTACGATCGAAAGTAAAGAACCTACCTGTTGTCGTACTCTTCCTCTGGCGCATTATCCGGCACGGCATAGGCCGAGCCAAAATCTGCCAATGTCACCATTTATTTAGGAATGATCGCCTTGTACTCTACCGCGTTCCAATCGGCAAATAAATAAGAAGATAAAAGCAGGAGAAGAAAACAGAGATCTTAAAAAGGGCGTCGTGGAACGGTTCTCTACCTACCTTAGAAAATAAAGAAAGTCTATAAAAAGTGATGGCTGCAGCAAAGCGCCTCACTTGGTGCGCCGCATTTGCCCAAGCCAGAAGCGCGAGCATTAGTTTCACTACAGTTTGCAGAAATGGGGGCATTTCCCTTTCCTTGAGATGCACTAAATCGGCCGCAAAGTGAGCCGCTGGACTAAAATTTTCGCAGTGCGGAGTAGCTCGCCTCCGACCGTGGCAAGGAGGAGCGGCGCCACCCTGTCAGATATGATATAATAATTATTATAATTCTTTGTTTCCTGTGCCCACAAACAACTTTTCAGTCTCCACTGTCGTGGAGACTGAAATGTATATCATGGTTTGTATAAAATATTCCCTTCAATTGTGGTTTATATTATATTAGCCAAACTAAACGTCACATAAATTAGTGCTATGACAACACACAAGAGATGTATCAAAAGTAAGGACCCACAAAGATATGCCTTCATGCGCGAATCCGTCTCAGTGGTCGTCGCTCCACCAAACTTTTCAAGATTAAGTTCAAGTTTATTATCCTCAAGGACGTTCGTTCGAACTATTACACGAAAAAGAGGGAGGGGGAAAGAAAAAAATCAAAGTCAAAAGCGCAGAGTACATTGGCAACAAAAACAAGTTTAAACAGCAAACTTAAAACAGGCTGTACAGGATTATAACACTTGTTTAAGCAGAAATATACTAGTAACCGCAATTACTACAAAACTTTAACACACACGGGGCTTAAGACAATATGCTTCCGACTATCGAAGCCTGCGAGTGTAAACTACTTTATGCGAAGAAGTTTCGCTGATTGGAACCTTCAGTCCCTTAAGCTTAGGAGCGCCTAAAACAAGTCGCTTCTTTGATTTTCAATTTATGGAAAGGTACCACAATTAGCCCTTGTTTAGCACTTGCAAATTGACCTATTGTATGCACCTTGTCAATCAAGCTAGGCTCCAGTGCCACTTGCAATAACTCGGAAACAAAATTGAGAACCCTAACTTCCGATTTCTGCCAAGTTTCATATGGGTTGTCGGGTAACCCAAAAAAGCAGATTGTATCTTCACCGCCAGCCCTCAAGGTGATCATGCATCACGTAAATTTGATAGGTAAGCCTACCATTTTTACTAGCAGTGACTTTAACTTGGTTCACGCCATTTTTCAGCTCATTGACTGTAGTCCGTTCTTGCTCCATCTTAGACATCCTTGTGTCAATCCCAGCGAGCGCGTCGTCAGCTTCCTCTTGTTTTAGTTGAACGTCGTGAGCGACCTGCAGAAGCTTGTTCTGACTGGCTTCTAATCTAGTTAGAAACGCGATAGTTTTATTGTCCCTTCCCGATACACTGCTCAAATTTTCCGCTCATAAGTGTTTAGCGTGAAGAGTGCCGGGATTTGTTTCAATATCACCCGCTGAGTGACTGAGTGGAAGCAAGAACGCTCGATGAAGAATCAAGCGCAAAACCAATAACAAATTGCAGGACAAGTGAACATGGCGCCTCAAACAGTAAAACGTTCTCGTATCAAGATTTAAAATGCAATAGGTAACTGAAAAAAAAAAAGTAAGGTGGATATCCTTCCGGTGCCAAACCCGAGTGGTATGAAGTCGATTGCTTCTTTTGTAGCCATTCAGTTGCGTCCGATGTCCCTGTTTGCCAGATGCCGAGCTACCGAAAGCGTTGGCGATGGGAATCAGGTAGATCGCAATTCCTTTCGCAAGGAAAATCCGCGGTCGAAGCTGGCGAATTTGACGGCACCGCTTCCCAAGGCGAAGGCAAAAGGACTCTTCCACGGTTAAAAGGCATATCTGCAGCCAAAACAAGGGTAAGGCGGACAGCCTTCCGGTGCCAAGCATTCCGGGGAGAGATTCTGTAACACTGAAACAACATTACCTACAGCATGGAAGCGTACTACAAAAAAAAAGAAAAAGAAAAGAAAGCACGCATACTCTCCGTTTTACAAAACCTACAGAAATACATGAGTGGTGTCAATTCCTTGTCGGCAATTGTGAAGGAATTTTTATTGTCTGCCTCATTTTGGAGGTTTGTATTTACATTTATCGTGGTACTGGACCTTCGTTGAACCCCCGCAGCTCTTGTAGACTTTTTCGCACTCAGTTGGAGGCTCCCCGTCTACTTTATAATAGCCCATCCACAGCGTACAGCCTGAAAAAGCAGAGAAACGCATGGATGCAAAGAGCCACAAGGAGTGGTCCCGATATACACAACTTGGCAAATCGTGAGGCATAAGCAGTGTCTAGGAAGTGAAGAATGGGTACAGCATACAACGTGCAAACATTCGAGACCGGGGTGTCACCAAGAACACTGCACTACCCGGTGGTACAACTCACAAGCGTACTTCCGTTGCTGTAAAGGATACACAGCAGGAGTATCTAAGGCAAGAAGTAAGTTTTTGCATTTCACTGGGTTTCGAAAATGGTGTTTCGGCAGTTTTCTTTTATAAATAAGAGAAGTACAAACATTTTGAAATCTAATTCAGAAACTTCATAACATATTTTACACGCTTTATTTCTTTGATTACTCGCGTTGCGAGTTGATATTTCTGAGACTGGGACAAAATTAAAAGTCGTAGACCATACTTAAAAGGCCCGTGAAAAAAACCGAGAATGTTTTTTAGCAGTTTGGTTGGGTACCGCGCGTCAAAAAATTAATTTTTACGAAAAAACAAACAACATTTAGAGCAATACTGACGGCGCAAGACGCGATTTAGTCGCCAGTCACCTCCTTTCCACTTTTTTTTCTCTCGGAATTTCGGGCGCGTGGAGGAGAGCTGAATCGGCTCATTCGCCTTCAGGACCGAGATGGTCATTGCGTAATGACCCGTGACGTCATGGACTTCGCGCGAAGAATTTCAAATAACTCTCTTGCCGTCAATATTGCCCTAATAATTTTTTTCGCGTAATTTTTTTGGCACGTGCATATTAACCAGACTGTTTAAAAACATTTATTTTTATTTTCAACAGCCCATTAAAGTTTTTTTTTTTTTTTAGAGCGCAGCAATTATTTGCCTGCTTCCGCTTGAGCGGCATCGTCGGCATCGGTGGCGTCGGCGTAACCGTGCGTTGCATTATGGGACGTTTTTCATAATAACGTCACACGTGACGTCACGTGTGACGTCACATGAGTTACCCTCGTGAGAGTTACGAGGGTTACCTTCACTAGGATTACGAGGGTTACCCTGACGAGGGTCACCAGGATTACTCGCACGAGGGCCACGAGGGTTACCCTCACAAAGGTTATCCCTAACGTGGCATTTCTTTTTGTTTCTAAGTTTGGCTGGCAACACTGCTTACGCAAGGCAGGTGGCGCTGCGGGGATCCACTAATGATGACGTTTCAGAGGGAAAGGCATAGGTCTTGTCTTCTACGTGTAATAGACCATAGGCGAATTTCTTCGGATGTCTGGCAACACTCTTTGCGCTGCCATCTTTGTTTCGAGGAGTTTCCTCTGCCATTCTTTGAGATCGTATCGTTGTCGGTAACAATGGAGGCCTACTGCTCACCGTCATCGATCCTCACCCACACCGGCGAGCTAAGGGTTAGTATTGTTTTACGATCTTCTTGCGCACGTACGTGCTCGTCGCCCCGCCGGTCGCTGGTTTCTCGCCGTAACCAGCATGACGGACGTACGCTTCAATTAAACATTTTTTTTTCATTATTTAAGTGCGGGCAATGGCACGGGCACGGTCCCCTGGTTATCGAAAGCACTTTATCTGCGAGAGTGCTTCTGCGAGCGAATTATTTTTCAGAACTACGCTTTTGCGACCTGGCCTTTGCCAGCTCCGAAGCCAACTGGTGATACGGAGAATGTTCTTCGGCGCCGCACTAGATGACGCTGTGCATTTCGCACTTCGTCTCCTCATCGCCCCCTGTCTTGCCAAATAATATCAACCAAGAGGCAACGTCATAACCACCTTTCGTGTCAATAAACGTATTTGCTACAACTATTGCTACATGAAATCCGTTTTATGCACTATTACAAAAACGGGTGATGCGGATTTCAGCGTTTGAATGTATGGTGAGTGTTTTACTCGCTTTCAAAAGCGTTGCACAAGAGCGTGCTGGGATGTAAAGATCGCACACGGGGATGTCACTTTGGAAATATTAGAATGGTGTGCACATATATATAAACTTGGAAGGGTGTTGGTTTTTGGACAAAGACGACGGAAAGAATTTCTCTATAGTTTGCAACGTTTAATGGAAATTAGTTTTTGGTAAAACAGTTTGTGAATGTGCCTATACACCCTGCTCCCTTGGCGTGTTTTATAGTTTTAGAGCGCAGCTCTTAGGGGCCCGTTCCCGGCTTGAGCGGCGTCGGCGTCGGCGTAACCAAAGTCACCCCAAGGTCACGCGGCCCCAAAATCATCCCCAGGCCACGTGACCCCCAAGGTCACCTGACACCCAAAGTCGCGTGACGCCCGAGGTCACGTGACCCCCCCGAAGTCACGTGACACCCCCCGAGCTCACGTGACCACCCCCAGGGTCACATGACCCCCCCGCCGAGGTCACGTGACCTCCCCGATGACGTCATCGTCACTGATGACGTCATCAGTGACGTCACTGATGACGTCACCGGCATCCGCATCGTCGTCATCATCACGGATGACGTCATCAGTGACGTCACTGATGGCGTCACCGACATCTGCATCGTCATCGTCATCATCGCTTATGACGTCACCGGAGTCCGCGTCGTCACCGTCACTGATGAAGTCATCAGTGACGTCACTGATGACATCATCGGCATCGTCACGTGACCCCCCATGTCACTTTATTCCCCCCCAGTACCCTTCCCTCCTCCTCCTCAAGAGCTGCGCTCTAATTCGCTGTTACCGGGCTTTTAAGCGAAAAAGTAAACGGCTTTTTTATTCTGGGTAGAAATATTTATTGTATTGTTTATTATTCTGTATACATGTCATACACCCTTCGTAATATAAATGTACAAACTAATTACTACTTGTATGTTTTAGAGCGCAGCTCTTAGGTGCCCGTTTCCGGGTTGAGCGGCGTCGGCGTCGCCGTCGCCGTCGGCCTAACCAAGGTCACCCCAAGGTCACGTGACCCCCAGGTCACGTGATCCCTCCCAAGGTCACGTGACCCCCAAGGTCTCGTGACCCCCCGAGGTCACGTGACACCCCGAGATCACGTGGCCCCCCTCCCCAAGGTCACGTGACCTCCCCTCCCCCCGAGGTCAAGTGACCCCCCCCCCCGGAACATATTAAAGAATGAGGGGAGGAGGAGGAGAAGGAGGAGGACGAGGAGGGATCTACCCTCCCCTCAGTACCCTTCCCTCCTCCTCTTCAAGAGCTGCGCTCCAATTCGGCGTTACAGGGAGTTGTAAACGGCTTTCACTTTTATGTACTCTAATTTATGGTTGAACGAGGCACCGTAGTAGAACCTTGGCAATATCCACAACTGGGGTTTGGAAATTTTTTGTATCTACGGAAAAACTCACACTACAACATTCACGTCTAGCTGAGTCCTCCTTCCAAGAACATGATTCTCATAAATATTTTGAGATAAGTATAAGAAAAATACAACCCAGACCATCAGTGAATTATCTGACGTGAAAACACCCTGGAAAATCAGGAAGAAAAGTAGATTCGAGCGCGCGGGTGCATTCACAGCACCGAGTTTTTGTTGCAGTGAGTAGCGACTAGATGCCAAGCTCACTGTTCAAACATGTCAGAGCATCCAGTGAGTAGAGACCATGGTGTAAATTCTAATACCGTAGTAGAGAAAAAGGCAGCTTGCTTGGCGTCTACCGACTGATTATTACAGTGTACTACTACAGAATACGGGGTAGTGTTGGGCCGGAGCGGCTACACGCGTGAGGCATATGGTGTAGATCGCGATGGGTGTCCACACAAGCGCATCGGAAGTAGAGGGTCAGTGTGGTGGTGCATGGTTGTGCGTGTGCGCCAGGTGCACGCGCACGGGTGATGGCACGTGCAGGCTGCAGCGACCTTCTGCTGCCCTGCCGACTGCAGCGCCGCGATCGTTGTCTGCAGGCGCAGCCACACAAGCTTTCATCCCAAACACTACCCTGAATTCTATTACAGTGTATGATTATTCCAACCAGAGTTCCGAGCTCTGACATCCCCGGGCGCCCTACTTTCATCATATCTCTCAGTTTCTATCTGCAGATTCAATGTAAAGATGAGAACGAGCGTTGCTATGCTCGTTTTCTCCTAAAAAAGAAATAGTGTTCTTTTCTTGTTTTTTTTTTTTTTTATGGAAATTATAAACTACGCATCGCCGAACGCTGATTCTCGGTTCAAATATAGCGCTAGAGGTCCGAATTAGAGGCCAGTAGAGGACAAAACTTCAGTAGTAACCGTTTTCTTAATAAGTTATAAGTGAGTTTCTGACATTTTTAATGGGGAATTCGGAGCCGACAGAGCTTTTGAATACATGGAGCTCTATGGCGTGACCAAAAACGGGCAAAACTGCACCTCATTTTCCCATTGCAAATTTCAGAAAATCTGTTGTAACTCTTGAAAAAGACACCGGTTCGTGCTGAAGCTTTGGCATCTGGTTCGGACCTCTAGCGCTACATTTTGGCGAAGAATGAGCGTTCAGGGGTGGCAGAGTTAATTTTTGCATGAAGAAAAAAACACTCAATATTTGAGGAAGTCATCGTATACGGGTACGAACCCATTTTAGAACAGTTTTTAATTCCGGGAATTTGAAAAAAAAACAAAAAAAAAACCTATGACTGAGCAATATTATCGTCTGCGTGACTGATAAATGTTCCAAGCTATCCTGTACGTACGCATTGTTTATGATATTTGCTCTCATAATTAAGGGCAGGAAGAAAATGCACCCACTTTTCCCATGAGAATGCATTTTGTCGGAAGCCAATTTAAAACTTGTTGCTGCCTGCTTCAATTTGACATCTCACATTAACGCCAGTTGGACCTCTAGCATACATTATGAGAACTCTACGAAGACGCGTTGTCGATTATTCCGACGCAAGCTCACTGCGTGGATACGCTCTTGATAACGAGAAAAGGCGCTGACCTCGTCGCAAAGTCGTCCTTCGATTATTCTTTTTCGGTCGTTTATCGTTCGTTCGAAATATAGTCAATGGATCCTCAGAAAGTAGCGCCGTTGTCTTAGCTGTCTATTAACCGGGCACAAACAGACACCAATATACACACGGAACAACCTCGTAAGCTAACTGGCTGATTGAGTTGCCATGGCAATTGCTATTTCCGTCCACCCAAAATTTTGGAAGCTTCGAGAGGGCCCTTCTCAACTCGTTCCACCAACATCACTACGGAGCATCGTCGTACTGCACGCGTTCCTCGCTAAAACAAGCGTCTTTGGCGCTGTGCATGCAATCCAACCATCAATCATGCAGATCTTTGCAGATCTCTTATCGTTGTTCTTGCGTATTTCAAGAAAAGAAATTTATTTTTCATTTGTTTCAAAGATGTGCGCTTGTTTCGCCGGTTTGTGGATTAAAAAAGCTCGGTATTCGAGAAACTTCACTTTAAAACTTCGTGCCACGAGCTTCACCGGCTCACGAAAAACAGGGAGGCCAAGGAGAAACTGCTCATTCCATGAACCATAATGGCGACCATACGGGAAGCTTGGCACGACTTCCCCAGGATCCAGGGTCATAAGGACGAAAGATTTAAAGCAATTTCGTGCAGTTGGCCAATAAGTCGTCGAACGCAACGAGCGAGCGCTCACTTCGGCGGTTGAGTCAGGACAGCCAGCCGGCGGAATACACTAAGTAGGTGTGTGCACGTACACCCTAAAAACTGTCACGCTGAACCTCACGCTAACCGCGAGTTTCAAGCGTGGAACCGTCGTCAATACGACGGGAATGACGTTTTAAGCACCACGTGATCAAAAATAAGCGTTTGTTTTCTGTGTGCAAGCGTTAAAGCAGTCTGAGGAATCCCGCTCAGCCTTTTTTTCGGACGTGATCAACAGCGTTAGCGTGACGACCGCAAAACGCACGCTTAGATTTTCGGAGAAACGCGCGCGCCTCCGTCCATCGTCACGCTAATATATATCCGAATGGGTTGACCCGCCTGAAGATCCACTTGCGCGTGCTTTTTTGTTAATTTTTTGTTGATGTGAGCTTTTTTTCTCTTTTCCTTGAAGCACAGAGGGCGCATGCGTCCTCTTTTTGGCGGGAAAAGCGAGAAAGCCGTTGTGCTGTTCCCGTTGCTCCCTGGCTTGCTTAGTCAGTTCCCGACACGCCTTGTTTGTGGCTGTGGCTGGTGGCTGGATCAGCTTGACTGACTGCGACTTGTGAAATTTAGCGGGAGACGGCGCGTGAGTTCGGGCGCAGTGTGCCATGTTTACCGCACTTGACGTGCGTGGAGTGCCGCGGGGTCGCTGCAAACATAGCGAGTGCGAGTGCCCCGAATTCATGCGGGAGACGGACCTGAATGCCAGCCAAGGAAAGAGCTTCCCATTTGGCTGGTGCCTTTACTGCGACCATTTGCCAGCTATTCATGGAAGACTGCAATATCTGGGTAAGAACCCTGTTTTCGTTTGTACCCCATTACTGTCTTAATCCGCTGTTTTTTTTTTTTTTTTTTTTTTTTTTTTTTTGTGAAAGCACAAGTATCAAGTAGCGCAATCTTTATTGTGTTGCTTTTCTTGAAGCGTTGTGCTTTTGAGCATAACTGCCACATCCACGAAACAGTTTTTGCTGCTTGTGATTGAGCGCGGAATTGAAACAAATGTTGTTTATTCGGAAAGGTGAAGGAATGAACCGCGCATGTTGGGGCGTAGTTGAGGTAGTCGCGCGAGTTTGCTCTCGGCTGTAGACACTGCAGTACAGAGGTGAGCTTGTTATTCCAAGTGTTCCGTTGCTGTCGCAAAAACTTCAAAAGCATATTTTGCCTGAAGTGCCGCCTCTGCGTCGGTCTCCCGTGTTGAAAGTTTACGGTTCGGAATCGACGAACACCCAGAATATGGGTGAAGGAGAGAATGGGTACGTGGCAATGTGGCAAGGGAAAAAGGTTGGCAGCAGGAAAGACGGGAAAGGGTGCACAACGTTGCATTGTAGGAGGAAAAGGATCGCAGCGGTGAAGGAGACGCAAAGAATCGAAGTAACATCAGAGGCAGCCGCGTGAATCTTTGCATTTCCGGTGCTTGCAGGCATGTTTCATTTTCGTTTTGATCAGCCTCAACGCAATCGTTTCTTTGAGATAAAGCTTTGCAGAAATATCGAGTTAGCTTGAGCGGCGTCGCCGTCGACGTAACCGTAACGCGTCGGCATGACGCTTTTTTGTGACGCTCGCAAAAGAACGCACTGATTTCAGCGGCGAGTAGAGCACTTTCGCAATAAAGAGGATACTTCAAGTACGCTCAAAGCGCACTTAATGTTACACAGCTTTATGAACTAAGAACAGTCTGTTATGAGCGCTTCAGTTAGTGCAACGTGGACAATGTGAACGTTCAAGTGTTTATACTCATCTTTGTAATACTAAGTTTTTTTAGGCCATAATATCTTAATTGATTGTCAACAGGTTGCACCGACGGATATTCTGGGACCCTGCATTGTGTGGGGCGAAACGAGACGGCTAATCTGCGTCCACGAACCACGAAATGAAATCGACCTGCAACCGGAGACGTCTCTCGAGAAAGCGCTGGTGCTATGCCTCTGTGTTTACTACTTAAAGAACGTAACATACCCAGCAGCATTTGGGCAGATGCTTGGTTTTGTACAGAGAGTAGTGAAACGAGCAAGCAGGTCTCAGGTAGCGTGGGCCCAGAAAAGGTTGCGTGATCCTCTCTCAAAGTTGCACTTTTTGCTCACACAAAGTTTTTTTGTTTTTTTTTTTCGTTCTGGTTTTTGAGGAATGGGTGGAGGGGAGTTATGTACATCAAAATAATAATCTCTCTAGCAAGTGAAATAAAGAGCCGCCCTTAATAATGAAAAATCTATGGTATGTAGAAAAAATGGCAAGTGCCACGCGGTCGAATGCTCCAAAACTAAATCTAGTCATTACGCCAATTCAATCTTTATTAGCAAATATTGACTTTCGTAACACTTTGCTCATTTGAACTCATTTAATATTTATGCCAGTTTGACCTTTGTTAGCGAAGTGATGACGTTGTTTAAACTGGTTGTGTTTTGTTACGAACCATTTTTAGAAGGAAAAACCTCCTTATTCTGTGGTTAACTTCTTTTAGAAAATCACAGACTTGCCACAAAGCACAATTTTTCTAGTATACCAATTGTTGTATGTTATAGAAAACGAACCGCAAAGAAGTATGACACCACACAATTATCACTGCGTAGCTGCAAAACATATGGCAATGAATTATATATTGATATTTTTCTAACATTTACTGAAAAAATATATACTGATTCAAACCCGCTAAAAATGACATTCATTCATATTGACAAATATTGACATTCATTCATATTTGTTTCACTATACTCATAGTTGTGGCAGTTCTTAGCATTTAGTGGGCATTATACTTTTTTAATGGCTTATTTGTACCAAAAAAAAAAGATTTTCAAATAAAGAGTTTAGCCCCGAAGCTGACATTTGTTTGCCTTTTTCTATTTAGTTCCTTTTCGACTGTTCCTTCTTGTAACTAGAGCCTAACGAGATCTCTCTCTCTCTCTCTGTCTGTCTCTTTCTTTGGGTTTTTAGACGCCAAACATAAATTTCCTAAAATCTTTATACAAGTTGCACAGCTGTCAACAGCTTACAGCTACTTAGCGCAATGTTCCAGGCGTAACATGATTCACAACTGCCATTCGTATATGTGCGTAATTATACATAAAGCAGCACGTTTACCTTTCTTGCACTACTCAATTCGCCTAAAGGAGTACTTAGAGAGATATAGAAGATCGTTTTTGAGCTCCTATAGCGATATCCGATAACAATATGATGCATGGGGGCCCGTGTGTTCATACGCTGATTACGGCGTGTGTTTTCTCCACCCTCAAATAATGACGCCTTCTAGGCGCGTGAAATATGCGTCGTGGTTGAAACCTCTGGCAGCTGACATTGGGCTTTCTCGCATTTAGTATATCGTCCCAATAATCTTAGTTATTGGGATGATATATTAAATGCAAGAAAGCGGAATGCCCACGGCCAGAGGTCTCCACCGCAACGCGCTTATCACACGCCTAGTAGGCGCCATTATCTAAGCGTGGAGAAAACGCACGCTGTAATAAGCGTGTAAACGCAAGGGCCCCCTCACGCCTGCCAAGCGTTAAACCATAGCACAGTTCACGCTTAGGGAGCGTTAATTCTAAGCGTTGAGAAACAGCACGCTTAGAACAAGCGTGTAAAAAATCGTTTTGCGTCACGGCTGCAAGCGTTAAACATATGCGCAGTTCACGCTTAGGGAGCGTGAATTCTAAGCGTTGAAAAACACCACGCTTAGAACAAGCGTGCAAAAAATCGCTTTGCGTCACGCTTGCTATGCGTGACCATTTTTAGAGTGTAGGCGTTGTAAATGGAAATGGGGCGGGGGGGGGGGGGGGGGGGGAAGTGAGAGCCAATTGTGTACGCGCACAGGGCGTATTTGTCACTGGCCCTAGGCGAGCCGATCCTCGAGCAACTTACGGCTGTCAACTCGGGAGCTGATTGGCGGCCGGCCCCACGCCGTACGCTTCGGAATACGCCACACCGAAATACGCCGAAGCTCCTGGACCTGTCTTGGTCGGACCACAAAAAAACGCGCGTTCTTCTGCCGACTTTGAGGTGCCGATCAACGAAGCGCTCTCGTCCTGAAACCCGCTACACGTCTAGATTACCCACGCTGAAAGGTTTGTAAGAATGTCGAAGATACGGCGTATTTTGGACGTATTTACTGGCGTTTCAGCGACGTAATCCCGACGTATATAGCGGCTGTCGGGACGAGCGCTTCCTTGACGTCTCAAGTTTAGCGTAAATACGCGCCTATTTGGGGATCTGACCGAGACAGATCTCGGCGTTTCGGAGTATTTCGGTGTCGCGTTTCCGGAAGCGTACGGCGGAGTGCCAGCCAATCAGCTCCTGAGTTGACAGCCGGAAGTTACTTAAAGGGGCGATGCAACAATTTTTGTACTTTGCGCAATTACCGCTTAGAACGGATCCCTGACATTAATGACCTATAAAACACGCGTTCGTTTTTCACCCCACGCAATAGAAGTCCCAGAAAAAAACTAAAGAAAAACGAGCAGCGCACACCCCCTCAACTCGCAGCCAGAACAAGCGGCCACGTGATCTGGAGCCGACAATATGCCGCCAATGTAGATCATAGCCACGCGCTGGGGTTGGCAAAGCAAAGGGCACGCGCTGAGTTCCAGATATTGTTATGGCTCGGCTATTGTCGTCGTTGGAGCGGTTTCACACGGGCCACTACCCGAACGCTTCTCGAGCTAGTATTTATCACGAGCCCAAATCGAGTGCCCACGCAATGCTCGGGTCCAATCTATGAACAGCATTCAAATATCGTCACTTGGGTGTTTTGCGGTCCCCAAGTTACGTCAAGAAATTTTGCAAAAGAGAGATTGAATGAAAATGATCGCTTTTGTCCTTGAAGTTACACCGCAACAAAGGAGTTTCTCGGCCAGCGGAGTTGCGTGCGAGTATCCTTGAGCCCCACTAGTGCCAGTAAGCTCGTGCAAAGTGAAAAACATTCCAACTGAATATCGTTGCACAGCTCCTTTGAGGGTCGGCTTGCCTATCTTTGCGGCCGGTTGGCTGGCTCGACTCAACCGCCGAAATCGGCGCTCATTTGTCGAGTTCAACGGCTAAAGGTGCATTCGCACACTCGCAACCGAGTACGACCGAATGAGACAAGATCGGTTATTAAGCCTCTTACGACAGAATGCGCTGCTGCAGAGCTGGTCATGAACCGGTTCAAGATGCTTAAAGGAGCGATGCAACAATTTTTGTACTTTGCGCAAATACCGCTTAAAACGGATCCCTAACGTTAATGACATATGAAACACGCGTTCGTTTTTCACCCCACGCAATAGAAGTCCCAGAAAAAAATTAAAGAAAAACGAGCAGCGTTCACCCCCTCAACTCGCAGCCAGAACAAGCGAACACGTGATCTGGAGCCGATTATATGCCGCCAGTGTTGATCATAGCCACGCGCTGGGGTTGGCAAACCACAGGACACGCGCTGAGTTCCAGACATTGTTAGGGCTCGGCTGTTGTCGTCGTTACAGCGATTGGACACGGGTCACTACCCGAATGCTTCTCGAGCTAGCAATTATCACGAGCCCAAGTCGAGTGCCCACGCAATGCTCGGGTACAATCTATGAACCGCATTGAAATATCGTCACTTGGGTGTACTGCGATCCCCACGTTGTCATCAAATTTTGCAAAGGAGAGATTGAATGAAAATTATCGCTTTTGTCCTTGAAATCACCCCGCAACAAAGGAGTTTCTTGGTCAGTGGCGTTGCGTGTGAGTATCCTTGAGTTCCAGGTGTGCCAGTAAGCTCGTGTCGAGTGAAAAACATTCCAATTGAACATCGTTGCACCGCTCCTTTAAAAACCGGTCTTGTTTCAATTGGTATAGTGAAGCGCAAGTATGTGAAAGCGCCTTAACGGCGAACTGTATGAAATCACTATATCTCTTTCGAACGAGCGATGTACGACTGAGACAGAAGAAAGGACGCTCTATGAGGAGGGCGATGTGAAGAAAAGAATTATAAAAGGAAGGATTTTGAGCAGGCTATTGCAAGGAACATTTTTAGAGATCCGTTTGCAAATAAGGCTCGGGTGGTTGATTATCATTTAGTTATGTCCCCTGCGGAAAGCATTAATATAGCAATTTATCTACATCTTGCCTCGTTTTATGAAAAGCGTGAGTCGGGGCACACTCCACCAAACGCCGAGGAGAGGTCGTCGTCGACGAAAATGCCGTGTGTTGTTTAGCTACAATCCTCTCCTCTCTTCTGTGCAAAAAAAAAAAAAAAAAAAAAACGCCCGCCAAGTGCCGTAATTACATCCGCTAAAACGCACGCAAATATGTTGAGAATGCGCCCCATCTGCGTCGGCTTTTAGCTGACGTATCTAGAACTTCACACATAAAAACGTCAAAGACGACGCAACGTGCTGTACTGGAACGCAAGAAGTCATAAACCAAATGGTCCCACTCAGACGCAAGTAGGTGAAGCAATCTTTAAGGGTGAAAGGAGCATAGCACTGCTAGGAAGAGATGGTCGTTGCTACGCTGTGGAAACACACCAATCTCTCTTCTGTGTTCTTCAATATGTGAATCCACCTATATTTGAGGTTTGAGGTGCTTATACATCACAGTTAGTCACTCACCTGAGTTGGTTTCATTGTAAAAGGTTTTTGTAACTTGACACTGCTCCTTGAGGTCCATGTAAATCAGTTGCCTTTGTTGTTCTGTTTAAAACAAGAGACCACAACCAAAGCATTTATAAAACATGTATTCAGAATATTGTGCGATTATTACTTATTAATCTAACCCAGTTATTTTCCTTTGGCTTATCTGGGGGTTTATACGTATTAAGTATACGTCTTCTGTTTTCTGCTCAGTAGATTACGGTTACAGCTAGGATCGGAAAAACAAAATTACTTCACAAAATGCGATGGGAAACATTTGTAGGAATAACAAAACTTTAGCAACTCTAATTCTTTTATGAACGTTTTAAACACTCGCCAGATTGAGCCTTCATTGCCGACCCTGTCTTAGCCAGTTGCCGAGCCACTAAAGCGGGCGCTGACGAGCCTCCACAAAGGCCTATGCTGGGGAGAAGGACGCAGTAGCAGCTGAAGTGGCAATAACCCTCCTGCTGTGGCAATGATGAAGTGAAGCGAACAGAATAGAGGAGTGCAGTTAAGACTGCTTACGCTAGAAAGCAGTCTTAAATATCGCTAGAAAAAACCTCGGTGCTCGCTGTTCTCTTCACTAATGTTTATGGGGTTTCTTAACTACCAGTGTGACTATATACTTGTTTATTAGGGTGAGCGGGGGGATACAGGGAATGCCGCCTTTTACTATATATGTTTGCGTTTCCTGTAGTCGCTTACAAGTGGAAAGGGGTTTTCGAGGGAAAAGAGGGTAGAGGAGGAGGGTGTAGGCGGAGCGCTGGCGAGCAGAGGAGGAAACCTCCTCCTCTCTTCAGTATTTTGTCTGCTTCCTGCTCCCCGGCCAGAAAACTTCTCTTGACCTGTCACTGACTATAAACACGGCAACACCAATTTTGTTTTAGCATGTTTATATATTGTTACAAACGTGGCCCACCGTGTGTGGATTTGTTTTTGTTGTCGACGTAATTCTCTCTCTCTCTCTCTTGATCTCCGAAACGTCTTTCAACTTGCATTATATCTTGACTTGAAATTGAGAGGGCTCTGCTTGGGGGGAACGTCGAATAAAGCCTCTGCTGCTGCTCACAATTTTAGAGCGCAGCTCTTAGGGGCCCGTTTCCGGCTTGAGCGGCGTCGGCGTCGCCGTCGGCGTCGGCGTAACCGCGCGGTGCATCATGGGAAATGTCCCATAATGCACCGCGCGAGCCCCCCACCGGGGTCACGTGACCTCGTGGGGGGCACGTGACCCCCCCGAGGTCACGTGACCCCGGTGCATCGTGGGAAATGTCCCATAATGCACCGCGCGAGCCCCCCACCGGGGTCACGTGACCTCGTGGGGGGCACGTGACCCCCCCCCGAGGTCACGTGACCCCCCAAGTCACGTGACTCCCCTGAGGTCACGTGACCCCCGCCGATGTCGCGTGACCCCCAATGACGTCATCGTCACTGATGACGTCACCGGCATCCACATCGTCATCGTCATCATCACTGATGACGTCATCATCACTGATGACGTCACCTGCATCCACATCGTCATCGTCATCATCACTGATGACGTCACCGGCATCCACATCGTCATCGTCATCATCACTGATGACGTCACCGGC
This sequence comes from Ixodes scapularis, assembly GCF_016920785.2. NCBI lineage: Eukaryota > Metazoa > Arthropoda > Arachnida > Ixodida > Ixodidae > Ixodes > Ixodes scapularis. The sequence goes on along the minus strand of NW_024609880.1, from coordinate 111,407,457 downwards.
ATCCGCATCGTCATCGTCATCATCACTGATGATGTTACCGACATCCGCATCGTCATCGTCATCATCACTGATGACGTCATCAGTGACGTCACTGATGCGGGTGCCGATGACGTCACTAATGACGTCATCGGCACCCGCATCGTCATCGTCACTGATGACGTCATCAGTGACGTCAGTGATGACATCATCGGCATTGGGGGTCACGTGACCCCCAAGGTCACGTGACCCCCCCCCCTGGTTAGTTTAACCCCCCCCCCCCCCCAGTGCCCTTCCCTCCTCCTCAAGAGCTGCGCTCTACTTCGGCGTTACAGGGAGTTGTAAGCAGCTTTCACTTTTTTTCGACGCCTACAGCTAGAGAGCTTAGATCGGAGAGTGAATCTATTTCAAGTCATGGTATCTTTTAAAATTTAATGGCGGACGACTCCTGAGGAGATTATTCGTGAGTGCGCATGCTCTTCGTTTTGCGCGTGGCGTGGAAAAAAGCAGGCGGAAACGCGGAGACGCTGGCAGACGATACGCTGGCGGCAAGTCTTCGCAACTCATATTGCGAACGTGGCCCATGTAAACCACGTGGCTTCAATCGAGCAATTGGACTGAGAAACCGCTCCATCAGTGAACTCATTACCGCATGGCAAGGAGTTTGAGGAGAAACTTGACACGAGTCATTCGAACAACGAATATTACGGTGACTCGTGTTTGCAGACTGTTTTCTTTTTTTGTACGAAGTATGAGTAGTATTAAGTAGTGTGACTCCGACTTAAGGCGCAGCATTATCCTGCGTGAGAATTGGAGACGTTGGACGTTATGGTTCGTTTGACTGTTGTCTCTTTTACGAGTTCAATGTAGGTGCTCGACGCATCGCATCACGTTTACAGGTTGGTTCGATAGAGGCGTTCTTGGAGTCTTCTGCCAGAGTGCGGAGTTTATTATTGGCATTCCGGGTACGAGGGCGTGGCAGGAAAATTCCGGGACTGATTTTGCAGCATACAGAGAGTGGCAGTAGTCGAAAGCGGGGACCTTCTTGCATAAGTATGCCAAAGAACGCTCGCTCTGTGAACACTTGGAGCTCCGCTATAAGAGTTTGTTTGATCAGATGCACCAGCATAATGGCGATCTCTCCATAGACAGCTAACCAAAATGAGAACGAACATCTATTTTACGCCAAACTCGACAAATCAGAAACAGAGTCCTCTTAGATGATTTAGAACGCTTATATGCCAACAAGTAGAGAGGTGTGCGAGGTATTTTAAGTGACACTCGCGCCGCAAGAATGGCAGAACGTCACTGAAGTCAAAGAGAGAACGGATAAGGTCGCCCTAGCGCTCTTCGTCTTCCAGCGATTTTCTGCCGTTCCTGAAGCGCGAGTGCCACCTAAAACGCTTCGCAAAATTTACTGCATGGGACAAAAGCCTACAGAATCATCTTAAAGGTATCTGCATTTTATTTGCCGAGTTTGACGCAGACTTTATGTTCGGTCTTGCTCTGGTTTGCGTTCTATGGTGAAATCGCTATTGTGCCCGTGCACGTGGTAACAAAAACTCCTGTAGCGCAGCTCCAAATTTTGACAGAGAAACGCACTTTCGTATAGCGTGACACGAAGGTCCAGTCGTTCGACTGCTGCGCGCGCATCACCAGGCTACCCTCTCTTTTTATGCTACAAAGTCAGTCCCGGGACTTTTAGAGCGCAGCTCTTAGGGGCCCGTTTCCGGCTTGAGCGGCGTCGCCGTCGCCGTCGCCGTCGGCGTCGCCGTCGGCGTAACCGCGCGGTGCATCATGGGAAATGTCCCATAATGCACCGCGCGAGCCCCCCCACCGGGGTCACGTGACCTCGTGGGGGGTCACGTGACCCCCCCGAGGTCACGTGACTCCCCTGAGGTCACGTGACCCCCTCCTCAAGGTCACGTGACCCCCTCCTCGAGGTCACGTGACCCCCGCCGATGTCGCGTGACCCCCCGATGACGTCATCGTTACTGATGACGTCACCAGCATCCACATCGTCATCGTCATCATCACTGATGACGTCACCAGCATCCACATCGTCATCGCCATCATCACTGATGACGTCACCGGCATCCACATCGTCATCGTCATCATCACTGATGACGTCACCGGCATCCGCATCGTCATCGTCATCATTACTGATGACGTCACCGGCATCCACATCGTCATCGTCATCAACACTGATGACGTCACCGGCATCCCCATCGTCATCGTCATCATCACTGATGACGTCACCGGCATCCACATCGTCATCGTCATCATCACTGATGACTTCACCGGCATCCACATCGTCATCGTCATCATCACTGATGACGTCACCGGCATCCGCATCGTCATCGTCATCATCACTGATGACGTCACCGGCATCCCCATCGTCATCGTCATCATCACTGATGTCACCGGCATCCACATCGTCATCGTCATCATCACTGATGACGTCACCGGCATCCACATTGTCATCGTCATCATCACTGATGACGTCACCGGCATCCACATCGTCATCGTCATCATCACTGACGACGTCACCGGCATCCGCATCGTCATCGTCATCATCACTGATGACGTCATCAGTGACGTCACTGATGTCGTCACCGGCATCCGCATCGTCATCGTCATCATCACTGATGACGTCATCAGCGACGTCACTGATGACGTCACCGACATTCGCATCGTCATCGTCATCATCACTGGTGAAGCCATCAGTGACGTCACTAATGACGTCATCGGTACCCGCATCGTCATCGTCACGGATGACGTCATCAGTGACGTCAGTGATGACATCATCGGCATTGGGGGTCACGTGACCCCCAAGGTCACGTGACCCCCCCCCCCTGGTTAGTTTACCACCCCCCCCCCCCCGTGCCCTTCCCTCCTCCTCCTCAAGAGCTGCGCTCTAATTCGGCGTTACAGGGAGTTGTAAGCGGCTTTCATTTTTTGATCACACCTTGGAATAAAACCCACAGCAAGAGGCTTAAGAATGCTGAAAATTACCCGAGACCACAGTCTGGGGTAATTGTTTCCATGAGCAAACTTTTTCCGATTGCAAAAAAATGAAACTACTTTTACTTTAGATCTATCCGAGTCAAAAGCAATCCAACTGTGGAGGGAGGCGGGGAAAGTGTGTTTGTGGGCTTGTGTGACTGTGTGTGGGGGGGGGGGGGGACAGGGGGGGGGGGCTTAGTGAAGAGCCGCGAGCCGCACTTCAACACGCAAAGCGCCGCATGCGGGTCGCAAGTCGCAGCTTGGACACCCCTGCCATGCATGGTGTACAAGGGGTAGTTGGGGCATGACAGTGCTGTCACGTTCTGCTGTTTCTTTCAGCACTTTGAAAAGAAAACCCTCTGGCCAGCTAATTCAGTGAGAAAAAGAAACACACTGACAGTCATGTCTGGAAGAGGTGCTTTGGCAGCTCTCTGCCTGGTTGGGGGTTACATAGAGGAAAATATCCAACCACAATTTAATACACAATCCATTTTTGCAAACTCCTAGGCAGGCTGGCGCCTCTTTCGGTAGCCCTTTTCTCTATGTTGAATAACCTCGCACGACGAAAATAAAAATGATCATTTGTAGCTCATTACATAATAATGGAGGGGTGCGCGAGTACTGAATAATTGTAATAACATCAAATATCAATTAGAATCAAGAAAACAAACCGAATAGATTGAATAATCAATTTATTTTCCATGATATAAAATATTTACTAATTCTCGTGCGAAAAAAGCAGTGGCTGTGCATCATCTGGAGACAACTTCTCCTTTCGGGCCATAACGATGCCTGTTGGCCGTAAAAGTATAAAAGAAAACGACTTTTGCTCGGAAAATAAATGAAGCGTGACGTGCTTCTTTTTTTCAGCCTACTAAAAAGTTCGACAGTTAAAATTGACTTCATGATGGGGCGGGCGCGTTATCACAGGGTATTTTGTCATGTGTCAGACTTTTTGACTGGTCAGAAAACAAAAACACACGAGAACCGTATCCCGTTGCAAAAAGCTATTTTGTGTGTTCCTCAAAGAGCTCTACAACTTTCAATCTGACATTTCGGCTTTAACAGAACATTTAAAAATGATGTAACTAGTCCTCAAATTTTATTAATTAGGCTTAAAAATACTGCAACTCTCGCAAGACAAAACGGCGGCTGGGGCGAGTTGGTTATGCATGTCTCAAAAATAATAGCACAAGTAGGGAATCCACGCGAACACACGTCACTAAGTCCATAAGTGTGATTATTTTTTATGGCCTGTGGTGACGTGTGTTTGTGTGGATTCCCAACTTGCGCTGTTATTTTTTAGATTCTCGCAAGACGCTTGCTAACAACACACAGTTTGTTTCACTTGCACAGAGCGGTCCACTATTGAAGAAAGGAAAATCAGTGCGAATTATATGGGCATACTCGATATTTACGCCTGGGTGGCTCGAGAAGGAAAACATTGCAATGTTTTGAGTCACGATTTATTTTGGAGGGAAATCGCGGCACCCTGTAGAGCGTTTAAATAATACGCGGCAAGAATATGACAATATCAAAAGTGTGATAAGCGTTGAATGCATCGCAAGCCGACATATTTCGGACGTCTTTTCTTGCTCCCCAAATGCAGCCCGTTGATGTCTACGCTACTTTACGTCGTGTTTCTTAAAATTTGGGAAAACAAATCGGAATTCATATTAACACCAAAAGGTAAATGCACTGAAACATCCGTACATTAAAATGTCCCACAACGTAAAGTCTGTGCACCGAAAAGTTCGTGCACCGAAATATCCGCGCACCGAAAAGTCCTTGCAGCGAAAAGACAGTGAAGCGAAAAGACTGAACCGAAACCCCATACACCGAAACAACCTACACCGAAATGTCCGGATCCCGGTACAGCCATGAAGGTAGGAAGCTTGTGAAAGCGACATCACACCACTAGCCTTGAAGCCGGTTGAGACTTCCGGTTTGGAGAGACAGGCCCACAGCGATTATCAAAAACGAACAAAACCAAAAGACGATATTCGACGGAAAGGACAGAAATGGGCATTCCCATCGACCGCGACCTCAACTTCCGGCTTCATTTGCAATTTTCTCGTTTAGCTGCATTGAGCCGCTCTGTAGCGTCCTCTTCCCGCCTTCATAATGGCAGTAGAGCCGTAGGTAGCGTTCCAATAGCAGCCAACGCCGCACGTGGGAGCGTGTCTGCCCGCACGACTAGCAGATGGTGTCAGGCGGCAGACTAGACCATAGACTCCTTTATAACTCACAAAGCCTGACAGTTGGACAACGGAGCCATAGAGTGCCCGGTCGCAGATTTGGAGCGCGAGGATCTGATAGCACAGAGCATCAAAGTGTCATTTCTCGGGGAACCTAGACGTCAACACACAGCTTTTGCAGCGGCGAGGACCCCAAACACACCTGTTGTTCGCTCAGTAGAAGTGTGTTTCGGCGTCTCGCCGCAGCGGGGCGCCGGTCACATGGCTCTCCTCTCATCCGTTGTCTACCGCTCCACCTTTCCCTTTCGGCCGCTGCTTCTCGTGGCGATCTGTCAGGCTTTGTCAGTATAGAGGAGGCTATGACTAGACGCACCAGGCGCCGCGACAGGGAGACTTCAGGCTTGCGAACGTGTTCAGCCAAACAGCTAAGCCAATCCAATAGTAATGTGCGGGGTTACCGTTCTGTGCACGGGGCCTAGAGCAGGTGGCGAGCATCACCTAAATTGCGCCAAGCGTAATAAACATTCTGCAAACACAAATGTTTTGTTTTTATGCAAATTGAGGAAAATATTACGTTCCCAATTAAACCCTTAACACTTTTTCTTACATGTCAGTGTCTTTTTGAGGATCGAATATGATCGCGTAATTAGTCAAATACACAGTTGAAGTGCTTCCGGCGACACAGAGGTAGGCCAAGCCATCTCCTCGCCGTCGCATATTTATGTAGTTGCAGTGCCTCACTGAAAATTAAATTCGAAAAAATTCCGCCTCGAAAAAGCATTGTTACAAATCTATGGTAAATTTGGAACGTGTTTTTCTACTTTCGTCATCTTGGGATATAATCGCTGTTGCGCACAAGAATTTATGTTCCTAACATTACATTATCACAATCAAATTTTACATAACTTTAGTATACGTAGAATGCAACTATTAGGGTTTGGCCAGGATGTATGTTTTTATATTTATCAAAGCTTAAAGAAACTTTTAATAGCCTTTTAAAATATCCTTCTTTCTAGTTGTATATATTTTAAAATATACGAGATCTCACACGGATTGCTTTTGTTCTGCTTTGCACTCAGTATTTTAGTAGGAGCCAATTAGCCTATTTTACTTTGTATTTTTAAGATTGCATTGTCATGCCCACACGCGTGCTCAAAACATTTTTTCTCGTGTGCATTGCAAAACAACGTAAAAAAGAGTTATAAAATTAATACCAGTTTGATATAAAAACGTTTGAGCAATATAAGCTGTAAGAAATTAATTCACTTACCTTAATTAATAAAAAATAAACTACATACTACGCTTTTTTATACATTTACCTAGTAAATGGGTATAGTATTTGTGGCAAATTCGTAAATTTTAATATTGGTTTAGTGTCAATTTTACTGTATTGAAAAAAAAGCTTTGAAAATAATCTCTTACTTTCATAACGAAGTTGACTCCCCTGCTGCATCTTACATGATCCACCACAAAGTGGCTAAATTGAGGTAATATTGCAAATTCCATTTCTATTCTTGTTACAGGCATGCTTAAGGCGAATGCAGGAGCAATACATGCATATAATTACCCAGCAATATTTACGCCAAGGCACGGGCATGGCGTGTAATTAGTCTACCTGAAAAACTTTTAAAAAAACTCCACCTCGAGAAGCTGCAACGAAAACATTAAGTCACCAACAAACCGCAAAATAATTGGTATTTGTAGTAGTCCAATTTTGTATGGTTATCAGAATCTCCAGAACGAAAACCCGATAAAAATATCTTTAAACGAGCCAACTTGCCTTTGCCCTTTCTCCACTTGTCATAAGCAAACTTGTCCATCTGATGTTCGTAGAACAGCACCTTGATTTCGTACTGATGACCATATCTAAAAGACAATTTTTATCAAACCTTCAGAGATTGATAAGTTGCCTGCACACTGCCTTGAGAGTTTGAAGTTCGGAAAGTTAACACCTCTTTTGACCCCTTTGAATCTATCATCAAAAAAAGACCTCAATATACACACGTTCTTAAAATACAAAAATATTATATAAATATTTATTCACAAAGCGTCAAACATTTTTACAGACAATTTATGGGTTAAACATTACTCCTCCAAGAAAACTTGTTTCGGAAGCAATCCCCATAATCGAGTAGTGGCCTTGAAGAGTTGTGCGATTTGCACATTTGAAGATTGGATTGGATTGGAACGATTTTTTTCTAATACCCTCGAATACACTAACAAATAATGCAATTAAGAAAATTTCGTCACGATAACATAAGAAGAAAGTCCAGAAATCATCACCTCCTTATCCTTCATTTGCTGCTATTTTTGATCTTAGCGTAATGACCAGTATGTCGTCTTTTGACCAATAAAAATGTAAAAAACAACGGCTGCTTTACAAAAAGCCTAATAATCCATGTATTACATTCTACTGTACAATTTGCAGATCTCTTTTTACTTTATTCCTATTTTATTTTATTTTACTTTCTCTTACTCTGATTCATTAAACTCGTTAAGCTTAGATGATTTGTTTGTATTTTACTCTACTGTGGTTATAAATGTGAAACGAACATATTTTATGCCTTATCAAAATATGTCTCAAAGCGACTGTCAAGTTTTTACTCCAGTGACGAATTATGCGTAACAAAAACTTTAAAAACTTTCTGTGTTAACTACATTAGCTTGAGCCATTACTTTCTAATAAGTGTGCACGCGAACTAGATCGCTCTTAAACCCCGACCTATCATTAACGTTGCATGCACTTCCAGTCGGATCGTATATGAAGCGCTTAAAGTAGTGTACATCCTCCTGCAACACGAAAAACCTATTGAGAGCCCGTGGCCGAGACGGTTGCTGGGGAGAAGGGGAAAAGGGGGGAGAGGCACTGCGCGCGCTTCGGGCGATTCTATTATATCCGGAGGGGAGGACTCACACAGGGCTCAGCTCAAGCGCAACACGCGGTTATCAGTTTCGGTTTCGTGGTGGAGAGCAGTTCGCCAGCGTCATGCCACGGCCATGCCCTACTAGCGCCCCAATTGCTGTCTGAGAGAAACCGGCCTGAGCCAAGGTGATTATTCTGACCCTGTTAAAGATCGAGACTCGTGCGAGAACCAATGAACGTACTCTTCGACAAATTTTATCTATTAGACATAGGATACGGGTGTAACATTAATATTTGTTTATTTGGTAGTGCCTGCTCTGACCTTATACGCAAGAAAAAAGTGATAAAATAACAGCGATGACTAGCTTGACCCGAGCCTTCCTTTTCATGTCTCTGAGTATGACGCCGATGAAGCGCGCTTTTCCCCTAAACCGAAACCGACATCTGTTAAGCGTGTTCACACCCGGTTGTGCACCGAGTAAGTACCCTCCCCTCGAACAAGAATGGAATTGCTCTGAGCGAGGGCAGCACTCCGCCCGCCGCTGTCAACTTTCTGACATGACGAAGCATGCAGTGACGTTCCGCCATTATTGCCCTCTCTTCGGTAGAATGGGTCCGCAAACGCTTAGTATCCAGGGCTCAGTTTTGCCGAATCGTGTGGAATGCTTAAAATCTGGGGGAAATATCATAGCTCTACGGCACAAAAAACATAACCGGCAGGTTCCAAAATTTTTGCGCACAATTCTGCCAACAATGGCTTCCTAGAATTAAAAAAAGGCAACTAATCTTTCAAATAAACCCCATATCAGAGGATATATATTTTTGTCATGAATTAAACTTTCATGACAAAAATAACAGACACACATTATAGTTATATACAGGCACATGAGAGTCAACGAGAAGCGTCTTCAGCTTGAATTCCCGATGGAAATCCAAATTATAAGGAGAGCTAGAAACGCATTTAAATTTCACGTGCGATTTATCGTTTTTTTTTTAAAAGATAAATACAAAGATGTATAATTAATTTTAGAACTTTATGAAGACTAAGATTTAGTTATGAGCAATGGTTCAACTACATATTGCAAACCAATCAAGTGTTGCCAAGTAAACGAAATATGCAAATTAAGTCGTTATTTTCAAATGCACGCTTACGGGTCTCCGTCGTAATTTTTGGTCATGTATTGGATTCTGATGGGATCACCTGGGCGTCTGTCACGTCCTCCCCACCTTGACGCACACTTGAAGTTGAAAAAAACCCAATCATTCTCGTAGTCACGATACTTCATGTAGTAATCGCCGTTCAGGAATGCCTAGGAACGAAATGTGAGGAAACGATTACTGGCTTACGGGGAAATACATAGTTTTGAAAGATTTACATGAAAACATGTAATGTTTTCAATTTTACATATTTCGCGATTTATATTTTTTTGCAGTTTTCTAATTAAACAAGCTATCGACCAGAGTCGCGTCATAACATCTGAACTGACAAAATATCGGAAAAAATTCTGAGTTTTTTTTATGGCTATCCTTTCGGCTAACAAGAAAATAAGACATATTTACGTAATGTCATTAACGCGCACGAATAGTGTTAAAAAAAACCGGATGTGTTTCCCGACACTACAACCTAATATTTTTAGAGCGCAGCTCTTAGGGGCCCATTTCCGGCTTGAGCGGCGTCGCCGTCAGCGTAACCGCGCGGTGCATCATGGTAAATGTCCCATAATGCACCGCGCAAGCACCCCCGGGGTCCCGTGACCTCGGGGGGGGGGGGGGGGGGAGGGTCACGTGACTCCCCCCCGAGGTCACCCCCCGAGGTGATGTGACTCCCCCCCGATGACGTCATCGTCACTGATGACGTCATCAGTGACGTCACTGTGAAGTCACCGGCATCCGCATCGTCATCGTCATCATCACTGAGGACGTCATCAGTGACGTCACTGATGACGTCACCGGCATCCGCATCGTCATTGTCATCATCACTGCTGACGTCATCAATGACGTCACTTATGACGTCATCAGTGCTCCATAGCAGAGTTGCTCTATAGCAGAACTGCTATGGAGCAACTCTGGTGACGCTGATCAAAGGACTTCCGCGAATTAACATGTAGTACTAGTTCATTTTTACCTGGCTTCTAACAGCATTCTGTACCGAGCACTTTTTTTTTAGAGCGAAGCTCTTAGGCGCCCGCTTCCGGCTTGAGCGGCGTCGCCGTCGGCGTCGGGGTCGACGTCGCCGTCGGCGTAATTGCGCGGTGCATGATGGGAGAATTCCATTATTGCACCGCGCGAGCCCCCCCCCCCCCCCGGGGTCACGTGACCGCAGGGGGGTCACATGACCCCCGGGTCAAGTGACCCCCAGGTCACGTGACCCCCCTACAAAGTCACGTGACCCCCCTACAAAGTCACGTGACCCCCCTCCCCCAAGGTCATGTGACCCCCATGAGGAGATTGAAGAATGAAAGGAGGAGGAGGTGAAGGAGGAGGAGGGGTATACCCTCCCCTAAGTACCCTTCCCTCCTCCTCCTCAAGAGCTGCACTCCAATTCGATATTGCAGGTAGTAGTAAGCGGCTTTCACTTTTTTTCAAGTTTTTGTTAAACTAATTCAATCAGAACGGTTTATGTATTTGCAAATCTAGAATATTTACACTCAGAAGCCACGAAAACGTTACCAAAAGCCATATAATTTACATGACAGTCTTTTTATACGTTTACTGCATGGTTATCATATTCAGAAGCAGTGGGGGGTTTAAATAAAGGAGGGGGGAGGGAGGGGGGGTCGCAGTAGTTCCCAAGTGACGGTATTTGAAGGCGGGGTTCATAGATTTGACCAAAGTTTTACGTGAGCACTTCATTTGGGCTCGTGATAATCAATAGCTCAACAATCATTCGTGTAGTGGCCCGAGTCCAATCGCTGTAATGACGACCATAGCCGAACCATAACAATGTCTGGAACTCGGCGGGCGTACTCTTTTTCGTTAGCACCAGCGCGTTTCTATGATCAACATTGGCGGCATGTATAATCGGCTTCAGATCACGTGGCCGCTTGTTTTGGTTACAAGGTGAGGGGGCAAACGCTGCCCGTTTTTTTTTTATTTGTTTTCTGGGATTACTGTTGCCTGTTGTAAAAATATGAAAGCCGTTTGCAACTCCCTGTAATGCCGAATTAGAGCGCAGCTTTTGAGGAGGAGTAAGAGGGGAAGGGTACTGAGGGGAAGGTATATCCTTCCTCCCTCCTAATCACCTCCTCATCCTGCCTGCTACTCCTCCCTTCGAGTGGCGTCGCCGTCGCCTCACGAGGGTCACGTGACCTCACGGGGTTTACGTGACCCCTATGAGGTCACGTGACAATGGGGCGATGACGCCATCAGTGACGTCACGAGTGACGTCAGTGATGACTTTATCAGTGACACTGACGATGCGGGTGCCGATGACGCCATCAGTGACGTCACTAATGACGTCATCTGTGACGATGACAACGCCGATGACGTTATCGGTGACTATTACGGTGTGGATGCCGATGACGTCATCATTGACGTCATCAGGGACGATGGCGATGCGGATGCCGATGACGTCATCAGTGATGATCAAGATGACGATGACGTCATCAGTGACGATGCCGATGACGTCATTGATGACGTCATCAGTAACGTCACGCGTCCTGGAATGCACCGCGCAATAACGCCGACGCCACTCAAGCCGGAAACGGGCGCCTAAGAGCTGCGCTCTAAAACGAAGGCGTGTTTCATAGGTCGTTAAAGCCAGCGATTCGTTCTAAGCGGTATTCATCCAAAGTACAAAAATCGTTGCATCGCCCTTTTAACTGGCACATTCGAAAGACTGCCCTCTGTCGGCAGCTGTGCAATCCCTGCACGATGGGGCACTAAACCTTAACGTCACGGCACACTTTGTGCGTTTGCTTGGATTAGAAGGCAGAAACTCAGCCACAGAAAAAGGTGATCAGCGCAGTGACGTTGCACTTTCGACGTTGTTTGATTGGCTTTTCGGCTCCTAGCATTGGCTGCTTTCCAACGCTTTCTATCTTATGGAATGTCTTTCACTTTCCACGACGAGGATGTTTCTGCCCTTGTGCAGTAGTTTGGACCTTCTAATAATCGGTACGTGACTTTCGAAAGGGGCCTATGAAGATGTGTTGCCCGCAATCAACATATTTCATATTCGCTGATAGCATTCAGAAAACAAAATTTTGCTACTTCAATACGAAATCTTCTTGACTGCGAAGGCGCGCTTATTTTTATATCCACATAAATAAAATTAATCCCCCAAATTTTCTTTTTTTTCTGTGAAAACCTGAAAGTTGTCCGATCTCTCCCGAAAATCCGACAAACCCGCTTTCGTTTCAAGTACAATGGGCAATGAGTAAAGTATTCTAGAAATATGAAGAACAATTTGTTTGTTTTTTATGTTTTGTTAGCCAGGCAAAACGGATAAATAATTTTTGCTTCTGTGGCACATTCATAGCAAGCTGGTATAAAAAAGCAGCTTTAGCAACCAGCGCTCTAGCCGTTTGAATATAAAATAGTAGTCGTCTTACCCAACTTGCATTAAGTGGTGACGTTTGTGCATCCGAAGCATGCGAACTGAAGATCGCCCCCGCCAGGATAAAACAAAAAGCGAAGAGTCCAGTGGTCATGGTAGCTTTTGATTGAGATGTATTTGCGCCAAGTCGACTCCCAAGTATACAAGATAAGTATACCGTAGTCGTGGACGAAACGTACCGACTTTTATATCCAAGGTTTCGAGTGGGGTCAGTCAGGCTCTCCGAGAGAGGCATTGTTTTCTAAAAAAAGAAGGAACTCACTTGTAGACCCACCATATTATTGTTCTGTTTATTGCGTCGTGTATCTTGACGTATAGGACCTTGCAACATGTGATATATATCTCAAGGCCATTCTTCTTTTTTTTTTCTGCGGTAAAAGCTGTTGAAACCCGTTTGCTCTACGGACGTCTTACTCCTGGTTAATTCAGTTGGTGGAGCGCTCCACTGGAAATGAAGAGGTCCCTGGTTCGATACCGGAACCAGGCAGATTTCTTTGGTCACGCACCAGTCACCTATAGTTTGTTCGGAGATTTGCGTTTCTGCTTTGTTCTCATTGTTCCCCTTCTCCACGGATTAGTGTTGTCAACAATGTAGATCATGCTCGAAAACCACTAACTCAAGCCATTCTAGAGAGATATTAAGCTTGTAAAGCATTTACGGCGTTGCAAAAAAAAAAAAAAAAAGGCTTGATTTGGACAGGTTTTAGGTTAGGGTTCCCTATCACCCGCGGTTCTGCTGCCCTGTGGCTGAAACGCGCGATGAACGTGCTGCATACTTCCTGCCTCCGAGAGAGGCGAGGCGGTAGCTTCGCACCTCCGCCACGTAAAGGGCAACTCCGCTTCATTTTTTGATATTTAGAAAACTATGCAGCCCTCTTCAGTATCATATGAAAAGACCACATGTCAAATATTACGATCCAATTCCGTCTGTACATTTAATAAACTGGCCAGCAAACTTCCAAATGAGCCAAGTCGCCGAAATCTGCCAACGCCAGCATGCGACGTGAGGCACATTCATCAGCACAGTCAACGACACGGAGTTGGAGCAGCCAACATTCAGTCACTACGTCAGAGGGAGGACTACGTCACTCTCACGTTTTGTTTGTTTTTATTTCTAAGAGCGAAAATGAACGATGACGTCATGAGTTTCTCCTCCCGGCGTTGGCTCACCGGCGTTAACGTGGTTACCGTAACAAGGATGCGCTAGTTTGCGCTGCCCTGCGCGCTTCCCGGCGCTGAAAGCTGGGAGCAGTCTGTTTCGTCTCGCCGCTGCTCTAGCTTGAGAAGCACGTTTTTTTTACGATACGAGCGCGGGCCACATTTCCGATGCCTAGCTGCGATGAATCTCGAAAGATCCATAGGTTCACGATGTTCTGTTGCGGCCTGCTCAAATTATCAGTTGACCAGCCCGGGAGTTGTCTTTCACAAGTGTCCACACGATGCGGTAGCAAACTACATTGGCGAAAATTCCGGAGCAGACGCTTTGCTCTGCGTTCGCCCGCGGTCGCATAGAGGATCACCTGACCTTTGAGACTGTGACGACCCCCATAGGGGACGCACAGACGCGCTGTGGTGGGCCCACGATGGGGAGGGGGGGGGGGGGGGGGAGGGGGGGGGGAGGGGGGGGGAGAAATGAGGCGAAAACGATATTTACTGTTTATCAATAATAAGAGTCGGTGTTGGTGCCGCCCGCCGCTCACCGACCGTCGCGGCGTTCTGAAGGGCTGGTGTACCGGGCCGTCCGTCACTGTGCTGGTACCTGGGCAAGTTGGCTGCGGGGCTCACAGGGTTTACAGGCTTGTAACGCTGACGCTAGCGGGTGGCCTTGCGATTGAGACGATCCGGGCTTCTCAGGGCTCAGAGAGTTCGGGGGCATGGGGCGCTGACGCCAGCGGGTGGCCGTTGCGTTTCTCTGGCCGGGTTCACAAGGTTCTGGGGCTTCGAGCGCTGACGCTAGCGAATGGCCTTGCGGTTGAGGCGATCCGGGCTTCTCAAGGTTCGGAAACCTGGGGTGCTGACGCCAGCGGGGGGCCTTTCCATTGTGCTTCTCTTATGGGTTGCTACCTGCGCTCTCTCCAGCTAGTGCGCCCCCCTGGCACTGTTCTCATCGCGTATTCCTGTTCGGACTCGTTTCCCCCGACCTGTCCCAACTTGCTTCCCATGTCCGGTTTATCGGCTCCCCCTCTCCTCTTCCGTCGTCTCCCCTTCCCCATCTCCCCCGGCCTTCACCGTTTACGCCATCCGAAGCGGCCTGCCCGCGTCATGTGTCCTGTACCTCGCCCCCACGAACGTCACAAGACCACGGGGTTCGACGTGACGTGGCCATGACTCTGACGACACGAGACCAATGTAGCCTGACGCAACTGAAGTTTCGGTTTCGGTATCTGCTGATGTTTAAACTAAGATTACACAAACAATGTTCTACATTTCGCGAATCTGAAGACGTAGAGCTGTTTAGTAGTGTTTTGGGAAATGGACTCACATATAAGCCTAATTTTTTTAGAATTGAGCGGAGTTTCCGTACGTAAGGCTGGACCGCTATTGCAAAGACGCACTCCAATACACCTTTGCAAGACCGGCTTCAGAGCGCCGCCATCTTGCTTGGTTGGGGTAAGCTTGGACGCGTCATAATTCAATTACAAAGCCTTGCAAATGCGTCGTAATCGAATTATGGCCGCGCCCAAGCGCACCCCACCCGATCAAGATGGCGGCGCCCTAAGGCTGGACTTGCAAACCTGTATAGGAAACATATTTGCACGTCCGGCCTCAGGGCGCCGCCATCCTGTTCATTGGGGGGCATTTGGACGCGCCATAATCCGATTACAAATCCTTGCTAAGGTGTCGTAATCGGATTATGGCCACGCCCAAGCGCTCGCCAACTGAGAAATATGGCGGCGCCCTTAAGCCGGGTTTGCAAACGTGTATAGGAACGCGTCGAAATTAAGCGGTTTCGCAAAACGCCGTAAAATGCTGCACATGCCTTATATCATAATATTAGTTAATTTAGTGGTTTTCGATGATAGTCTATAGGTTTCTTACTCTAACCAAATGTTTATCTTAACAAATTAAAAATATTATTAGTAAACATGAGAAAACAATTTTTCTTAAATTAATATGCGCTTTCTTTTAATTACTGACGTCCACCGTGGAGAGCAGTTTCTTAACCATGATAAATTATACCTGATACTGTGGTAAGTAAAGAGAAACATAAAATGGTGACGAGACAGGAAGAAATAGACAAGGCGACGTTCCGGAAAGGTATATTATTTGCTTAAAGGACAACTCCGCTCAATTCCAGAAATTTTGGGGTTATAGGTGATTATACGTTAAGGTATACTAATAAACGGCTCGGCGCCGTTTGTTTCCCAAAAAATAAAATATATATGTTGTAATCCTTCTTTAGTCCCGATGAAGAACCGAAACCGAAACTGTGCCCGCGCCGGGCAACACTGGTCCCGCGTCGTCATAGCCTAAGACAACCCACGTGGTACTAACGTAACGTATGTCACTCACCACAGAACCGCGCGAACGGACGGATCGACGGAACAAGCGTCGGGTCGTCTGCTCCACGGTCTACACTATCCACCGGCGTGTGCAGTACCGCGGCCGCAGCGCGCTTTGACGCAGAAAAAGGCAATTTCAAAATTACGTTTTTGAACCATTAGTAGGTGAAGTTTGGTAAACCACTCGTAATATGTTGCGAAGAGTGTGCCGGGCTAATGTTCGCCGGTATAAAACAAAGCGTAGTACTTTCGTTTGTTCTTGAGATAACGCTGTTTCTAGAGTGTTTCGTTGCAACCAGTATTCGCGTTTAAGATACCCCACGAAGCGCTCCTAGGCTGCAATCTAGCTTAATCGTTCTCCGTTTCCTTGATTATTTCGCAGTTGCAGAGTTTTTGTGAAAAAAGTTTCATCCATGAGACCATGACTTACATTGCGCGATGAGTGATACTTCTAAAGCTCAAAAAATTGTAAGGGTGCAGGCGAGCTGGCGGAAGTTAACCATAGTTTTGTTTAACCCGAGACTGGGGTATTTCGGAAAAGGGACGAGAAGAAAAAAGGCCACAAGGAGGCGACGTCTCAAAATTTTGAGACGTCGCCTCCTTGTGGCCTTTTTTCTTCTCGTCCCTTTTCCGAAATACCCCAGTCTCGGGTTAAACAAAACTATATTCTAAAGCTCGTTATCACGAACCGTTTTCACAGTCGTATGTCACGGAGCTTGGAAATGTCCCCGATGAATGGACGCTCGCTCTATGCTAGTTGATGAAAATACGGAGTCCTAGGGCCTGTTGTGTCTACAACGTGGCATGTGACACGGTATATAAAGTAGGACAAGTACGTCGAAACGATCGGCACTTCGTCGCGTCGCCATGCGTGTGTCGCGCTCGAATAGCTTCCTTCGTGGTTTGTAAGCAGTTGTGCTTGAGTAGTGTTCTACCAACCACGTGTTTTTTTTTTTTTTTTTTTTTCAATTGTGCACTTGCGGTTAGAGAAACACAGAGCACTTTAATATTGCGTAAAGGCTTTTCGTGCTCCGTATTATTCTGGCCACGGAAGTACAATTCAATCGTATATTTTTTTAGCCACTGATCAACTTCTGATCGATTGGTGTTTTCTGCATAACCAACGCACACATCCGCATATGCAGCAGACAACAAATTTTTCAAGCCTGCGACAAAATTAACAAGTTTTCACCATTTCTTTGTTGACACGATACGTTTCTTTTTTTGTCAAATCAATATATATACAACAATAAAATCATGTCGCACAATCCACACACAAATATAACTGAAATTTAAAAAAAAACTGCAGAGCATTTTATGTACAATACCTGGTTCAAACACAGCAATAATCAGCAGTAATAAATCTAGCACAATATTTGGGGAACAATTAATGATTAAATGATGGCACTTACTTCGTACAAATTCGCTGTATGATAGGAAATATTCTGAGATTTAATGTGTTAGTGTCATCGTCAAGGCAGCAGAGCAGGCTTGTGGTATACATATTGAAATCCTGTTTATTCATATGTTCTTGATTTTAGCACCTATGTCAGACGATGAGAGCCTGCCGCTAGAGGCAGACCTTGGAGCATCTACGTTCCTGACCCATATTTATTCAACCCTCCGTTACCAGCAAGGGAACGACATGTTCGGCAGCAGCAGCAGAGTAAGGAGTCACCAGTCCCGTAAAACTAATCAGTAGATAAGGATACTTGCAGATGTCAATATTTCTTTAGTTATCAGCACCTACCTACCTTCCCTAACTAACTGTAACCTGCGTGACTTATCACAAGCTGCTCAGTGCGAATCGAACCCTAGGCCATGCGATCCGCAACCCGACGCCTTTACTCGGCATGCGGAGGAAACGAGGAGAGCGTAAAAAGCAGGACGAAATATGGATCACGAAAGTCTGCGTAAACAGGCGACCGTCGGCGCGCGCAGCTGGCTCCGGAACGACGGAGCATATCTTCCCACGTGATCCCACAACGTTACGGGGAAAATCATAACGCATAAACGGATGTCGCAGCGGGCGTATGACGCCACGACTTGGCGCTGCAGGCAACAACTAGATTAGCGGAGGCGATAAACCTCCTCCCCTCGCGATTATTTCATTTACCACAAGGCACTCCTCCCCATCCAAAAATACTATGGACTTGAGGCGTGACATGGACACTCGGAAGAAGCAGGATCCGAATTTTTGACGAGCCCGAATGGCGTACGTCACACTGCAATACTCTGGAGGCAACGCAATACCCGTCGGTCGGCGCCAGAGGGGGAAAGGCAGCAGCAGAACGGGGTAAATTCTGGCCACTGGCATCGGAGGTCCCAAGAGGAAGAACGAGAAAGAGCGCCAGAAGAACGAAACAAGAAAGCGGACAAACGGTTAGGGGTGTTCGTTTTGCCGCGACGAGTTGAAATTGCTCAAGCGCTTGTCAATGTCATTACTTTTTATACAACCCGCAATGCTGATGTTTTCCTGCCAGGTAAGCTAGAAATGAACTAGGTACAGACCTTACAGGCGTCGTGTTTCTGCTTCTTTCTGTGCATTAAGGCGTCACCAGCGATAGGGGCCTATCGGGAGTCGGAACCATCAACTGGGACAGTCGATGACTGCTTCTCTGCCCCACCACAAGGGTATGCAGCAGAGGCACGACCAATTGGGTCTGACTTCAATATTTGACTTTTTTACAAGTGGAAACTTGCGTCTGTGCGAACTTTACCTGCCGCTATAATTGTGCCTCACTGCCGAAAACAGCATTCACCTGCCATTTTGTTGAAGATTGACAGTCTTGTGTGTGATTGTCATGACCAAGGACGGAAAAGCGCAAAAAGAGTAAATGAAGGCTATAGAAGACGTACGTTGCGAAATAAGGACTGAAATGCGAGGTTTGAAAGAAAGCGTGAAATTCACCAGTGACACGTATGATGATGTCAAAACGATCATAGCCGAACTAAAAGAACTAATAAAAGAGGTGAAGCAATACCACGAGCTCCGAGCAAAGAACTTACTGACAATTGAGATTCAGGAACTTGAGCAGTTTTAAAGAACTAACACCCTGGACGTAAAAGAGGTGCCCCTGAGAGGCGAATCCCGCGAGATCGTTAAGGCACTATACGCAGTTTTGGGAGAACCCATCCCAGACCACGACATCGATTTCTGCCTGCCACCGAGTCCTCTTTTCGAGAGTCGCCGAGAAAAAACCTAATTGTACGCTTTGTTCGTCAAACAACACGAAATACGGTTCTAGCAAAGGCCAGAAAAATATAGATTTGATACTAAACTACTGGGGTTTCGAGGTGGAAAACGCCCAGTGCACCTAAACAAGCTTCTAACTCGGCAGAAGAAAAAAAAAAATAGTGGGAGCCGCTATTACTCGCAAACGAGTTTCTGGACGGAAACACGTGTTATCAACTGGTGGGTGGGTTTGACCGCGCCTAAATAACAACATTGGTTTTATTAAAATTCACTTCCTATAGAGGATATAGAAAATATGATCGCGTAAAATGATAGGGAACAGATAATCGCGTTGCATCGCTTGTTTTGTAATGGCTGAAAGCCCACTTATTCAGTGCACATATTATTAATACCTACTTTTCAACACCTTTCAAAAAATCACAAAACCAGTTTCCCCACACTTTACAAAAACATGCGTAGTATGAAAGGTGTAGTAGTAAAGAGCAAGTAAAGTGAAGTAATTGATCAAGTTTAGCGAAAATGTGGCGCAAACCGATTGGAACGACGTTTTTGAAGAGTAAAACTTGAACTTAGTTGATGATGCCTTTTCGTCTATGCTTCAACAGTGCTACGACGCTGCATTTCCGCTAGTTACATCTAAGTCAGAAATAAAAAAATAAGAAAACCGTGGATAAACGTTACCTTATTAAAATTAATTAAGAAAGAAATCGCATGCATCATACTTTTATTAAACGACATGACCCAAACGCTGCAGCTGAGTTCAAGACAATAATAAATAACCTGAATGCACGTCTGAAAAAGTCAAAACGAAAATACCATCTCCACAAGTTTCAAAATATATATATTGATCTATGGATGGTGCGGGAAACAGTTAACAATTGAACTGGAATAGCAATATGCATAGCAGCGTGGAGGCCATCAATCTAGGTAACAAAGTGCTGACTGTCCGAGGGCTTGTAAAGGCAATAAACACCTACGTTATAACGGTATAGGCATACACAGCATCAAAGAAGTGGCGGAATCCAGAGCTACGCATTGCCAAACATCGCCATTAACGAATTCCATTATGTTATTTCAAACTGACTCCGTACGAAGTTGAAATAAATGTCGGAAACCTAAAACATAGCGCTGCAGCTGGTTTCGACTGGACGAAAGCTCTTAAAATCAAGTGTGCATCGTCCACGCTAAGCCACCATATTGCGCATTTAATGAACCTGATGTTTATAATGAAAGTATTTCCTGACAAACTCAAAATTCCCAGAGTGACTTCGATTCATAAAGGCGGATGACTATTCTGCAAAACTACGGGCCAAAATCAGTTTTACCACTTTTGTCCGAATTATTTGAGTCTGCAATCATCAACAGGTTAGAAAGCTGTTTCCCAAAGCATGCTATAATAACGGAAAGCACAGCTTGGTTTAAAAAAAAATAGGTCCACTGACGAAGCACTTCTTCAAACAAAGGATAAAATTATAGACAACATAGAAAACAAGTTATATACACTGGGAAATTCTCCTCCTAGAAAAACCATTCGATGCAGTACAACATGGTGTTTTATTGGGAAAACGCGGGAGCTATGGTATATGTGGGGCCATTTTGCAATTAATAATAAACTATCTAGAAAATTGCTGTCAATCTGTCACGGTTAGAAACGTATCGTCAAGCTAACTACTAATCAAACCTGGCATCCACAAGGCCCCATTATGGGCCCGTTATAATTCCAAATAAGAAATAATTATATACTCAATATTCTAAATTCAACAGACACAGCGATGTTTCAAGCTGATACGAATATATCTTTTAGTAGAATAAGTTAACAACGTCTCGAAGATATTGTGAATTTGTCCGACTGGCTAGAAATAAATACAATGCAACACAATTCGTCTAAAACCAAATACGTTATATTCAGGTCAGTGAACAATCGGGACGATAACATGACACTGATTAAAACCAACGATGCCACATTAGAACAAGTAACACAAAAAAAATGTCTCACTGTTCCGTTCCACAAAGAGCTCGGGTGGAACACGTATATTACACATCTGAAAACACTACCGTCAAGAGCAATTGGAAGCATCTACAAAATTACAAATACAATACCGCTCTCGTTGAAAAATTCGTTTATCGTTCGCTATGTTAAGCACATCTTTCATATGGTATGTTCTGGGGTACTACGACAATTGGAAACTATAATCAACTCTTGGTGCGGCAAAATAAAGTGCTCCGTATGTACGCGGACTACTACGGAAACGTGCAGGACTTCCTCTGTGAAGAACTTTGCACTGTACATAACATATGCTAAAAAGAAACGAGATATATTATTCTAAACTGGCAAAATACCTACGCAAAAATCAGCTTTACAGAAAATTTCAAAACATTCTTACTGTCTCCTCAACAACCAAACGGCTGTCGCCCAGAATTTTAATTATGAAAAGCAAAAATAGGAATATCAGCTAACAGGCATTTTTTCTATATTTTGGACGACGAATGGAATTATCTGAATTCCTTTCCCTGGTATTATATGGTTGTAAAAAGTGTTCTCATCAATCACAACATTACGTTTCATATATAATGTCTTGATGTTTACTCTTCACCCATCTAAGTTATTCATACCTGTAGCAGTGACAAACCTCTTATTTTGCTAAAAACAAGTCACCTGAGATGTGTTATCGCTTGATAACATTCCGGTTTCTTTCTGTAGATGCGTAATATAATTTTTATTTGTTTCTTAATTCGTAGTGTCTTTCAATGCTTGTTTTTTCATTACTCATTCGTATGTTAGTTGCTATGCACTCTTACTGATGTTTATTCTAATTTTCTTATGATAATAGCGGATATGTTGTATAAAAATGGCATTCTTCATTGTTTATGTATTCTATGTATTTTTTATATTTATTTTTAGTATATCCATCTGGATGTATTTAATTTGGTGCTCTTAAACTGTAATGAGAAAAAAGGACTCGTCAGGCTGGTATGCCTTTTTCCTCTGCCGCCCTGCCGGCCTCGGCCTGCCGGACCAATAAAGAAAGGAAGGTATGGTCAGCGCTCGGACATCCGGTCTTCCGTCGCTTAGGTTTAGCCGATCCCGGAGGCAGTGCGATACCCGTCGGACGGCGATCAGGGACGCGCGAGGCCACATCGCCGCTGCAATGCCTCGAAATATTTCGTATTTCTACTGCTATCGTCCTAAAATTATGCCCATCGATGAGTTTCATCTCTGGAGATCAATTGTAACACATGTTTTGATCTGGAATTCCATCGATCGCGCGTGCGACTTTTGAATAAATACGTTCCTGTTGTTTATTTTTCACATTTGGTTCGCTCGGTTTCTTCTGTGTCGTTCAGTAGCATCAGTTTACGTCATGTTTAATTATTTTGTTGCGCCTAATTTAATATGTGAATAACAAATAAATTTGTTCCATTTCACAGTTTTGTTTAACCACATTAATTTTTTTTTTTTTTTTACATTCAAAACATGGGATTTATTTCATCAAACTCATGACGATATCACGCCTGAAACTTGCAGCCGTGTCTTATACGCAGCCTACCCTTTACTTTTTGTTACCTTAGTTCCTGATTTCCGTGTTTCTTTTTGCGCAACTTCATAGCTCGGTGGCAAACAATCGTGGCGCGTTATTTTTTTTAAGATTTTCCGGGGAAATAAGGTTACAGGTCGAATTCCCATATAAACAGGGCTGTCTTAACAAACAATCCGTCGATTGACAGTACAATGGAAGTCGCTTACTCACATATGTGAAAATGTCAGGTCAAAAAATGTCAGGTGAATGTCAATGCGAAATAGGACATAAACAATTCTGAGGTCACGTCAGTCGGGCGTTTTTCCACCCACCGATTCGACTTTTGTTCTCGCTGAAGGTCCTAGAAAAAAGGTTCCTACATGTAGCGACACTCTCTGAAGCGCCGACTGCGTGGCGGTTCAGATTTTAGGAAGGGAATGGCGGCGCAAAGCAGAAGAGTGAGCTGAATGATGCCATTTTGTTCCTACTGAATCCACTTTGTCATTCGTATTAGTTATCGTTACTTGTTAAAAAAAAGCATCAAGGCACTTTAGTTCCTGCCCCTTTTTGGAGCTAATGTCAATCACTCACTATCAAATGGGTGATGGGTGTAACAATTCTCCGGCAGTCGCCACAAATTCTACAGCCTTTACTGGCGCGGTAGGCTTTGTGAGAACCACGTGTCTTCCTATCTAGGCCTAGAACATGCATGTCGTGGGGACCGTGATTGCGGCGGCTTCGGGGATTCGAGGCGAGGCCGCACTCCTCGAAGAGGGCGGTGCCTCCCTCGCCCTTTTGGGTGAACGTGCCTCTTGCGCACCCTTTGGAATGGTCGTCGACTTGGCCCATCTGCGGGCTAGGCCAAACTAGAGTGCCTTCATGTGCGCTTCGCATAGAGTGATTCCAACTGCCTGTTTCCCTTTCCCACACCCTCTTCCACCGCCATTTTGTTTCTCTCATTGTTTCCCCGTGCGCCGGAAAGTGGCCTTTGTGTCCATCGGTAATCCCATCCGAGAGTGAAAATGCTAACCCTCCCTCCGTGGGTTGCACAACGCTGCTCCGAACTTCTGAGATAAGGTGCTTGTTTCCGAAAGGGTTATAAGTCCCACGGATTATCGCCGAGAATCGAAATGGCTGCTGGTTTGTCGGCGAGTGGTATTGCAAAGGGTGGCATCACCCTAGCAAAGCGCACATGAAGGCTCCCTAGGCCAAACCACCTACCCTGGGCGCGTTCATTTCCCGCAGGCTAGATACGCCGTCCCCGAAAAAGTGGTCGGCACTCTTTTGTTGGGGGCGGCTTTGGTCATCCCAGCCCCTTTCTTTTTGCCTTTCCCTTTCTACGAATCTGCCCAGTAAGGTAGCCTGGGCCCCTCCAGGTGAATTGGTCTGGTAAAACAGCGCCGACCTTTTTAGTCTTCAATTTATTTGACCGACGAGCAAAGTGTGGTTTGCGAGACGCAAACCACACTTTGTAAGCTCGAGGCTATCCGGGAGTTTCCTGTGCGAACGGACGTAAGCACGCTCCGTCGTTATTTGGAAATAGTGAACGTCTGCCTTCAATTCATCCCCAACTGCGCATCACTCCAAGCGTGCACTCACGCGGCTAGTCAGAAAGGTCGCGAGCTGGAGTTGGGGACCCGAGCAGGAGGTAGCTTTCCGCTGCACTTCTAAAGCACTCGCTGACAACTAAAGCTTCCCGGCTTGAACAAGCTTTTCGTGATAAAAACGGACGCAAGCAAACTGGGCTTGGGAGCGGTTTTTGCTCCGAAAGCACGAGGGCGTGCAAGGTCCGGGGTTTTCGCTAGCAGCTTGCTGGTACCGTCAGAGGGGAACTACAACACATGTGAGCAAGAGTGCCTGGCCATTGATTTTGCCTTAAAGCGCTTCGACATTTATGTCGACGAGACCACGTTCGTGATCGAATGGATCACCAGAGCCTAATATGGATGTCCAGATGGTTAGCGAGATGGGCCTTGCTGCTGCAGAAATACGACTATGCCGTGCGGTACAAGCAGACATGTCCGCATTACTTGAAAAATGCAATGGGTTACAATTGCAAATTACCGAGCCTCAAATGTAAGGGGTTACCGTTGCAATTTACTTTCGCTGAAAAGTAACAAATTAGTTTACTTGTTGCGTTATGAATTACTTTCACGTTACTTTTCCCATACACCTATCAACCAAATAATAGAAAGAATTTTAATGCTTTCGAAACTATTCTGCATCACTACTTTCCATTTCTCATACTCCAGCATTAGGGTAGTCCTTTTAAAAATAAAATATTTTATTTAAAAGAAAGAGTGGGTGCACTCCGTTCACCCGTAAGCTGGCAAGGCAGCGAGAGCTGCAACCACACCTGCCGTCCCGCTAGCATACGGTGACCAAAAATAATCTCTGTACTCTAAAACAAAATTGAGAAAAAAGGTAGCAATGGCGCGTTTTCCTCCCTTCTATTGACGCGTCTTCAAATGGACGCGAGAAGAAGGGAAGAACGCGACGCTTTTCTTTTTCTCCAGGCAGACGGAAGAAAGGTTCCGCCCTCCTGCTTCATCTTTCGGTTTCGTTTTTCGAGCACGTCACGCACGTTACTTAATAAATGTTGTTGAGTTGATTGAACTTCAGGCGGCAGCGAAGGCCGCCTGTAATTCCGTCTTCTAGTCTAAACGTGCCCAACATTTCGGTTGCATTGACGTTTTTACCACTAATTTTGTCGAACGGGCAAACGAAGCCGCTAGAAACAGCGAAATTCCGGACGGCTGCCAGCAGCGCTACGTACACTGGTCTAAGATGGCCGTCTCCGGATTGCAGAAGGAGTTGACGTTGACGACGTTATGGAAACCTCGGAAACTGCGTCCAAGACAGGCAAGTTTCGCTGCCGGGTGCCTCGGTGCCTTCTGTGCCTTTTGTGCTGAGTTGGGTTCTGCTTTCCAATGCCGAGTGCCAACCGACAATCAACGGGGTTCTGTGTCCTGCTTGTCAGTAACCTAGCAGAAACATCGCGATGGCAATGTTGTGTGTTGTGAACAGAAGACTGGAATTATCGCCGATAGGACCGCGTGTGGTGAAACAAGAGATGACGTAAATTGTCGGGCATTGATGCCACTGGTCGGGCCGTGATCGGAGGGGGTAAGGTTGTCGTCAGGGTGACATTCCGCTTTACATTAAAGAGTTTTAAGACCGCTTGAGAGATTACGGTGCAGTCGATCGACCTGCGAGTAGTCATGTTGGAACGCTGGTCTGAACCGTAGGTCCTATCGTAAAGTGGCCATAGGGACTGTCGTCGGCGATGTCCTGCATGTTGTATACACCCTGAGAGCGATTGCGTTCTGGCGAAAAAACTATTCGCGACTCCAGCAAAACGGACGCCACCAAGCGGGAAAACTGGGAACCAGCCGGACCAGGTCGCTCCGCGCCCCTCCGCGTCTCTGGTGGCTTTCGCGGACACGTGTTGTTGGCGCGGTGGCGAACAATGTAATTTGACGAAGGTTCGAAAATTTCTAAAGTTTGCCTGAGTGTTCATTAGTGTGGTGAAGCCTTAGTAGATTGCTTCCTTCCATCGCGTGTTTGAATGCCGGTTTACTAGACAACACACGGTCGCGTGCTTTCGATTTCTTCGATGGAGAGGTGTCACGGAAAAACGTTTTGATTTCTTGTCTGTCTCGAATCACATTCAAAGTGACGACTACTATTTGGTAACTGATAAGTGGTTTCTTTATGAAGATGTAGAATAGTGGACTGAGGACGACAGACGAGGTGTTTCACTGGAGGGAACATCAATGTTGCGGTCAAGTGAATGGGAAGGTTCGATAGCTGCTTTTCTTGAGTTTGGCTGTGTTCGATTAGCTTCAAGTGTAAGCCACCCACGCCGGTCGTTGCGTCGGCTATTCATCTTGGCTGCTTTTCGCCGAAAAAGCCTCTGGACCACACTGAAGGAGTTGGGCTGATTTCGCTATTACTTGATTCAGGAAAACCTGGTCGCTGCATATGATTAACGAGGGGACTTATCTGCTTTCAAAAGGTGTGGGACGCGTCTCGCAAAGTTAGAAGCTGTCACGGCATTATGACCTATCGCGTCCCCAATATTTATATTATACCCCCGTCGAAGCCAGCAGCAATATACATTTTCACCGTTCAGGATTCGAAGTCAAGTTCAATGCCAGAGAGGTTCTGCGTGAATCTCCGATGAAGACTGTCTTCGTTTGTCCGCATTCGTCTCGGTGCTACCGGCTAGAACCATTTGGCTGAGTTTAAGTAGTATCTCTCTGTCTGTCAAATATACTTTTATTCAGCAGTTCACCCAATAGCTAGTCAACTAAGCTCATATTTGAACCCGAAGAATGTACTAATATCGCTTTAGTGGGACATAGTATACGTAATATAATACATAATCCGCTCGTCAAAATGACCTTCTGGATTGCTACTAAAACCTAAAATACGAGTATCAGCTGCTTAGTGGGGCGCCAGCGGGTTAACACGCTCCTTGGCTCAAGAAGTGCTTGCTTAATTTTCGTAATTTTCCTGCAGCCTGTGTTGTTGACCGAGCAGACGAATGGAGCTGTTTCTTAAACGCGGATCCCCACAAAGCTCGGACAGGTAAGTCGCATGGTGGAGGCATGCGAGTTAGCTGAAAATTACGCTCGGTCGAACAATTCTGTGGTCATCCCCGCTTTCCTTAGATGACCAAAACTGATTAGAGTCTATTACAGTCTCTCCGGAGCGCATAGCTTTGGTTTTGAACGAAATATCCGAAACGAAAGTTTGACATGAAAAGAACAAAAAACACCGGGAAAACAAAACTCTGCTCTGCACGTTTATGTGCACCGGCTACACTTAACTGTGTCAGTTCGAATACCTATAAAATTGGGCATTAAACGAAAGAAAATTTTGTAAATTGAATGCGTCACCCGTTCAGGCGATCCGGCCGAGCCGACGCGACCTGGATCCAGCCGCCATGTTTGTTTGGTGGTGGCGCTCCCTATATGTCGCTGGAGTCGCGAATACAGTATGGAAATATGACAGAAATTACGATATATTTACAGTTCGGAACTTTAGTAATAAGGAAGGATTGTAAGTAGAATAATAAAAAAAAAGCTATCCTTTATTTTGTTGTTTAAATACACTATGGTTCATGCGAGAAACTGCCCTCCAAGTGGCGCTCTGGGGTGAAAGCTACAAGTTTTCGAGCTCGCCATGGCGTAGCTCCTTACAATTAACACCTGCCGCAAGTCGCGGCTTAGACTTTATTCAAGTTGATCAAAGAGCGATTTCTTTGTCCGTTGAAACATCACTTACAGCTGAGTGAATACCCGCTCTACAGAGATTAATTCAAGACGACCATTGCAGCTGCACGCGAACAGCACAAATAGAAAAAAGAAATCTACAATAGAAAAGCTGGCTACGACGTGCCGTGAGGGGAGAAAACGCATGGCTTGGAACCGCAGTGGAGAGGCTAGTTTTCTCTAGTTTTTAAATCAGAGTAAAGCTATACGCAATAGGTCGTGCACCTCGGCCGGAAATGGCTCTACGCACGACGCGAAATTTGTTGGGACTCGTATAAAACGGATGGTCAAAACTAGTTTTTGAAGTGGTGGCGTAGCGGAGTGGAAGGGTGTAAGGCCCTTGTATACTGAAAAGTAGCGCCATTCCTCCTCTCCCCGTATTTTTCTCCGTTCCATCGACGGCAATCCTCCTTGCCCACCGTGCGCGCTACGCCCACCGCCGCCATATCTCAGCGAGGCCCACAAGGCGCGCCTAGCCGCGCGCGTGTGTGCTGGGCAAGACGGGTTGCCGGGGCCGTACATGTTTTTGCATATGGCGGACTAGACATTTTTTTTAGAGCGCAGCTCTTAGGCGCCCGTTTCCGGCTTGAGCGGCGTCGCCGTTGGCGTCGCCGTCGTCGTCGCCGTCGGCGTAACCAAGGTCATCCCAAGGTCACGTGACCCCCAAGGTCACCCCAAGGTCACGTGACCCCCCAAGGTTACCTCAAGGTCACGTGACCCCCAAGTGACCCCCTGAAGGTCACGTGACCCCCAAGGTCACGTGACCCCTTCGACGCCACGTGACCTTCGAGGTCACGTGGTTCCCTCCCCAAGGTCACGTGACCCCTCCAGGTCACGTGACCCCTCCAGGTCACGTGACCCCTTAAGGTCACCTCAAGGTCACGTGACCGCCAAGGTGACCCCCACGTGACCCCCCAGGTCACCCCAAGATCGCGTGAGGAGGAGGAGGAGGGGTCTACCCTCCTCTCAGTACCCTTCACTCCTCCTCCTCAAGAGCTGCGCTCCAATTCGGCGTTACAGGGAGTTGTAAACGGCTTTCACTTTTTAATATGAAGACAGTTTTGTTTTTCAACCTGAAGAAGCTAACGTTTGTGCCTTTATATTTTAGTTATAAAGCACGGGAAGACGTCTCTATCGGCAAATATAACAGCTTGAGTATAGTTGGAATCACTCTTGTGTAAAGTCAAGCTTTCCCCAAATCCACTGACGCAAAGGATTAAAAAAAAAAGGAAATGTAGTTGAATGTTTTGGGGCAACGGCATGCACAGCGGAAATATATTTCGGTCACCCATTTATCGCAGGGAAAGGTGAAAGCAGACATGTACAAGTTACTCAAATAAAGTAATTAAGTTAAGCTACTGAGTATTCGAATCAAAAGTAATTTGAGTGGAGTAGAAATTACTCAAATGGAAAGTTGTTGACAAAATTACTAATTACCGTAAAAAGTAGCGAATTACTTTTGAAGTTACTTTTGAAGTTACTTTGTAAGTTACTTTTATATGTTTTTTGCGGTAACAAGAAAGTATATAGGTTTCGATCCGTTAGCGAAATTGTGCTAGCCAAATATGAATCAGCTTGTTTTTAAATAGAAATGCTTTAGTAGCTGGTTCTGCTTCGGCGTACCTTACTGTTGTTTACTGTTTTCTTTTTTTTTCGTCAATGATGTACTGTGAATGTATCATTTCTACTTTGAGGTTTAGCACTGCCTGAGCTTAATTTTTAAGAGAGCGTTTTCTTGTTTACTGTGCTGCGTAAAGAACACCTAAAAAGTACTTGACGTAAATTACAAAGTAAATTAGAGGTTATGTACTTCAAGTAAAGTAATAAGTACACCAGGTGCAATGTACTTGAAGTAAAGCACTATAAATACACTATATATGTTTTAAGGTAAAGTACAAGTACTTTTGACACAATCTTTCGTGATGCACTTTTATTCCCCACAGACTGTTTTTTTTAACTGGTATGCACTGCTACAGGAGTGATCGGAGGTGTATCAGTTTTTATCCAAAATAGCAGCAGATATCGTATAAATTAAATCGCCGCAGTGTAGTTGTTTTACTCTCGCTGACAAGCTATTTGACTCAATCAACTTATAAGGCATTTGTGTTGGTATTATAGCCTCTATTATTTCACCAGGGGAAATGATCAGATGACGTCTCGGAAAAGCGCGTTTTCAGACGACGATACGCCATTTTTGTTTTCAAATTCGGGAAATGTACATTGAAGTCGGAAGTTTTACTTTAAGTACTAGAAAAATACTTTAGTAAATTATAAGTACATTCTCAGAGAATGTAGCTCAAGTAAAGCATACGTTTTCTAAAGAGTAGTACTTTAAGTGCCATGTGCTTAGAGTGCTTTGCAACACAGCTTGTTTATTATTTTCTTATATAAAAACGTTGGGGAATTACAAAAGTTTCTCGAACGATCTTCAAATTTTTAAATATCTGCTTATTTAGAGTTGCGGCAGGAAAGACAACGCAAAAATGTCACCTTTGTTTTGCCCTTCAGCGCGATTCTCCGAGTACAGCACAAACTACGGGAGCACCAGATCAGCTTCAGAGCGGGTGCTGCATTTTGTTACTTCCTTTGAGTGAGGAGGCAATGTGTACACCTTCTGTATCGGGTGAGAGTTCCTACGTTGGGGAGAAGCGGGAACACGCCCTTTCTTCAAATGCCTCAAGTCTTCTTGAGCTTCAGGACATAAAGAAACGCCAGTGTTCGGCGCTAATCCCGCAGTTACTTGGCCTCTCTTGCGTCGTGTCTGTTCGCTTTTCGCGCCTCGTAGCAGTGTTCTTGCAGTGGGGGGCTCGTGAAAATTTTGGGGGGTTTCGGACTTTCCAAACCACTTTCTCACCCCCCCCCCCCTCCTTTCTACGCCATATGCTTCGCCCTCTGCTAATATCAGCTGATCTTTCTACATCTTATATCTTTTTGTGCAGGGATGTTTGTTTATAAGCAAAATAACCCCTAAAATTCGAAAGTAATTTGTAATCTGAAAAGTTACTCAGAAAGAGTAATTATAGTCAATTCCGGCATTAAAAATGTAACTGAAAGTTACTAAACTGCTCAGAAACGTAGTTAAACTACAGTAACTTGAGTAGAGTAGTTGAACTACGTACAAGTCTGGGTGAGAGTAGGCACACGATAGAATGCACCTCTCCTCGCGTGTTAATAGCGCTTCGCAGGCAAGGACTGCGTTGCTAGCAGTAGCTCGTGCCGTCGCCTTAAGCATGGATTAGACACGCGCCCGCAAGGCTCGTAATCTTTAGCGTACGCTCTACTAGGACTTCTGGTATCCTGAACGAAGTGCTTCTGGAGAATCGGCATCACTCGAGTTAGGCAAATAAAAGACACCACAACGTGTGTAAAACTAGGTCTTTTCGGTAATGTTTAGCATCACCGATTGTTTGGTATATCCAGCAGCTTGGTTTAGTTCATACACTTTTTATAAGCGTCGAATACTATACATGGAACTGTCCACATGTGTGGAGACTAATATGCGACGTCTGCTATTTACGCGCCTCGTGCACATAACTACCCACCAAATACACTCACTTGTATACCCTGCGTTAAAATAAAAAAAAAAAAAATAGCGCGTACTTGGTTGCCTTGCCAACGCGCTTCTCATTTATCTCATATATTAGTGAGGCCCTTCCCTTCTTACTGTTTCGAGATATTGTTTTGACGTTCTCACGCGCAAGATACACCCTTGAGTCCACTTGCTAAGCGTATAAGTTTTGCCGCACACCCGTGGGCGTACGTTACTGCGTGAGTTACAAAGTGAGGACAGAAAGATCCTTCAGCGAAGCCTTCAAAAGACAAGAGCAACTTATTTTTACTCTCAATAAATGATGTTTTATTGATCACAGAAAACAAATCACAAACAAAGATGAAGACAAGGAAATATTTATTGCTACAAGGCAAAATATTGCACATTCGGAAGAGGTCGGTGTGAAAAGATGGAAAGAACTGCATATAGCTTGAGTTTCTTGAGGCCAGTCTTTGCAAAAATCACTGGCTCAACTGAACGCTTGTGATGTGGTCCTGGAGATAAATGCAGCATCGCATAACTTTAGTTGCCATTTGTGAAGCACCGATCGCGGAAAGATGTTGCACAAACAAATGCGCGAGGTGCTCGATCGTTGGTGACTCTCCTTTCACTGGAGCAATATTCTCATGCTATCACTAGAAGCCTGTTTATTTTAGTGGCACCCCAGTTTCTCACGCATCGTTCTCAACTAGGCCGACTCGGCAAGCGAGCTAAAAGTGAGCGAGTCAGTTTCTATGATCAAATACGCGCGAAAAGACGTGTCTAAGTTCTTCATGCCGGTAAGTTAGTTCCGTGTTTTTCTCGCCGATCCGAGAATATGTTGCACAACGAAAGCGCAAGTTGCTCGATCGTTGGTGACTCTCCTTTCACTGACCAAGTATGCTCATGGTAACAATACAACCCTCTTTATTTTAGCGGCACCGCGGTCTCTCACGAATCGTTCTCAACTTTGCTGGCTTAATGCAACCGAGATAAGAGCGAGCGAGTCAGTTTCCATTATCAAATACGCGGGAAAAGACGTGTCAAAGCTCTTCACGCCGTTAATTTTGTTCCATGTTTTTCTCGTCTCATGCTCGTATTAGGCTATCTACATCGGCAAGACCAAAGGAGACAGGTGATAAGATCCAGAGTTTTAAAGTGACTTACCTCGCAAAGTCTCCCTCGGAGGCTGTCGAAATTTTTCCGACCGATCCGGTGGAGCCATCGTCTTCGTTGCTGAAGATTTTCTTTTCCCGTCGGAGCGGCAAAAAGTTTCTTCCCTTTTGCAATGCTGTTTGTGCATTCCACGGCGCAGCATGGTGGCACCGCGTTGCCGCCGAGGTCGTGGTAAAAAATAAAAAAACCAACGGCCGGGCCGTAAGCAACAAAGCTACGACTAGGCCTCGCCCAGTGATGGCGTTGATTTCAGACCACCGTATCGCGCGGGATCATGGGAAGGTAACGGTCAAGTGTCGCGCCCGATCCAACTGAAGCGAGGGGAAAAAAAAACTTTTGAGAGGGAAAGGGCATGGGCGAACAAAAATTTCTCTTTTCCATTCAAGACAATGGTTTGCGCTACCTTTCAGTTTATAGGGGCCTTGGAAAGCTGTCTGCTTTATTGGCAATATACGCAGCGCAGCCGAGTCCGATCCGCAGCGTGAGCTTAGATATTTTTCTCGGACACTTTTTTTTACGAGTGTTTGGCGATATTTACATTTATTTTTGCAATTATCATTGTAAAAAAGTGAAAACAAATATCACGTTAACGAAATTTCGCTGAACTAAATGGTATGGGACTCCCTTTCCGGAGGTGCAATGGGAGACAGCGAGCTCACGTTGCCGGCTGGACGCAGCGAAGCGGCTTGTACGGAGAGCCAAGTGGATTAATAGGTTTGTAATTGGCAGCCACAGACTGTCGCCTCAAAGCGGCGTGAATGCAGGCGGGGGGCGGAGGAGAGGGGGGGGGGGGGGGGGTTAACGTGCTCCCCAGTGATACATGCGCCGTCCGAAAAAGGTGACCCAAATGAGACGAGCTCAAAGCGCCGTGTGTATGGCCACTTCCGGTCGAGATGCACGACGTAGTGCGTATAGCTTTACTCATCAAATAATCACTGAATCAGCGTTTACTTCTTACTAAGAGATTCATGCCATGAGCCGTTCAAAATACTCTCAGAGGTACGACATTACTCAAAAGACATGAACATTCTGGCAATATTATTTATGGCTTAGGGGCCACCGAGAATATTCGTACCTTCATAACGACGAATATACAAGGCTGAAACGCAGAGCTCGGGTGTACTAATCGGGTTAGTGTGCCGTTTATGTTGTAGGGACCCTTCCCGCGGCCGCTCCCTCGGCTCCCGTCGCCCCCTCGGCCTTCTTCCTGGCCCCCGTTCCCCGCACTCCCGGGTCCCCGGACGAGCGAGCATTAGCGAGTTTTAGTAGACCGTGTTTCCCCCTCCGCTAAGCCCCTCCGCTACCCGGAACTCTACAGCCAAGGCCATCGGCACGCAGGCGCAGTTGCGGTTTCTTCGTAGTGGAGGGCTAGCGGAGGGGGAAACACGGTCTACTAAAACTCCCTATTATCACATGGTGCGTCACCCACGTTCGGGGATCGCGGGGGGCACGTGTACAGGCCGTGGGGGTGCACGAGATCGGCCAGGGGCGAAACTACAAAAAGGGGTTTAGGAACTTTGGGGGGCTCTCTCAACTTTGGACCGGACAGTGGCGGACAGACGGACGACAGCGAAGGAGGACAGGGGGACTTTTCAACTTTGCAGTAAACTGTTTCGACCCATGCCCTGTGTTGGGGAGCGAGCGAAGCACGACCTGATCGGGTGTCGATTAGGTGACGACCCAGATAATTTGGCACCCACGTGGGTGCCCCATCGGTTGGCCATTGCTTTCGCTGCTCCCTGAGGGGTCACGCGCTTCGCGTTTCGCGGATTTTAGGAGAATAGCGGGTGCTGATCATTAGAGCTCCTAGAAACCGACGACAGTCAACACCAGGTCGACCAGCAGCGCGGATGAGGACGGCTCGTCGGAGGGCGAGACTGGGAGTGATAGCGCGGAGGCTGCTCCGGTTAGCGGAGACGCGGGCTCACACACGCTCCCCGGAGACGGCAGCGGAAGGCGTACCAGACGTACGGCAGCGGAAGGCGTTCTATCCATTATAGAATATACCTGCACTGCGTGGGACCCGCCGACTATCGCTGATAAAGATAAACTAGAACGGGTTTAAAACTTTGCCGCCCGCTATGTAATGGGAAGGTCGGTAAAAGAAAGAGATTTTAGTGTGTCACGTGCAAACAGACTCTTCAGTGGGATACACTCTAATACCGTGGAGCAAAGCTTCGCTTGACGTTTTTTCACAGTATATATCATTCCCAAACCACCAAACCCAGGTGACACCTATATTTGTTCACCACAGTATCAATCCGTACGCGTGGATCACGTTCATAAGGTTCGTGAGTAGAGATGTAGGACTGCAGTCTTTAGTAGTGCTTTCTTCCCGCAAACAAGTTGCCAATGGAACTGGTTACCTTCCGCCGTAGCATCAATTTTGTCAAACGTTGTCCTTTATTCCACCCTGGAATCGGTCAAGTTGCTAAAATAAAAGTAATGCAGTGTGTGTTGCAGGTTCGAGATATGCTTCGATGTACTATCGGGGAAAAATGAAATGCGAACAGAGGAGCGCGTGGCTCGCGGTACAGGCTGCGCCACCTGGAAGTGAGCCTAGGAACGAGGGTGCGTGGCCTACTCCGACGTGTTCACGCCCCTCCCTCTGCGCTCCCCAAGCTTCAGCAGTGCGCCACTTAGTGCGTTGAAAGCTATCACCGCTATCTTTGCTGGCTCAGCGCGTGCGTTGCAAAGAAACTCGCCGCACTCGCCGAGCAGGCAAAGGTAGCGGTGACAGCTTTCAGCGCACTGAGAGGCGCACTGCCGAAGCTGGGGGAGCGCCAATCGAGCGGTGTGAACACATCGAAGTAGGCCACGCACCCTCGCCCCTAGGTTCACTTCCTGGCGGCGCAGCCTGTACCGCGAGCCACGCGCTCCTCTGTTCGCATTTCATTTTTCCCCGATAGTACATAAACTATCCTGCTGTCATTTGGTGATATAGATTGATGCTGTGTGTTGCGAAGTTGTGATCTGCTTCCATGTATGCAAGTACTCTTGTCGTCATTTAACCCAAATGTACTTCACAAGAAGCCTGCTTGTGTGTATTCGAGTAATGTTGGGTGTGTAACCCCCCGCTGTAATGCCGAAAGGCGCTGCGGGTATTGGATAAATAAATAAAAATAAAGGGGTGCAGCACAACTATATTGACACGATCAGGACAAAACGATAAGTGAAGCAAAACAATTCCTAGAGAAAGGTAATGTCCTGCTTCCTTTTGATTCGCAGAAAACTAGACAGTTGTACTGCCTGAAGAAGTTCAGTCATATCACTGACAAGAGAGGCAAGTTTCGATCTTCATATGCGTCGTGACAACTAGATAAGGAATGCGTAGCCGCGCCCTCATTAGTGATGATGCAGTTACCATTCCGCCCATGCATGCTACGCCGTTGCGCAAATACACGAGTGACTTGAGGACGTTTCTCCGCTGTACGCGCATGTGACGTACGTCAGTGACGGTACACAAGCCATTTTAAGAGCCGGTATGAACTCCCCTTGAGCTCACAAAAACCAAGTACCAGTCGGTCAAGCCGCCTATTTTCAGCTACTGGGCATGGCAAGAACGCCTGCGGTGGGATTGGAGGCCTCGTCAAATACCATACAACTTTTTTTAATATCCGAGGGCCTGCCACATTAGCTATTAAGTCTGCTTTTGATATGGTGGAAGTCCTCAAAACAAAATTACCGAATGTTGCACTAATTCACGTGCCAAGGCCGGACGTGCATGTGTTCGGGAAAAGGAAAACGAGACACTGAGATTCCGTCCGGCCCGTGCCTGGAATTCGATCCTGGTACTTCTGGCAGTGCACACGCGGCAACCCACTGAAGCACCAATTGCTGGTATCGAGAACGGGAATGTCTACAAATAAGCCACTTCGGAAATAAATACTTGTTTACACCAGTATCTGTGAGCAGTGTAGTGCAAGCGGCTACAACAAATAATATTAAACAAATCTGATGACAAGCAATTATAAAAACAATTTAACACAACGGGTACCCTTCAGTATTTATCTTCTAATCGCGTTTTACGGCCTGCGAATACATGTTCTATGTTATGGACAATAAAAGCAGTCCAACTCCGTGGTGTGAAACGCTTCTGAGCCTTTATTATCCGTCTGAATTCGACTGCGCACGGAGGGAAAAAACTGGACCCTCGGTTTTGGCCGGCGCGCCCCGCTGTTTACGCCAACGAGCGCCACTAGGGTGGCTCGGCGTCTGTTTGTTTAGGGTGGTGACATTCTTTGTAGAACTCGATGCCTTCAGCACGCGCCCAGAGTAAGAATACAAAGAAATCGCCGAAAACAAAATGTCGTCATTGTTAAGAGCTCGTGCACAAAAATACACAAAAGCGCCAGGAAAGAGATGGTCTATTGTCATCACGCTGAGCATAGCACAT
Source organism: Ixodes scapularis (assembly GCF_016920785.2). Classification (NCBI taxonomy): domain Eukaryota; kingdom Metazoa; phylum Arthropoda; class Arachnida; order Ixodida; family Ixodidae; genus Ixodes; species Ixodes scapularis. The sequence goes on along the minus strand of NW_024609880.1, from coordinate 111,370,259 downwards.
ACGAAGGTAATTTGCTTAGTGTGGTGCGCGCACTGTTGGCCGCTTGCCTCACAGGCGCCTGCCGGGAGGTCTGGCCGCGTTTCACAGGCACACCGCGGCGGCGGCTCCAATGCCGTGAGGAGGCGCGCCGGTTCCGCCGCGCAATATCATGTTATCCGCCAGGCAAAAGGCTCAGATACACGTATATTAAGCAAAGCCTCTTCGGTCGATTCCATTACGTTGCGTACACAGAGACCCTACGCGGCGGCTATAGAAAACAGGCCCTTCGAGTCATGCGACATGACCGTTAATTTTAGTAGTACCTATCATTAACCTTAATGTGAGCGAGTCCAAAAAGAAAATCGAATATGTCCGTTTTTTAATTGAGCTTCACAATAAATCGTCATTAATAAAAGGCGTTTTTCATAATTTTATTTTACTGCCCAGGCAAACCATATTTAGCGCAGATTTAAAAAAAAAAAAGATACATGTCAACACGCTGGCAACTTTTGAAAGTTGTGCTATTCATAGATGCAGAAAAAAAATTAATATTTTTCGGAATGTGCTATTGCGATTCTTTCTAGAAGTTAACAACGACGATACTTAATCACAAATATTTTGAGTTAATCTTCCTTATACGTAGTTCGTAAGAAAATATTTCTAGGCCAGTAGTCAAAACAGATTTGCTTTGGGAGAGGTGACCCAAATGCAAACTTCGCGCAATTCGCAGAAAGAGCTTCGCACTGAGAGCATGATTCTAATGTTCTCCTCCTCAAACAAAAAAAAAACTTTCGCAAAAAAAAAATAATGCTGGTTTTTACCTGATGGGCACTGAGTCTACAAAATATATATTCGTGAAAATTAAAATCTCCAAACGTGGTCGGCCGAACTTAACACCCCTCTAACCTGGGGACGTTAACGTTCACTACGCAGTAGTTAACACAAACACGCGCTGGCACTAAATTCAACAGAATTGTAGATTGTATACTAAGCTTCTCATGATCTGCAGTTTGTACGAAGTTGACAGTTATGCGTTATTTTCGATATTGAAATTGCTGTATTTTCGTATATTTATTCTGTTTATATTCCTGTTTCTCCCTCCGGCGCTGTAAAAAGGGGCTGGAGCCTCGTGAGAAGACAACTTCTCTTCTTTTGCCCCGGCCAGACCCTTTTGTGTCTGAAACAGAGGATACATCCATACAGATTAAAACTGGCAAGAGGTGGGGATTGAGCCCAGCAGGTTTCGGAGCGCAGGCTTTCACTCCGCGCTCCTTGCTGAGACGCGTTACCTCACTCAACCACCGATCTTTTTTAGAGCACAGCTCTTAAACGCCCGTTTCCGGCTTGAGCGGCGGCGTCGTCGCTGTCGGCGTCGGCGTAACCGCGCGGCGCGGAATGTTTCCGCTAAATTTAGGTGCGCGGCGCGGGGCGCAGCTAAATTTTTTAGCGCGCATATAGCCGCGCGGCGGCGGCGTAACCGCGCGGAATTTTTCCGCTACATTTAGCGGATAAACTTTACGCTAAATTCAGTTGAAAAATTGTCCCGCTAAATTTAGCGGAAAATTTTCCCCGCTACATTTAGCGGAAAAATTTCCCCGCTACATTTACCGGAAAAATTTGCCCGCTAAATTTAGCGGAAGAAATCTCCACAATATTTAGCGGAGTAAATTCGCCGCTAAATTTAGCGGAAAAAATTATTAGCAAAAAAATTTCCTCGGTAAATTTGTCGGAAAAATTTTCCCGCTAAATGTAGCGGAAAAATTTTCCCGCTAAATGTAGCAGAAAAATTCCCCGCTATATTTAGCGGAAAATTTTCCCCTAAATGTGAGGCGAGCAGGAGAGAAGGAGGGGCATAGCCTCCTCTCCGTACCTTCCCCTTCCCCTTTCATTGTTTTCTTATTTTATGGGAATACAGGACGAGAGGTACAAATCATAGGTTAGCTCAGGCGAACATTATGGTCTAGAATACTTTAATATTCATTAAGCTAAAGAACAAAGGCAACCAGTCGGGCAGGATTTCGCGACACTCATATATACTTTTGATTTGGGCTTCACACTGTGGGAGCCACTGGTTCCCCTCCCCCGAGAAGGCGCAAGCCGAGGACGTTCCGGGCGAAGCCGTCTGATTTCCAGCCCTGTCGCTCCGTATCGTGTCCGAGAGACTACGCCACCATGCTGGTTTACTCTCTCGCACCCCTCCGCGCGTCTCCCCGATTTCGGGGGAACAGCGAGATCGCGCGAGGGAGAGTCGGGCCTGCCATTCGAGTGGACAGCCGTGTGGTCGGGGAGTCCTGGATTGGACTCCGGGCGACGAGTCGAGTCGCGCTGTGAGCTCGGCCGACCGGCGATGACTCAACGCTAGTGATTCCCTGGGCTCTGACAGTCGGCGTCCCCACTACCTGTGGACGTCCGTCTGCCCAGAGCCCTGGCCCCGAACTCCTGTGATGACGGGTAGGGGCGTGAGCTCGTCCGTCCGGCGATGACTCTGCTCGCCATTACCCCTTGGGCTCTCAGGTCGGCGGATGCTATGGGCACACTGTGTCTGCGGCTCGCTCGACCACAGTGTCTTGTTGGGGACCCCTGGTACTCAATAAACGCTGTTGGATACCGGGATCATAGTTGTTGGCATGGCGTTGGCCGAACCCGGCGCGGCGACCGCCCTCGCTGGTAGCCGTCGGCCGCGCGGTGGAACGGCCCGGGCGGGCATCGGATTCCCCCTTTGACCGGACAGGTCCACGGACGTAAAAGGTACGTGATCTGCCCTGCCTTGGTTCCCACAACAAGGAGTAAAATAAAAATTAACAGGTTTTGGTGCCTGAATAGCGTTTCTTACATGCATCCGAGACCTTCATATACTATATGAACCCAAGAGAATAATGAGATCATATGGCACAATGTTTCCGAAGAAACAGGTAAAAAACATATTGAATACGGTGAAATGTTAAGGTATTTTTTGAACGTGCGCTGCAGGACGTACCCCAGAAGAAAATTCTGTGCCAGCAATCAATAAAAACATGTTCTATAATTTTTCGTGTTTTGCGCAGTAGACAATTCACATTCCATAGAACAAACGCCCCTTTTTCATTCAGCCATATTTTGGTCGGTAGTACAGAACAGTGCAACTTAAAAAAACGGTTTGGCCGCTGGAGGGATTTCCATTTTCTTTACGCGACATAATACATCTCGACCAGGGCTGTCTTCATAAATTGTGGGATAGATTGGTGTTGGCAAGAGCACATCCACTAGGTTAATTAACTCGGCCACCGATCCGCCGTGAGGACGTATCGTGTTTGCTGAATCAATGTCTCAACACGGCGGCGTTGAGAGATGGAGAAGGTGACGCGTGCTGACGTGAGCGCTTTGGACCAATACGAGCGTCGCACAGCTGGCCCCGAGGCAAAGTCGAGCAGGCGACGCGCCGCTTTGTACTGCGGCCCAGCTCAGTTGCCGCTCCAGCGATGGATGTGGTTCTTTTTACGAGTGATGTGGCTGACCGTATCCAAGAGCGACGACGGAAGAAAGCTAGCGAGGTCACGCCAGGCCATCCGATTAAAATGCCCTCAAGGCATTTTCATCTGATAAATCCCATTAATCGTCGAACCAATTTTTTTTTTAAATTTTCTCTCTGCCTTCTACTTGACGAGTCCCTAAGGTCACCAGAACTTTCGCAAAAAGAAAAACTCCGACTACTCCGACTATTCCGACTCTTGTGAGAATACTCGCTTGTATTTTCTGCACACCTCCTCTTTCACGTGTTCTTTCCTTCTCGCGGCTCCATGACGTACTAGGTTTTTTCCTGGGATAAAAATCCCTCGTGCGAATACATCATTACGAGCTAACGCGACCGGCACTTACGTAACCCGAGCTCATCACGACCGACGCTTAATATCTTACGCGACCGGCGCTTTAGCCAAGGTCGCTTAAACCCCGGGCGCTTCAGCCACCGGCGCTTCCGCCACACACGCTTCAGCCAACTTCGCTTCAGCCACGAGCACTTCAGCCACGAGCACTTCAGCCACGGGCGTTTCGTAACCTTAAATACGCGACCTTTAGCGTGGCTGGGCCTATAAGTCTAGCGCGTTAAAAAAAGCACGCACCATTTCGCATTACAAAACGTAAAGAAATGCATGAAGGACATTAATACCGTGACGTCAGCTGTGAATTTAATTTTTTTTTTTACGTAGTGGTTTGTATTTACAATTTTCATGGTACTCGATCTTCGTTGATTGAGAACCCTTGCAGGTGTTGTAGACATTTTCGCACTCAGTTGGAGGATTATCGTCTACTCTATAATAATCCATCCACAGCGTACAGCCTGAAAGAGCAGAGAGACGCATTGATGTAAATAGCCGCATGGAGTGCTCATGCTATGCACAAGTTCACAAAATATAATAAAACTGGTGTCCAGGAAGTGTACAATAACTATAGGTAGCATACAACGCGGGAGTATTGAACAACGGGAAGGCACAGGAACACTACGTGCCTCGGTACGCACATTTCACAACGTACTTCCTTCGGCGAACAAGATACACCACGGGAGTATTTAAGGTAAGACATTTGCCATTTACACTTCATTACGAATTGAAAATGGTACTTAAAGTGTTTCACAGCGAAGCCGTATATGACTCGCAGGTGGTATTTTTTTGTGGACCTCAACAGGAAACCCACGCGCGCGCCTTTTTACCGTTCGCAGCGGGCCTTATCTCTTACGTCGTTTTGACACTTATTTCAATAAAAAACACAAGACAGGTGTCAAAACCACCTGATAGATGATAAGCAGTAAGCACGTAGTACTCCTCGCATGCGTCTCTCGGATAAGACTGGGGTTGCATTAACTTCCGCAATAACGGCATCGTGCGAAGTCTTATAGAGAAACATTTCGCTAAAGTGCATTTGCTCTCCTTTCGCAATCATTTGGTGTAGACCCTTTTGCTGTTTGCAAACATGAACTGCCGCTTGCGTTCCAAAGGACTTCCGGTCGCACGGTCTTTACAGGCTTGTTGAGCTTCCGTGTCACGAGTGCTAGGAAGCATCACGGATAACGAAGTGGGAGACTTGTCAAGGGTCTTCGGCTGCACAATATTACATCTTAGAGGAGGCAGGTTGGTTTACAATACTCGAAACATTTTAACATATCTCGCACTCCTTCGTTCTTTTGGCGTTCACCTGGAGAATTGGCGGTTAAACGTTTTACCTATATTTCAAGCAGTGATGTTAAGGTGGCCTTTGTTCATTCTTTTTATATACCGGAAGTTCTTTGGGAGATCAGACTGGAGCACCACCTGGTGGCGTGTGCCGTAAAAGGGGTCTATAGTGCAGGGGGCAAACGCTGCAGGTGCTACCACAGCTTCGCTCTCCAACAACCTTCACAGGGTGCATTGGAGCCTCAGCTTGTCATAGAAGGCTTCGAGTGAAGTACAGATATTTAAAAATCTATTTGACACTTTTTAACACATTTGAAAAGCCTTTTCTTCTTTTAATTACTCATGTTACAATTTTATAGTCACGGGACGAAACAAAAAAGCACAAGACCCTGTTTAGTGTGTTTTTAATTTAGAAAAAGCATACGTTATGTTCATATTTATAACGATTATTCTACGATATAAGCGCACATGTCGCATAAATCGTTTCTTGGAAATTAGATGTACATTTAAACAATGAGTGTAATAACTAGATTCTTTAATGCAGACACATGAGGTCGGGAAGAGGCACAAGCAAAGATGGGAGTAATGGCATTACCGTAATGAAAGTACTGCAATTAAATTACTTTTTTCTGTAATCAGTAATGTAATGAATTACTTTTCTACGCTTGTAATTTCGTAATGTAATTGATTGATTCCAGACGGTAATTTTGAAAAATTATTCATTATTTTCGTAATTGCTTTTTTCGAAGGCCCATCTCAGAACAAAATCTGTGACGCGGGAGTCAAGAGCTAGAGCTGCTAGGCCAACGCACAAAGACGGCATCGAATGGCGAAGTGAATGAAGAAAAGTTTTCGAGTGATGACATAGCTGGAAGGCCACAGTTCACGAAACTCCAGTCGAGACGCCCTCACGGCGAAATCGGGGAATCGGAGACCGCTCCAGGCTACAATGTGGAGAGCACTTCACTGCGAAGATCAACATATTTTAAAACCTGTGTCGAGTCAGGTGTTAACCTTAAATCTTTTGCCAAGGATCCACCACTTCTCGTAGTTGTCTTGACCTTCGTAGGTAAAGAAGCTTTTTGTATGCTCCGTTCACCCTTAAGTTGACAGTGCTGTGGAAGCTGCCCAATTCGCTTAATCAGTCATGCGTAGATCCTTCGCCATTTGATCACAACCCTGCCAATACCCATGCGCAGAGAGCGAAGTCAGGGGATCAAATCCAGGCGGTTGACTGGTCCATCGAGTACGTAGCTACCACCGCACTATCAGCTTAGGGGTAAACTTAATCTATTCGGAAACGACAAAAAGCGAAAAAAGGAGACTCAGATTGATAAGTTAAGATAGGGAAAAGCAAACACGCAGGTATGACCGTCGGTTCGTCGGGGAAGGACACATCCCTGGAAGCGCCCGCAACTCCTTTTCTTGTCTGGTGGCGCTTTTCCCCAGAAAAGATCCGGCCACCTTGCGTTAGTACGCTCGATGATTCGCGCTCTTTTGGTTTTATGGAGCAATACTTATGGAGAAGAATGTCCGGGAATGCTTCGACCAGTGATTTTGAGAGAAAGCGATTCGATTGGCGTCTGAGTCAGAGGAAAGAAGTTTTAGGAATTTCCTCAACTTTGGACAAGATGGATTCGGGAAGGACGGATCCCGTTCGCTAAAGGGCAAACAAGGTGCAGTTTAGCACACCTCACAAATGTTGTTACGACTTCATGTAAACCCGACCAACCGAAGTGGGCGACTTCTCCAAAATAAAGAGGTACGCAATCACATCAGCCATGAACCGATCAAAGTGTACAGCGAAATTAGTGTGCTGTCTGTTTTAGTCATACCTCAAGGTGCTGTACCTTATGTTTAACACTTCCGTCGTCCAGTGCAGTAATTACTACCTGAAATAGTTTAAAAGTAATTTCGAAGTAACTTTATTACTTTTCAAAAATAATCGTAATGTAATGTAATTACTTTCAGTGTGTGGTAATGTGTAATGTAATTTAGTCAGTTTCGCGTATTTCTGAGAAAGGTAATGAGTAATTTAGTTTTAAAACCTTTGAAAAGTAATTGTGCGATCTCTGTGCAAGAGTATTTAAACCCCTTTTCTACGGAAAGGTAATGATATCTTTCAAACAAGGCTCCCACATGGAATTGTGACGTGAACTCCCCTCCCCACGCAGGCTCTCCTCTACATGAGAAAGATTGTTCTCTCCCTCTTTTCCCTCCCGGAAGACGACACCACTCTTAAGCGTGGCCGTGCAACGCCTCTTATACCAATTTCGATCAGCTCGCACCTTAATTGCCCTGAAACCAGAACGGTGGATCTTACCGCTCGGGTTTCAGGGCATTTTTACTTTCTTTTGGTTCGTCAAAAGTTTACCGATTAGCCTAAGAAAACATTATTCGGTTAACCTACAGATTAATTGATTAATGCGTTAATCGTAATCAAAATTTGCAACCGGTTAATCGTTACATTTTTTACGAGCCAAAAAAAGTAAAAATTAAACGCATTCGCCTCCCAGACGTGGACGAGTACACCTGTACGAAGAAGAAACGTTTAGGTAAAATGTTAACCTAAAGTAAACTACTATAGAGGCGAGATTTTCAACTTGAAGCAACTACAAAGGGTTACTCGTGTCCAGGGAACTTCAATGCCGTGCGAGTGTCCGTTTAGTTTTCAAGAGACTAATGTGAACAGACAGAGCAGTTCGCTCTTGCCGAAAATATCAACGAATCTCTTTGCTTTATGCAGCTGAAGTAATATTATGAGAGTGTGAGTATCTTTGAATTGCTCTCAACTACGTATCATATTTAATTCATAATCGAAATTGTATATTGTGGGCCATCTATGATATATTCACAAAAAGAAATATATATATAAGGTTTTTTTTTAAAGCTTAATATAATTAAAAAAAAAAAAAAAAACATGAAAGCTAGATTAATGTGGTCTGCGCAGGTGAGTTATACGGCCAGGGGGGCATAATATAAGAGGCTAATCGTAACGATCAGTCGGATAATTAGTTAAAATTCGTTAATGAACTATTTAATTAATGAAAATAGACATATAATTCCAATTAGAAACTTGCCCAGCGTCATCAAAAACCACTAAAATCTGTAATTTTCAGAAAGACTCTGAGCACGTGAGAAGCGTAGTAGTGCACTAAAGTTAGCACTCCTGGAGCACGTACAAAGCTAGCGGTTGCGGTAAGACGTCCGCGCAATTTTTCCTTCTCTTATCTAACCCCAGCCCCAGCCACGAGCAGGTAACTGCTCCTGGAGCAGTTACTCGCTCCACGAGCGTTAACTTTAGTGTACTACCTCGCTTCTCACGCGTTCAAAGTCTTTCTGAAAATTACTGATTTAGTGGTTTTCAATGATGCTGAGCAAATTTCTAATTGGAACTATATGTCTATTTTCATTAATTAAAAAGTTAATGAACAAATTTTAACTAGTTAGCTGACTGATCGTTACGAATAGCCCCCTATACTATGTCCCACTGGCCGTATAACTCACCTAACTAAACCGCCTTAACCTAGCTTTCATGTTTTGTTCTTAAAACTTGTGATAAGCTTAAAAAACACCCTGTATATATTTACATATGTATATATATATATATATATATATATATATATATATGCAATTTTAAGTTAAAAAAATACGATGCATGCGGATGAACGAGACCGAAGAATCGATTAATTGGTCAATTAATGGTTAGGGATTAATCGGGTTAAAAGTTTTTATCTGCGCCCAGCCCTACTTTTAGCTGTTCTTCATTCAGTATGTCACTCCGTCTCTAAGTCAGGTTTGAGGTATACCTAGATATCTCAGTTAATCACTCACCTTGGCTGGTTTCATTATAAAAGGTTTCTATAACTTGGCACTTCTCTGTGACGTTGAAGTAACTAAGTTTCCTATTTTGTTCTGTTTGACACACACAAAAAAAACAAAAAAAAACACGTATATAACTTGTCTTCGGGTTATTTCTACAAGTATTAATTGCAACAGGAGCAAGTGCGTGGATTAACTTGTATAGAAACATGTTAATCTAAACCCGCTATTTTTCTGTTTATTGTCTCAGGGTTTACACGCATGAAGTACTTTTCGTATTTTGTTTTACACTCGGTTGAATACCGTTACAGTTAGGCACAGGGTCACGAAATGACAGTCACAACATGAGGTTGGAAAAGCCTTGTAGGAATAGCAAAACTGCGGCATCTTTGTTTAGTATTTTTGAAGACAGCGAACGTGTGCTTATTTACAGATTTCAAATTTGTTTCCCTCTAATTCCAAATTTCTCCGGGACTTCCCGCGAGACACTGGCGTCTGAAGAAACATCAAGCAAAACTGAAGTATGCAAAAAGCTTGCCCTCTAACATGAATAAAAAAAAAGGACACCTATCAAGTGTGTACGCAAAAAAATAATATTCCTGTAGCCAGCTCCTTATCGCAGCATAAAATAACACGGAACACTCCAACTACAGGCCAGAGTAAAAAAAGCCGTGGTCACGATAATCTAGCTCAATATTTATAAACACACACACGCACACACACACATATATAAATATATATATATATATATATATATATATATATATATACAACGGGCATGGTGGCGGAGGGGCCGAAGGCGTGGGTACAGAAGACGAAAAGAACCCTTGGTGAAAACAGCAACAACGGACGATTTAATCTTCGACGTTTCGGCCGGAGTCCGGCCTTCGTCAGGAAGCCGGACTCCCTGTCTTCCTGACGAAGGCCGGACTCCGGCCGAAACGTCGAAGATTAAATCGTCCGTCGTTGCTGTTTTCACCAAGGGTTCTTTTCGTCTTCTATATATATATAAATATATACGGCCGAAAAACGCGCTTGAGACGGTTGTTGGAGTCTTTAAAACATATCATTTGTAAAGGTCTTCGACGTTTCGGCCTGAGACAGACCTTTTTCTGTCAGAGACAGTCTTGAAAAAGGTCTGTCTCAAGCTGAGACGTCGACGACCTTTACAAATAATAATTTTTGAAACTCCGACAACCGTCTCAATTGCGTTTTTCTGCCGTATATACTTTTCGTAATCCTGCACTACTTTTTTTTTTAAATATATATTGCCACGTGCTTTTTAAGACAATGAACGATAGTTCATACTTCTAGAATATTTGCGTTTACTCTTACTCCGAAATATGCGACGCTCAAGCATTCTAGGGCGAATGTTCTAGATAACGAGTGTAATAGATAAGGATGTAAACGTGCCCTGCCAAGTCAGTGTCCTGGGTGTTCGACACTCGAACATTCTAGGACGAATGTTGGAGACACAAAGTATATTAGATAAGGAGCCCAGCGTGGCCTTGCCGTCTCTCTTTCGCTCTAGTCAGCTGCCACGCCGACACACCGACGCTCACTGCTGCTTTCCCACTAGTCCTTTTTTCTTTCGTTTTTGGCACAAGGTTGCTGATTAAACGCTTATTTTACATTTTACGCTTGTCGATCCTTTTGCATCCGCGTCAATATTCCTATTTTGGGGGATGTGGAAAATAGCTGTGCAAGCAGCTTTTTTCCACATTCCAAGCCTCCATGAAGGTATACAGCGGTTCAGAAAAACTACACTAGAGTTTGCATATGTAAACTATTTGGCAAAAGTACCAAAAAACCAGAAAATGTAAACAAACAATAATGTGAAAACGCTCAATGGGCATTATAGATTCTTATTTGTTTACAATAGCTACAAAATGCTCTGACGAAATTTAGATATTGTAGCGTAAGTTTGCCTTGAGGATAACTGTGCAATGAAAATCAACAGTCTATTTTGGAAAAAAGATATAGAAATTTACACAAGCTTGGATAAACCATATTGATATTTAAATCTATGAAAATGTTTAGTGGTCTTGGTAAGGTTTTTCTAATTGTTTGAAGACCGTAATCTGTGCGAGCTGCTTCTACTATCAAGAAGTCTGATTGACCAGGGAAATGTGGCAGTGTTTTTCTTTCTGGATTGAGTTCAGAGTTAACAAAGAACTATTATTATCTAGATTCTAGATATTCTCGTCTATATTTAACGCTAAGCCTCTGTCAGTGGTGTGCAGTACTTTTTAATACCCCAATGTCTCAAAAAGTTGGTCTGTGCAGGAAATATACAGCGAAAGCCTGAGCGCTTTTTTCTCTCGTTTTTTTTAAGGAATCTTTTATGTAGATTTGTTTTTGTTGTGGGACCCCAGGCCAGGCGACAATTGTTCAGATGATATACAAATAGCGTGTTGTACAAGAGTAACTTGCACGATAGAAGAATCTAACGATGTTTATGTAGCAAACGAATTATATCAGCACGTTTTAAATCTACATGGTCTATGACTTTTTTTTTTTTATAAAATACGCTTACTCTGCAAATATGTATAGTGTTTCTTTGAAATTTTTGAATCTTAATTATCTTGTTTATTGCCCATTTTCCTACCTTAAAAAAGGACACTGACAATATTCTCTTACTTTCATAATAAAGTAAATTCTACAGCTATATAATGTAGAAACAACCACGAAGTGGCTAACTTTATTAACACCCCTTCCTTTTTTATTCTTGTTATAAACCTGTTTAAAGCAAGTGCGGCACTTCCACATTCATGTAATTACTCAGCAATCGTTATGCCAGGGTTCAGCATGGCGTGGGAATAGTCTGCCTGAAATAGAATCTTTAAAATAGTCATCCGCCTGAAGGAACTGCAACCAAGAAAATTAATCCAGTCACCAAGAAACCGGAATATATCTAATATTTGCAGTACTTCTAATTTTTCATGGTTATCGGCACGTGGAGAGCGAAAAGCCACAAAGAACTTACTTTCGTAATGTCTCCAAGCGTTATAATAAAACGTATCACTGTGTGTTTTGTTGAACAGTACTGTCATCTCGTACTGGTGGCCGTATCTAAAAGACAGTTTTAATGAAAACTTGATAGATTGATGAATTTCCTGAACAACGCCTCTTTATACTTTGAGTGTTTAAAGCTCGAAAAGTCCCCAATACTTGGTCTTATATACCTTTATATTTGTTACCACAAATGAGTTTTTAATATGCATTTGTTCTTCAAATACCTGAATTCTCTATAGGTATTCATTCGTAAAGTGGCAAACCTTTTTAGAGACTACTTATAGGTTTAAAATTGTCTTCCTAAAAAACTTGCTTCCTTTGCAAGAAACAACCAGTCCCCAGCATCGCTTCTTTGACTGAAGAGTGGGGTGACTTGCATATTTTAAGACAGACATGCTTCTTGATACCCACTATTATACTAACAAACACTTAATCTAAAAAAAACTGCACCACCTTAATATAGAAAAAGATCTAGAAATTACCATCGTCGCATCATTCATTTTCCGCTCTTTTTATGTTCTAAGCGCAGCGTTTGGAGCATCTTTTCCTTTGATGGACAAAGCAAAAGCAATTACGGTTGGTTGCTTTAAAAAAGCGTGATGATGCATGAAGTACTCTATACTCCGTGCAAGTTCATCTGCTCCTTGCGCACCTTTGCTTTTGTTTACCGCCAAATCCGTCCACGTGACTTTGTTTCCCCCAACCACAACCAATGTCGGCGTCCGTCTGGTTGGCTCGTCATCGCGCGGTCCCTGCACGTTATCTATGTGGGCATTTAGTGTGTCCTTCCTTGCGGCCTGATGCTCCAAAGACACATTTTGAAACACTTGCTGGCCTTATAGAGTTGGTGGATTACTTTTTACTTGTACTCTTATTTGACTTTATATTATCATTTTCTTTTTTTATTTGTTGAACGCGTTAATCATGCAAATTTGTTTTTGTTTTACTCTTCGGAAGTTGTGAATGTCAAGCGAACCCATTTTGTGCATTACCGATATTTGCTTCTAAGTAACTGTGAAATTTTTTTTTCAACTCGGCATTATGCGCAAATCAATCTTTAAGGCACCCACGTTCTTTGTTGGAATACATCTGTTTGAACAACCTCTTTCAATAAACTTGCGCGCGATCTAGATCACAATTTCGGGAGCGCTCCTCACCCTGGACTTTGGCTGAATGTGGCCGAATCGTGAGAGATGCTTTATATTTTGAAAAAAACCATAGTACGAAGTAGGCACGTAGCCAGGATGTTGTTTCCGGGGGGGGGGGGGGGGGCGCTTATGACATAAATGATGTATGGGGGGAGGGGGGAGAGGATGTCCCAGCAATATGGAAGATTTCGAGGAGGGGGGCCGAAGCCCATGGCCGCCCCCCCCCCCCCCCCCTAGCTACGTGTCTGGTTCCAAGGCGCACGAATCAAAACAACGGCTTTATTTAACTTCAGGCTCGCAAATCTATTCAAAAATGACTTACTAAAATGTTATAGAGAAACGAAGGATGTTTCTGATAGGCCCCCAGTTTAAATAAGAATAATTTTAACACTTACAGGCACGCACTTTTCAGAAAAATTAGACGCAATATCTCAAATGTATCCAAGCGCGCGACACTTCAAGAAAAAAATTATTCAGCTTGGGTCTCTGATAGATGTCTAAATAATAAGGGGAGCTAGAAGGTCGTTTATGTTACAATTGCGATCTACCGGTTCTCAAAAGATGACCTGCATTAGTCGCCAACTTTTTGAAGACTGACTTCGTTCTGAACAATGGTTTAACTTTGCATTTGAAACCAATCTGTGTATGTCAAGAAAAAAAAACACATACAATGTTTAAAGGTAAGCGATTTTCAAGTGCACACTTACGGGTCTCCGTCGTAACCTTTAGTCTCGTATCGGATTGTGACGGGATCACCTGGGCGCTTGTCAAGTCCTCCCCACCTTGACACACATTTGTAGCTTCGAAACGCCCAATCATCCATGTAGCTACGATACTTCATATAGTACGTGTCCTTCGTATAAAAAGCCTAGGAACGAAAACGCAGGAGAATATTACTGACTGATGAGAAAAGTTATTGATATAACCATTTTTTTTAACTTGTAGCCCTTTGATTATTAGAGACTTCCCGATATTTTGCTTTTTTTGATCAGTTTTTCGATCAAGCAAGCATATCACCCAGTGTCTTCTCCTTAATAAATGAACTTCCAAAAATATATCCAAATCGGGAGATCATTTTTTTACGGTTAAGGTTTTGGTTAACAAAAAACTCAGATCTGTGTGTTCTCACTAACTCACCCGCGAATGGAGTTTGGCCCCCATTCCACAATACATTATTTTTCAACCGCTTTTTTGCCTAATTCATTCGGAACGGTCTGTCTATGCAAATCTAGACTGCTTACTCTTAGAAGCCACGAAAAGATTATTAAAAAAACAGTTAATTTATATACAAGTGTATTATATTTCAGGGGTTTACTATAGTAGGTGACGGGCTAAGACTTCACGGGAAATTCCATCCACCTCTCTACCCTTTAGTGGACCGAACGCTGGAGTGCAGGCGTCCTCCTCTCCAGCGTCCGCTCTACTAAAGTGGAAAGAGATAGAAGAGCTCCCATGAACGCTTAATCTGATCAGATTCAGAAGCGGATGTGGATTTAAAGGAGACAAGGAAAGCGGTGACCGTCTCCCCCCCCCCCCCCCCCCCCCCCCGCCGCCCCAGAGGTGATGTTTTTTTTTTTTTTTAATGCGAAAGCATTGACTGTCTCATGGAGCGAGCCCACGTCACCAAGTTGAAGCGCGAAAACGGCACCTTAAATCCTTTCTCCAAGTAGAGCCAGCTCCCAGCTATGAAACCACGCGAAAACCCTAGACGCGGCACCTAGTTTCCCCAATCCCAAAGGAGCGAAGTAAAGCTGATGTATTTTCGGCTTCGGTCCCATGGGCGGGCGCGCATTGACGAAACTTCCATTGGCCGCTGCGCGTCACTTTGAAAGATCGCTCACCCGATGGCGCTGCGTGTCCGTGAGTCAGCCTCTCCACAGCTCCACGCCCAAGGTCAACAGCCCGTACGCAAAAGACGGAAGAAGGGAGCGAAGAGCGGCCTGCGTGCTTTCGGATTCACAACCCATAAAAAGTGCTTAGGTGTACCTCGAGTCTTTTTTGTTTGTGTTGTTAAGACGGTACATTTAAAAATGCCCCGTCTGTGGTAAAATATTGATTATATTTTTTACCGGGTCGTCACATCCATCACTGACGTTATAGATCTTTTTTATCTCAGTTGTTACCTAACCGGTGGACAGAAGGCGCTGTCGCAGCCGCCCCCATAAGGTGGCTTCGATTTGGTTGTTTTTGGTTTCGACGTGCTCCCGGCTGTGTTGGTGTGTTACGTATTTTCGTTCAATTTTGTGATACAAATCTGTCTTTTGTGATACACAATATATAACACAGTGAGACTGGGCCACTTTTAAAACTATGGAGTGATGTTCAGCCTAGCTTAGGGACGTTTCTACGAACAGCTTCCTATGGTCATGTTCGTTGTTGGGTCAGGTTCGGTGTCAAGACGACTGAATTGATGAAGCAGAATGGACAGTCTCCAGCTTTACGAGCTGACACTACGTTTCTTACAAATAAATATAGTAAAATAACTTACGCACAGATGCTTTGTGAAAAGGTAAGTCCTGATTAGCAATATGCTGAATCCCGGACAACAAATGAACTAGGAAGTTTAGTGCTCACTGTTCAGTTCTCGAGGACACCAACTTTTTATGAACACCGTTGACTGCAAAATGAGGTAATGAAGAATAAAACATAAATAAAAAACAAAAAAGAAATGTCTCCGCCGGTTTTCGTTTTTTGAAGAAATTAAGGATTAGATGTTTTGATGGTTCATCGTAGGCCGAGTAGGTAATTTTTTAAACGATGCTAAAGTAATTAACAGAATTTCGAATGATTGACCTTAGGAAGTAAACTATTTGTGATACGAACGTTGCAGGCTATGAGACAAGTGATGAACCCGCCAAGTGAAGAAGTCTGACTTCTCGTACAATTTGCGAAATTAAATTAAAAAGTGCAAGAGACGTGACCTCCGGAAAGTTTAGCTGAAGTCGAATCACAGGCACCGCTTCATAGATCGGTGCAGACAAGTTTTTATTCGTTTTAATAGGTGCATTTGTTACTTTCATTGTTAGCAGTCACTGGAAGTAAATCGAACATCGACAATGCTGCGCTCGGGTGATGTAGTACGTGCAGACAGTTTATTTTCGGCTTCACATATTGCATACTTCAGGCCTTCAAAAGCTGTCTGGGACAATATGTTTCACCGAGGAGCCATACTCTTTGCTTGTAAATAAATTAATATTAGATGTATTAAGAAAATAATAAACCACTTGGGTGACTGCATACATGAGACCAAGCACAAATTAAGCTTGCTTTATATTGATATGCCAACTGAGGGATGGGCAAAATACATGCAAATATGTATCGAAATGCAAATACAAGATACTTCGTCAAAAATGTATTTAATTACAAATCTAATTACATTTCCAAAAAAGAATTTAAGTGAAAGATACAAATACAACCAAATGTATTTGTTGTCCTCCAAATACTTTTCCAAATACATTCCTCAAAATTTGCGTCAGTGACTTCAGGGCACCTGCAACGGGTTTCTGGGTACCTCATTTTAATTTTGCATTGCACACACGGGAGTTAGTGCCAGACTCTAGTAACGTAGTAGAAATATAACCACAAAAAATGTAATCAGCTTGGACGTAATAGGTTT
Organism: Ixodes scapularis; assembly: GCF_016920785.2. NCBI lineage: Eukaryota > Metazoa > Arthropoda > Arachnida > Ixodida > Ixodidae > Ixodes > Ixodes scapularis. Next base: position 111,353,535 of record NW_024609880.1, on the reverse strand, counting down.
AAAAAGTACAGAGCTTCAAGAAGCTTTTTTTGTCGATTACATTTTGGTATAGACCAACAAAGAACCGAGACGACGAAGACACGCAGCACTAGCTAGAGAATTTTTTATTGTTGCAACTCGCACCAGTTATAAAAATCTGGATGACCCGGCATTTAGAACGTTTCAGGCAAAAATATGGATGAAAATCAGGCTGGAAAGCATCACAAGTTGTTACATGCACTTCTTTAGCCAGTCTGCCCGTGATCGTCGATTTCGTCACTATTCTTGCCCTAGACTAGCACAGTAATCACAAAGTCACTAAACGCTTGTGCTCGATTGAGAGACACTGCATTCCGTGCAGAACATAGTTTTCTTCCTGCTCTGTACAGTGACAATAAATTTGAGGGATGTATTTTTGCCCACAAAATTGTATTTAATTACAATTGTATTTGAAATACCCATGTTTTAGTATTTAAATAAACACGTCAAATACATTACCCAATTTGTAATTAAATACAAATCCAAAATACACAAAGTATTTGAAATACGTATTTCAAATATTTGTATTTAAAATACTGCCTATCCCTGTGCCAACTGATCCGGTAAATGTTTATACCACAAAAACAATTCCTTAAATATTCAACGGCAATTGTTTTCGTTTTGTTATGAGGCAAAACATGACGCTTTCGGAATGCAGACAAGTATATTTACGTTGGCTATATGTGTTGCGTATAAGGGTCTTAAATGTGTGATTATAAAGATGCCTTGCGCTTCTTATTGCGAAGGTTCCATCATCATCACTAAGAAAGCCTGCTCCATCATAAACATTTGGTCTCTTAAGCCTCGCACTCTCGTGTCTGGTATTCACTTGATGAATTCGGAGCGATTCAAAAGCACTCCATGCTCGCGCCTTTAGTAGGGCAGATCCGAGCGCGCTTGCACATCCAAGAAGATGCAAAAAATGAGCTCTAAAACCGCTCCAAAGTTACTATGTAAATACTTTATTAAGTTAATCGACGTACTTAATGTGCACCGGTGATAAGGCTGACTTCTGTTTCTCTACTGACCTCTCTACACTTATCCGGTATGCCGACAATTAGAACAGTCAAAACGAGTTATGACATCAGCTGCGGAAGAGTGCGCCTTACGATAACCTGAAATTAGCTATAGCTAAGCATCGGACGACACTTTACGACGCAAGACACATAATTGCGGTAAAACGCGTCGAAAAACACGAATACAAAGCGTTCGCCAAGGAGTGGAGTAGAGAGCGGAGCGACGATCTGAAGTCACCTTATGGCGGCATCGTCACGTGGTTCCAAGATGGCAGTTCCCATACAACAGAGTGTGAAAAAGCCTATATTTATTTATGACGTATCATCTTTTTGCAAACCGGACTCTCCCAAGCCTAACGCCAGGTAGACACCACTTTGAAAAAACAGTTCCAAGATACGAGATTTCTATAGTTGTTTGGTATTTGACGCCCCAATTGCCTCTAGCTCGGTGTAACGCTATCTTTAGTTACGGTGAAGGAAACATTATCCGTAAGTGGCACATTCTAATTAGAGATATGTTACCCGACGTCCAAATATGATTTAGCTATTGTGAAGGTTCAGACAACAAAAGTATGCCACGACAATACCGAATCAATCTGAGCGGCGTGGGCTCGCTTCATATTTAGTTCAATCATAAACAATATCCCAGAAACAATCCCTTCAGTAAAACAATTAAAAATTTTTTTTAAGAATTTAAGCAACTTTTTTTTGCTTCTTAAAATACAGTTCAAATGTAAATTCCACATAAGCCAATACTGACTGGTTCCTGGAACGCGACAAATGCCTTTGCATTTTTATAAGATTATTATTAAACTTGCCAGGCCCTTGACAAAATAAATGGAGTTTCTATCTCCAGAAAAAAAATGTTAGTCTATTGCACTGATTCATTAAACAGCAGTAATGCATAAGATATGTTGGGTATGGGCATTCCTTACGTCACATTGTTAACTACAATTCAACTTATCGAAGCGAGCCAATTGTGTAGGGGTGTTCTTGACTCTGTTCAGGTATCCACATTTTAACTATTGCTTATGCCACATGGGATAGCAGTAGTTATCCCATGGAGCAGAGCAGGCGGCCTCTGTAACCGCGAAAGAATGCGAAAGAAACCCCATTCTATCATTGGCTGAGCGAAACGGCTTCTGGATAGCCACTGGCGGCCACTTCACGAGAGCGCGTGCTCGGCCTACACCGCAGACAAACTAAGAAAGCGGAAGAACGACACTCGTGTTTTCACATTCACAACTCATAAGTGATTAGCTGCCCTCAAAAATTTGACAGCTTTTTCTTTCTCGGGGGGGGGGGGGGGGGGGGGGGGGGAGAGGGATTTTATTTTGAGTAAATCTTCAGGCAATTTATTAAAAATCTTGGGAATATATTAAATATTTGTTGCCTCTCTACACTTGGTTTAAATAAATGGTTCAATACTTATTCTATCCGGTCTTAACGTTCTTCCTTTGGCATTTCTAAGTTTGTTTTTTACTGAAAAAATGTTTTATTATGATATGATACTTCATCTGGTTTCTAAAACACAGCATCCCTAGTAGTCTTTATTCATATAGTTTTGCAGATCAGTTTCTTCACTTTCGTAACCTATTTATCGGTTGGCTATCTTTTTTGGATCGATTCTATTTTTAGTTGTAGGTATTTGGCACAGTATCCGTAGAATTTATTGCATACTGAAGTGTGGGCTTGCCATCTAATTGTATATTTTCACGAATGAAGGCGACGAGGATATGAATAATGAACTGAAAATAGAGGTTCATTCGACGTACTTGTGTTTGAAACAAAAAAAAAAATCTAACTATCTCATCTGCACTTCAGTATTCCGGAGTGTGGAACGAGTCTTGGCCTGGTCGGAAAGAGCGCCTTCAACACTGGTATTAGGTTGCCGCCAGTAATAATAAAAAAACAATGAAAAAATGAAAGCCGTTTACAAATCTCTTTAATGCTAAATTAGAGCGCCCTCCTCTTCTTCCGTGTCCTCCTCCTCCTTCGCACCCTCCTCTTCCGTATCCTTTCTTCCCCATCTTTCGTACCCCCCCTCCTCCTCCTGCGTACCCTCACCTCCTCCTTCGCAACTCCTCCTCCTCTTCCTCCATACCCTCCCCCTCCAACAGTTTCCCCGCTAAAATTAGCTGGAAAATGGACAGCAAGTGAAATCAACAGCAATTCAATTTTCCAGCTAAATTTAGCGGGGTAAGTAAATGATGTCACATGACCGTGTCACGTCACCTATGCACACATCAAGTTATTTCACTTGATTTATCGTGAAAAATTCACGCCTCGAGACATCAACAACAATTCAATTCCCCGCTGAATTTAACGGACAAACTGAATTCGTGTTGAGATAATGTGACATCACTTTTATTCCTAAATTTAGCAGGGAAACCGAATGGACAGTGCTACATTATGGCACCGTCGCACACCTACACACTAATTCCCTTTCTTCGCTGAATTTAGCGGGGCATTGAATTGGTGTGTAGGTGTGTGACATCCCATAATACAACGCGCGCGGTTACGCCAACGGCGACGCCGCTATACGCGGAAACGGGTACCTAAGGGCTGCGCTCCTCAAAAGGAAGAAGACACGTCCAGAAAGCAGCAAGTCAACGTTGACGGCGGCAGCAGCGAGCGACGCTGCGTCGGCGTGACAGCTGGCTTTTGCGAGAGCGAATCAGTGAATGAATCGGCAAGAATCCGCTCAGCTCCATATCTACTACGCTCCTATCGGCTCCTTATCTACTGGCTCCCCAAACTGTAAGAACTAGTAAACTAGCGCCGGGACCAGAGGAAACAAAAATGGGTAAGCACAAAACCATTTTCAAAAGAGCAATACACCAACTTTAAAATACGAATTATTTTAAAATTTTGCAACCAAAAGTATGCCCTAAAGTAACATCTAGACTAAAGGTAAAATACGACGGACCTTCATATCCGGCAAAAAAAAACTGTCGGGCGTGTTCTCACCGATTTTCGGCGTGAATACTAATTCTATTAAGGTAAACCTTCATACTCACAGACATATCTATTTTAATACTAGCACAATCCGACTGGCGTCAAAGTTTTCCAATCCAATCGGGAGGTTGATATCGGTCAGTCTGACCATTACATGCTAATGGTTCTTTTATATTTTAACATCCGGACACATGACTGCACTATTTACGCGTCCCTTACCCTTCCGATTATTGCAGAACAGCTTGGGAGATCTTTATTTTAATGCATTCGTTAACACACCCTAAAACAATTTCTTTCTGTTGAAAGCCTTCGAACTGTCTCATATTGTAGAAAATACCAAAAATATACTAACGAACATTTTTTTTTAATTTTAACTGTAACACCCGTCTAACACAAAATTAAAGTTCCCCAGATGCTTGTTAATGTATTAGGGTTGCTTTATGAAGCATATATTACACTCTACACGATTTTCTCCTTCCTTACACAGTTTTACTTCGTACAAATCTGCGATCAAAAATGTAATATAAACATATGCAACCGTTTCGCTTGTTATTATTCTCTACAACCATACAAATTGGGTTACACGTAACTCGTCACCGTTTTAGGTGCTTTTTACTAGAGCTTAAATGAAGCTTGCTCCGAAAGTATAATCTAAAAGTGGTTCAACAGCAAAGTTAGATTTAAGAAAAAAACTCCTGAAATCAGTGCTATAGACGTGCAATAAGAGTTATTTCGCCAAAAAAATATATATATGTCGCCTTACCTCAATTGCATTATAGGGTGGCTGTTTGGTATTCACCTCGTGTCAACTGTACAAGACAGCCACCATGATAAAAAAACAAAACACGAAGAGTCCAGTGCGCATGGTAGCTTTAAGTTAAATTATCGCCCAATCACTTGATTTCCCAGCATACTAGGGAAGCACGTCGTAGACGGGAATTGAGAACACAAACATTTATAGTCTAGGTTTTAAGCGCTGCTCACTACGTTATTAGAGCAAGACATTGTTTTCTAGAAATATCAATAACTCACTTGTAGACATGTGATATTCTGACCGTGTTTATCCTTTCGTGTATCCTGATAAATAAGATCTTTCAAAGCGCGTAAAACTTCCTTTAAATGGCGTTAAATGTTCTATAGTTCAGTGTCAAAAAACAAATCAGCATTTTGTGACACCCATAAAACATTTTTGATGTCGTGCCTAGGTTGTTGTATTTACTACTCACAAAACGTTTATACTAGAAACGTTGAATCTAGTTGATCAAGTGTGCGTATGTCCCACGTTCAAATGCCTTATTCTCAGGATTTAATTCAGAACGGGAGTATTAAAACTCACTCAAAGACACAAAAAAGCATGGACCAAATTATTGACTGAATGGAGTAGGAAGCCCAGCAGGCGCCTGACTTCCGAGACAAGCATCGAACTTCCGGTGGCTTCACTTGTGCCAGGCTGGGAGAACAGCTATGTGCCATCTAGCCCCCTATAGTGGAGATCAGTGTCTGGAACTCAGCGGGTGTGCTGTGTTTTGCCATCCCCAGCGCGTAGCTACGACCAATATTGGTGGCACATAATCGACTCCAGATCACGTGGCCACTTGTTCTGGCTGCGAGCTGAGGAGGTGAACGCTGCTCGTTTTTCTTAAATTTTTTCCTGCGATTTTTTTTTAGTTTTGTACGAAACGAAAGCGTGTTTCATAGGTCAATAACGTGAGGGATTCGTCCTAAGCGGCATCCCCGCAAAATACAAGACTCGTTGGTAGACCTTTTTAACTGGCCCATTCTAATTAGAGATGTTTTGCCCGTCGTCGAAATATGCCATATCTGTTGCTAGCATTCAGACAACGAAATTTCGCTACGACATCATGAAACCTCCTTGACAACGAAGGCGCGCTTATTTTTAGCTTAATATAAATAAAATTACACAAAAATGTTCCCTTCTGTGAAAACCCTAAAGTCACCCAATTTCTTTCACAAATCCGACAATCACGCTTTTTGTCCAAGCATAATCAACAATGAGTAAAGTATTATAAAAATGTGAATAACAATTCCTTTCTTTTTATGTTTGTTAGCCACGCACAACTGATCAATATTCTCGCCTCTGAGGTACATTCTAGATCATGTACATCAGTAAAATGGGATCAAAAAGAAGCTTTAGCAATCAGTGCTCTACTCGTTTGAATATGAAATAGTAGTCGCCTTACAAGTGTTGCATTAAGTGGTGACTTTTCATCATTTGCTTCATGCGAGCTGAAGATGGCCCCCGCCAGAATAAAACAAAAAGCGAAGAGTCCAGTGATCATGGTAGCTTTCGAAGAGCTGTCGTTGTGTCGAGTCGACTCTCAAGTATACTGGGTAAGTATACCGTAGACAAGCATGAAGCGCAACGACTTCTATATCCTAGGTTTTGAGTGCTGTCAGGCAGGTTCTCAGAGTGACACATCGTTTTCTAGAAATGGAAACAATTCACTTGTAGACTTACCATTTTATTTCTGTGTTTATTGCTTCGAGTATCTTTATGTATAGGATCTTGCAAAGTGTAAGATATATCTTAACGCCATTCGTTTTCCATTTCCGTCGAAAGGCCACAGCTGTCATTTCGTAAAAGTCATTCGTTTTTATGCTTATAATGTTATGCGTAGGCACGACGCGTGTACTAAAAGTTCATTTCGGGAAAATACGCACGAGTGCCGCAATTTCGCGAATGTCCTTTCTCTAAACCTCCACAAGACATGTTTGACTTTTTTCTTTCATTTTTGTACGCAAGAAAGGCCAGCAATATACCATTTTATGTTTGTTTTAACCTACTACGATTCAACCATATATTTTCTGCCTTCCATCTGGCAGATAAACATTTAAAGAACATCTAAAAGTGAAGAGTATTGCGTGCACCATCCCCCTCATTTACGGCGTGGGATGCCTGACCCCTAGACCCCCCTACCAGAAACTGCTTCAAGAGTTCCCAACCTTAACTCGCCCGAACAATTTTCAGCGCCCTGTTATACACAACATCACTAACCATATCATAACAACCGGACCACCCACTCGTGCCCGTGCTCGACGGCTAGCTCCAGACCGCCTGAAAACAGCTCGCAAAGGGTTCGACCATATGCTCAACGTGGGAATCATCCGACCATCTGCTATTCTTTGGGCGTCACCGCTCCACACGGTGCCTATAAAAGCTCCCGGAGATTGGAGGCGTGTGGGGACTACCGGGCTCTGAACATCGCCACCGTTCCTGACCGATAGCCCCTACCATACATAGCGGACTTCACGATTTCTTTACAAGACGCTACAATAATCTCAAAAATCGACTTGGTGAAAGCCTATCATCAAATACCCGTCGAGCCATCTGACATCCTAAAGACGGCAATGATCACTCCCTTTTGCTTGTACGAATATCTACAGAAGCTCTTTGGTCTCCGCAACGCTTCTCAGACATTTAAACGTTTTGTCAACAATATTACACAAGGACTTACATTTGGCTATGCCTATGTAGATAACCTACCTGTTTCCCGCGGCACTGCAGAGCAACATCTGGAACATATCCGGCTGCTCTTTGAACGTGTGAAAAAATACGGCTTGATAATTAATAAGTCAAAATGTGAGTTCGGGCTTTCTCAACTTCATTTCCTCGGCCACCGCGTGGATCAACATGGGTTACGACTTCTTCCGGAAAAGGTCGAGGTTGTTCAAAACTTCCCACAGCCGTGAACAGTTCGGCAACTTCGGGAAGTTCTGGAATTAATCAACTTTTACTGAAGTATTATTAAAAAATGCTGAAATGAATTATACGGCGCAGGCGAGCTGGTCTACGTTCATGATTTAAGACAACCCTGAGACTGGCGAAAACGAGAGAAGGACAAACACGACGAAACCTCAAAACACAGCTGCGAATATATTTTTCCGACTCTTCTTTTTTTATAAAACTCCTCCACCATCAGTAGAACTTCCTATTGTCAACCCTACAATACAAGTCAAATAGGCAAGACCCAACAACCCTGATTCGAAGAACCGAACCAAAACCGAACGAACTTCCACACGAATAAAATAATAGAACATCCACCTTCACACCCGACACTCGCCGAAAGGCAACCCCAACACACCGATTGAAAAAGAAAAAAAAAAATGAGTCGGAAAATTAAATTCGCAGCTCAGTTTTGAGATTTCATCGTGTTTTTCCTTCTTGTTTTCCCCAGTCTCAGGGTTGTCTTAAAGTATGATTCCAAATTGCGCCTCCACCCTTCTGCCGCTTACTAAGCTTCTCAAAGGCGTGAAGCAGAACTCCGCATCACTCACATGGACGGACACGGCCTCCCGTGCGTTTTCTTGCATAAAATGTGACCTGGCAAGCAGTACTCTTCTCACCAACCCAAACAAAATGCGCCCATGAACATTGTGGCGAACTGTGATCGGACATTTCAACGATGTGCAAGAAAGAAGAAGACGACGGGATTCGGAAAGAAAAGAAGCACGAGACAACAGGGAAAGAAAAAGAAGAAGTGGTGGCTGGAACAACGAGGACGAAAGCGGACTGGGGTTCGACTTCCTGGGAGCCGTCGACGCTGGCAGAAACGACTGAACGTAGCTGCGAGGGACGCCCAGGCGCTTCCGACGTCGCCATTGGTGCCGTTCTGCAACAATACCTTCACAGTGCATGGCAAGCAGTCGCTTTATTTTCGAGAAAACTCACCCCGAGAGAGGGCCGATACAGCATGTTTGGCCGCGAGCTCCTCGCAATCCACCAAGCCATTACACACTTTCGTAATTGTTTAGATGGTCGACATTTTTTGTGCTCACCGACCACAAGCCACTAACGTACGCTATCAGGTCTGCCTGTGACAAATTCGCTCCTCGAGAGATACGACAGATGGCGTACATCTCTGAGTACACCACACATATGCGCCACGTAAAGGGTACAAACAGCGGTCGCGCTGACACGCTCTCGCGTGTCGTGACATCTCCCTGCTCCTCCATCATACCAGCGAGCATCGATTTCCAAGCGATGGCGTTGGCTCAGCAGGAAGACACTGAACTTCTGAAACTCAGCACTTTACATCATCGGCTCGACTTCAAGTCAGTTTTACTCCCGACGTGTGACGTTCCTATTATTTGTGACTGCTCATCACAAGTGCCACGGTCCTTCTTGCCACTTGCCTTTCCGAGGTCAGGCCTTCAAATCGCTCCATTCACTGGCACATCCTGAATTCGAGCTACCCAACGTCTAATAACCCAGCAGTTTGTTTGGCCAGGAATAATTAAAGAAGTTTGGAATTGGGCGCGCACATGCATCAAATGTCAAAAGGCAAAAGTTCATCGACACACATTAGCACCTACGATGTAATTTACACTCCCGGCTGCTCGTTTCGATGCTACCGATAAAAACCTCGTGGGCTTTCTTCCACCATCTGACGAAAAGAAATACACATTGACATCCATTGATAGATACGCTCGCTGGCCGGAAGTGCTGCCTATCCCGCGGACGTCACAGGCCAAACGGTTGCAAATACGTTCGTGTCTATTTGGGTAGCCCGCTTTGGAGTTCCGTCATCTATCACAACCGATAGGGACAGAAAATTAGAATCTTCTCTGTTCTGTGAACTTGTGACACTTCTCGGAACTACCCGAATACGTACGACAGCCTATCATCCCAGCAGCAACGAATCGTCGAACGTTTTCACCTTACACTAAAGGCGTCGCTCAAAGCTCATAAGGATCGCACCCACTGGAGCACCATACTTCCAATGGTGCTACTCAGTCTCCGTGCCACACACAAGTCAGATATCGATTGTACGCCCGCAGAGCTTGTGTATGGGGGACTGCTTCGTCTCCCGGGAGAGCTCTTCAACTCTAATCTCAAGCCTTCAGAATATGTTCCTGCCAACTATGCGACCCAACGTCGAGCCTTCATGCCTGCAATTAGGTCGGTGCCCCTACGGTCGCAACAGCATCATGCCCCTTATATTCCTAACGACCTTATGACCTCCAGCTACGTATTTGTTCGTCGTGACACAGTGAGAAAGCAATTGGAATGCCCGTATGATGGCCCTTTCCGCGTCATGGACCGTCATGCCAAGTACTTTCGTCTCCATATCAATGGACGCAATGAAACCATCTCCGTGGATCGCCTTAAGCCTGCGTTCATCGACAAGAGCCAGTGTGCATACATCAATACTGCGGACTGTTTGCCACGGTCAAAACGACGACACTCTCACCGTCCCAGCCAGCCTCATCTCCTCAAGCACATTATTTCATGCCGAACACCTGCAGTTCAACATCCTCTACGTTCGACCTGCTAACCTACGCAATAGAAAATGGAATCATCTACCACTCTCGCGCCTCGTAAAACAAAACTTCACCACAGCCGCTCATCTGTCACATGACACCCAACCGCAAGTGAATCCTACTCCGGACTTCCTTGCTAGGGGGGAGGGGGGGCCTTGTAGCCGGTGGCCTGACCGGTCCCAGCAAAAGACGAGGAAGAGGAGACACGAAACAAAGGAATGTTCGAGACCGAAGACCAGCATACCGGTGTTCGGGGATTTCGGGAGTTTTTTTTTTTTATTTACATAGCTCTTTGTATATAGTTGTCGGCTGTTAATAAATTGAAGGAACCTCCGGTTCCTTCCCCTTAAATCAATAGAGGCAGACCATGTCCATCACTGAGAGTATGGGAGGCTTCAATAGTGGCCTAAATATTTAACCTTCAAACATTACAATGTGCTCTCGTATTTGTTTTCTTTTTGAAACTCTGCAAAGAAGAACAGCTATTTATAAAATTTGAAACTGCTGAAAACTTTAAAAATTCCGAAATAAAAAAGCTCAACTTCTGTGACCCGTAACTGCAAGAACTTTCGACAGTCCCATTGAAGAACTAGTGTATAGGAGTCTATTTAGAGTGTGCTCAACTGCACACGTTTGTCCTCAATTGAAATGCACATTTAGGCGTTGATCACGCGTTGCTGTTGCCCTCTTGGTGCTATTTTGTCTGGAAAACAACGGGACACATGAATCTATCAAATCAATTAAATGGTGCCGATGATTCCGCCTGAAATGTTTAATCGATGCCCAGCACTGAATAATTGTGTATCCAGACTTGAACCTAAACTTCAGTGTCTCTACAACCAAAAGCGTCTTAATGGGGCCCTGCAAATCTATTTAAGCCTCTGCCTTTTTTTTTTTTTTTTTTTTGCTGTTTCCACATTTTTTGTGGTCAGGACAACCCAGCGGGCATGGAGAGAGCCACTAAATATCGGTGCTTCATATGTTAATCGGACGACGCGGAAACCTCCACCTCCTAGGGGGACGCCCCATGCATGTGCCGAAAGCGCGCCCGTGAAGTCGTTTTTTTTTTTTCAGTCGAAATACAAAATAGAAGGGGCGCGAACCGTTTCAATTATGTATGATTGTAGTTTCTGTTCGGTATTCTAGATGAGAAAAACAAAACAAATGCAGTGTACAAAGTACCAAAACAAGAACAAACACGCGATGACCCGGCCGTCGAAAAACCCGCCACCAAACGGCGGTGGAGACCGACGCAGGCGCCCCCGCGGATTCTAGCAGACGAAGCAAGATGCCGGTGGCACACTTTGCAAGAAGCGAAAGCACGAACTTCTCTTCTCGCGAGACCACAGGAGACACACCCGGAACTTGCCTAGAACTTGAGCGTCGACGAGTTGGGACCGAGAGGCTTCGCCAGCGAGCTCCGGACGCTCACGAGGAGTGTCCTCGTACGGTTCTACTCCAAGTTCCTTACTCCTATCGAGGATTGGGGGCTACAATAATGACAGACCCGGTAAATTCATGCCAGCAAACGCGGTGGGGTCATGAATCTACCAACGAGCCGTTGACTTGCATGCGGCTGCAGGGGAAGCGACTATCAACGTAAGCTGCAGCCGATTGGCCAGTCGCTTCGCTTGTACCATTGGCCACCCAAGCTAGGACTGGAGACTTCATGAAGAAGGTTATTATTTGCTCTTTTTTTGTAATTTTAATTGTACTATAACTTTTAAAATAAATGGAATTTTGAGAAAAGAAAAAGTTCACTAAGTTAATTACTACGTTCAATGCGCTGAGGTTCGGTGCAAATGAAAAAACACAGTCATGTTGCTTGCACTTCACTTTCAAAATACTCGCGCGGAACGTATATCGAAAGGTCGTCAACAAATCTACAAATCTAAAAGTTTCCAAGATTGAAATTCATCAAAACATATCACTCAGAGCGAACACTCCCAAAGTTACAACCAGACGTGTGCGCTACAACTGGACACTTGGAGGGAACAATTCTCCGCTTTCCGGGTGTTAAACTTTAAAAGCTTAAAAGTATAACAGCCCGTAATTAAAAATGTCTGCCTGCGTTAAGAAAAGGCCCCAGCAGGTTTGAGGATATCACTAACTCTGAACAACAAAAGGTTACTACTTAAAATATAATAAAAATATTTTATTGAATTTAAACTCTTCAGTTTTTGGTTTCTTTCTTGTGCTTACAAACAGCCTGAATGCCTTGGCGACGGAAACACAAATGCGTTACAACTAGATTAATGCAAAATTTTTAATTTCCAATGAATATATGTGCAACGAAAACCAATGTTAGTCCTACTTTTATGTCAAAAATCAAAAAGGTACAAGCTTTCTTATTCTGTCGGGGGGTGCGCTTAGCAATTTATCCAAATGGATAACGATAAAGTGGTCACAGTGTGTGTTAACAAAGAATGTGTTTCTAGGTTGCATCTTATATGAAACGTTCGACTCTGCCAAAAGAAAGTTACACACGGGCCATGGCAACGTAAAGCGTACACAGTCCATTGTAGGCAGACATGTACAAGTTACTCAAAAAAGTAGTTAAGTTACTGAGTATTGACCTCGAAAGTAATTTGAGTAGAGTAGAAATTACTCAAATAGAAAGTAATTGAGTAAATTACCAATCACCGTAAAAAAGTAGCGAATTACTTTTGAAGTTAATTTAAAGTTACTTTTATATATTTTGTTATGGTAAAAAGAAAGTACATAGGTTTTGATCCGTTAGCAAAATTGCGCAAGCCAAATATGGATCGGATTGTTTTTTTCACAGAAATGAAATTAAATAGCTGGTTCTGCTTCTGTGTACCTCATTGTTTTAAACTTTCTTGTTTGTTTGGTCAATGATGTACTGCAAATGTGCCATTCCTACTTTATGGTTTAGCACTGCCAGAGCCTGATTTTTGATACAGCATTTGCATGTTCGCAGTGTTGCGTAAAGTACATCTAAAAAGTACTTGAAGTAAAGTACAAAGTAAATTAGAGGTTATGCATTTCAAGTAAAGTAGTAAGTACACCGGGTGCAATGTACTTGAAGTAACGTACTATAAATACAGTATATTTCAAGTTAAAGTATCAGTACTTTTAACCTAATCTTTCATGATGCCCTTTCATTCCCTATACAGTGTTTTTTTTTTTTTTTTTAAACTGGTACGCATTGCTCCTGAGGTAATCGGAGGTGCATCAGTTTTTTACGGAAATGCTAGCGAATATTGTATAAATTCAAGTCGCCACAGAGTAGTTGTTTTACTCTTGCTGACAAACTTTTTAGCACAATCCCCTTATAAGGGACTTATCTCTGTCGGTCTTATAGCCGCCATTAACTTACTCAGAGAAATGTCCAGATGGCGTCTTGAAAGAGTGCGTTCTCACACGACGATACGCCATTTTTTGTTTTCAAATTCGGGGAATGTACGTTGAAGTCGGAAGTTTCAATTTCCTAGGAAACTACAAGTACATGTTTAGAGAATGAACTTCAAGTAAAGTACAAGGTTTCTATACCGTAGTACTTTAAGTACCATGTGCTTAAAGTACTTTCCAACTCTGCTTGTTTATTCTTTTTTATATAAAAACAGGGGAATTATTAATGTTTCTCGAGCGATCTTCAAATCTTTGAAGATCTGCATATTCTATGTTTTCGGAGGAAAGGCTACGCAAAAAGGTACCCTTTGCGGTGCCCTTCAGCACGCGATTCTTCGACTACAGCACAAACTACGGGAGCACCAGATGAGGCTCGGAGCGGATGCTACATTTTGTTGCCTCCTTTGAGTGAGGATGCAGTGTGTGTGCACCTCCTGTAGTGGGCGAGAGTTTCTCCGTTGGGGAAGTGGTTTTGCCCTTTCTTCGGATGGGTCAAGTCTCCTTGACCTTCGGGACACAAAAAAACACCAGTCTTCGGCGCTAATCCCGGAGTTACTCGGCCTCTCTTGCGTCATGCCTGTTCGCTCCCCGCGCTTCGTAGCAGTGTTGTTGGGGAATTTCGGACTCTCCAACCAATTTCTCCCCCCCCCCCCCTTTCCTACGCCACATGCTTCACCCTCTTTGCAAAATATAAGCTGATCTTCCAACATCTTATCTCGTTTGTGCAGGAATGTTTGTTGATAGGCAAAACAACTACTAAAACTCGAAAGTAATTTGTAACTTGAGTAGAAGTTACTCGGAAAAAGTGATTAAAGTAAACTACTAATTACTGAAATAAATATGTAATTGAAAGTTACTAAACTACTCAGAAAAGTAGTTAAACTACAGTAACTTGAGTAGAGTAGTTGAACTACGTACAAGTCTGATTGTAGGCAATGCATAAGCGTGAAAAAAAGATATACTTAGCCGTAATTAATCACACGTAGTCAAAAACAAGCGTAACTAACTCCAAGCAGCGAGATTTACTGATCGGCTTAATGCGAACTGAACGATCAAACCGCGCGATCCGCAGGCACCTCGCCTCCCGGTGCCCAGCACCGGGAGGCGAGGTGAAGGAGATCGTAAACAGCAAGACCAAGTATGACACATGGGAGCCTGGGGAACTGGCGACCGCCGGCGCGCGCTGCTGGCTCCCGAATGACGATTAATAACCATAACTCCCCACATGATTCCACAACGTCGCGGGGAACATCATGACCGCAGCGGGCGTATGACGCCACGACTTAGCACAGCTGCTAACAGATAAACCAGCAGGTGCGATAAACCTCCTCTCTTCGCGATAACTTCATTCAGTTACCAAAAGGTGCTCCTCGCCATCCTAAAATACTAAGGACTTAAGGCGCTTTACACACCCTCGGAAAAAGCAGGACCCAAATGCAATCGCAGTCGTGAACAGTACAGTCGATCCTGGAGTCACTGCGATAATCATCAGTTGACGCCAGGAGGGTAAAGACGGAAGCAGAACTTCGTAAATTCTGACCGCTGGCATCGGTGGTCACACGAGGAAGAACAAGAAAGAGAGCTACAGAAGAGCAGAAGAAGAAAGCAGGCCGCGATCAGTTGAAGTTACTCGATCGCTTGTCAACTTTTTTCACTTTTCTACATTGCTCAATTCCGGCGTTTTTCTGCGAAGTAAGCTGGAAAAGAACTAGCTACAGATCTAACAGGCGATATTTTGCTGCCTCGTTTTGCATATTAAGGCGTCACATGCGCTATGGAGTCGGGACCATCAACTGGAACCATTGATGCCCCCCCCCCCCCCCCTTCTGCCCCGCTGTTCCGATGCAGTCCGAATTCATGGGACATTTCCTCTAGGCTATCATAATACTGTCAGCGCTCGGGGATGCGGCCTTCCGTCGCACAGTCGTGAGCTGTATACCCGATCCCGGAGGCAGTGCAATACCCCTTTCGAAAGACTGCGCTTCGCTAGCAGCTGTGGAATCCCCGCACAATGGTGGACTGAAACAGCAATGTCGCTGCACACTTTATCCGTTTATATGCATCAGAAGGCGAAAACACACCCGCAGAAAAAGGTGGCGAGGACAGTGACGTTGCACTTTCGGCGTTGTTTGATTGGTTCGTCAGCAGTCGACCGCGCTCCGATGTCCGCCATCTTATGGAATGACTTGCACGTCCAACGATGTTAGTTGTTCCGCCATCGTGCAGTGTTTCCGAACTTCCGATAATCGGCACGAAACCGTCGGTCACCGCTCGGGGAGTCGCGATGCGGGTTCATATCACAAGAGCGAATGACATTTTAGCGAACGGCGTCATTTGAGCGAATGGTCGTTTTAGCGAATAACGGGGGTGCGCGTTAACCCATCCGTCGCGCTGCGCTCTACACCGCTTCGCGGCGACAGTCTGCGGCAACTCATTACAAAAATATGAACTCACTTGGCTCACCCAAAAACGCCGCTTCGCGGCGTCCGACTTTTCGCTAAAGTGTCGTTCGATGAAACGTGGGCGTTCGCTAAAACGTCATTCGATCAAGTGAGTGCCTCCCTCGCGATGCCACAACACCGATGAGTTGCTACGATATAATTTCTTAGTTCTCGTACCACCTTTTTTTTTTATTTAAAGCCATCGATGAGTTTCGTCTTCGAAGATAAAATGAAATACTCGTTTTGATCTGCAATTGTTTCGATTGCCTGTACGACCCCTGAATGAATATGCTTGTATTGTGTCTTCACATTCCATCGTTTCGTTCGCTTTCTTCTGTGCCATTTAGTAGCATAAGAATACCTCTATATGGAAATATTTATTTCCTTAACTTGATTTTAAGACAAACAAATTCTTGTGTTCCCTTTCATACTTGTGTTTTATTCTATTATTCTATGACATGAGAATAAATCTGCTACATTCGATACATGCGTTTCATTTCACTAGACTCGGAACGTACACGATGTCACGCCTGAAGCTTGCAGCCGTATCTTATAAACAACAAACCCAGTTGTTGTTGTTTTCTAATTTGTTATTTTTATGTTCTTTTTTTTGGATAATTTAATAGCTTGGCTGCAAACAATCACGGCGTGCTATTTGTAAGATTTTCCAGGAAAGCAAGGTCCCCTGTCTATTACCATAATGTTCCGTCGATCGACAGTGCCATGGAAGTTGTTTTCACGGATGTGGGAAAATGTCAGATCAAAACACGACAGACAAATGTCACATGAAAGCCGATGTGAAATTGGGCATAAGCAAATGTAAGCTCACGTCAGACTGACGTTTTTCCACCCACAGATTCGACATTTATTCTTACCCTATATTAAACCAATGTCAATCCGTCACTATACAATGGGTCTAAAAATTTACCGGCAAACGCCACAAAATCTACAGCTTTGAATATCACGATTCTACACTGACATTTCAAGAAGTCCGACGTGTTTCGCGTCCCGAGCGATTATAGTTATCGCTCTGCAAGCAAATGCTTTGAGAATTATTCATTTTTTTGTTATGATATATCTTCAATCAAAATTATTGCAACCCCACTAGGACAGCCGATATTTTTTGCAAAACCTACCACGTTTTTGCATCAAGGTTTTCTTTGAAAATCTCACATAATAAATCAGCTCGCTAACGGAGCTCGTCGAAGGTCTGTTGGAGCTGAAATTAACATAAACTAGCTATTTATTTTTCAATATGTTTTTACTGTGTGTGAAGTTGGGGCTACAGCCAATGCCAGAAGCACGAGAGCTCGAGGTCGCTGCTTTGAAGCTTTCTTCGGCAGAGCGAGAGCTCGAGCTAGAAGTGCACGTCCATAGCCTCCTCTACACTCAGAAAGCCTGGCAGTTCAACGACGGAGCCATGCAGTGCCCGGTCGCAGATTTGGAACTCGAGGATTTGTTAGCATTTCTCGGGTACCCTGGTCGTCAGCGCACAGCTTTTGCAGTGGCGGGGACCCGAAACATGGTTTTCAAACCCGAGAAGAAAAGAAGCGGTAGCGTGAGGAACGCGAGGAGCTCGAGCCGGCATTCCCTTACTTAGAGGAAGTGTGTTTCGGCGTCTCGCGCACCGGGGTGCCAGTCACGTGGCTCTCGTCTCATCTGTTGTCTGCCGCTTTACCTTTTCAATTTCGGTGGCCGCGTCTCGTGGCGATCTGCCAGGTCTTGTCAGTAAGAGGAGGCTATGGCACGTCTCAAAGACAGGAGCGCGGGCGAGCTCGCGCTTGTAGCTTTGGCGCAGTCTCAGCTTATGGGTGAATGGAGTATACAGAACAACCTAGCAGTATAAAAGGAACCAAAAAACAGATTGGCAGCTCGAATTATGACTGATTTCTCCTCAAAAACAGACACTTGATAATAAGGTCAACGCGGCCTCTAATCTGCCATCATTATTTTTTTTTTTTTTATGGTGACTTTGAACTGCAAACAAATAGTTTACGGTGGTAGACCAGTTAGTTCCGAGATTGTTATATAAAAGTTTTAGAATTCGTAGAATGTGTTATTGATAAATATTGAAACACCAAAAAGGATTAACTAAAGGGGTACAAAAGCAAAATTGTAGCGCCTCTTTTTTGTGAAGACGTGGTCTCGTTTATGACAGTAGTCCACACCAGTCATTCGTCGGTAAATACAAGAAAAGAATTTTCAAAACGAACAACATCATTTTCTTATACCGCCTGGTAGTTTGGGGGCCGAGCTTCGTTGGAATGTTTGACGTCATGGACCCATTTGTAGCTGCGCCATGGCGCGGCACTGTCCGATAGGGCGGCCCGTGAACAAGCAGCGCTTGGGCCACCTATCAGAACTTATAGTAAACCATACTTCGGGTATTCCCACTTGGCGGGATTGTAACGCGTTGAAGATAAAGCTGGCGCCACCAAATGACAGCGATCGGTGGCAAAATTGCTGTCAACAAGTTCACTCACGCACTCGGTTGTATTGTTTCACCAGACTCTGCGTGGCGACGTTGCTGCATTCCTGTGGACCACGTTTCTATCGTGACGATGTTCAATCGCGTCAGCACAGAAACGTGTTGTTGATTCTCGCCAGGCTCCCCGGTCATTGCAGTGCAAGTAAAATCATCTAAAGTCACTTGATCTGAGAAAAGCAGAGTCATTGCCTTCCCCCTGCTTAACCGGACACAAACAAATACTAACATAAAGACGTCAAAATTTTTCAAAGTGATTGACTCGTCGCTCTCGGTTGCCATGGTGATCGCCATTTTAGACCGTTTCAAAGGGTCGAAGCTTCGAAAGGGTTGTCAAAATCATTCGCACCAAGATCGCTACGAAGCATCATCGTACTGAAAGTGTTTGTCGGCCAATATGAGCGTCTTTGAAAGTGTGCATACAATAAACGTATCTTTCATGCTTATTTCCTCAAAGCTCTTACAATTATGTTGCTCTTCTTGCGTGTTTCAAAACGGTAAAAGTATTTTTCAATGCTTCCAAGCACTGACGTTGTCTGTGATGGCGGTATGTAGAGGAACGGCATCACACGCGGCGTCATTGCTTGGGGGCATTGAAAAATACTTTTGGTGTCTTGAAACACGCAAGAGCAACAGAATTGTTAGAGATCTGGGGAAAAAAGCATGAGTGATAAGTGTATTCAATGCACAGTGCCAAAGACGCTCATACTGGCCGAGGAACTCTTTCAGTACGATGCTTCATAGCGATCTTGGTACGAGTGGTTTTAATGACATTTCGAAGCTTCGAGGCTATGAAAGGGTTTAAAATGGCGATCATCATGGCAATCGACAGCGATGAGAGGTTTTGTCGTCTCTATTTCGTCGGCAGCGTATCTGCGTCGATGCCCAGAGCGCGCCCTCTCCTTGCCACTCTGACCTTGGACGCGTTGTGTTACCGGCACGATGGATGGATGGATGGATGAATCCGGCTGAGCCCCTCGGATCGGGCGGTAGCTTACGCCACCTAGCCATTTTTTTTTTACCATTTAAGCTCAGAATATTTAAATGTGAAATCTATATTCACTCCGCACTGCAAAGAAAGTGAGGCTACAAAACCCCCTTGCCATCAGTTAATAAGAAAATACCTACCGTAATATCCCGAGTCATCGCCCATCCCCGAGCCATCGCCCACCCCATTTTTTAGGCCAATATCGATTTCCGAAAAAACACCGAGTCATCGCCCACCCCTTCAAATACCCCAGCGCGGACTCTGCTATCCGCGAACACTCATCCTACCCGAATGACGCGGCCGCGGACCTTACAGTTCGTGACAAAGTAAAACGAAGGAGGGAAAGACACTTCTTTTTGTTTACGCATTTCCTCCGTGAGCGACCCCAAAGTGGTCGTGTATCCGTGCGAAAAGAAAACGATGGAGATAACAAAATAAGAGTTTGTTAATGTAACCGCGGAGTGTTAGGTCAAAGTCTGTCTCCGCCGAAGTAAGGTCACCGCGAACCCGCTCCTTCTTCCCGCCCGTCGCGACCGCGGTTGTGCAATATTTTAGGCAAAGCCAACGCGTAAATAAAGCTTTACTGGAACGCCCTAGACAGACGTTTGCAGAGCGTCTCAACCGTGCATTGACAGCCCGCCGTGTACGGACGCACGTATGTACGCACCAAACAAGAAAGTTGCGCAAGGGCTTGCAATTGACGAGGCGCCCGACTTGGCCCGACGCCAAAGTATTTGCCAACGCGACCGCCGGCTTTCCCGCTTTCTCAGCATTGCTCTTGGTCGCTTCTTTGGTCCGCTCGCTCGCTCGCTTGCTCGTTGCGCCTGGTCGGTTTTTCTATTTTCTTGTAGACTTTTCTTTCTTTTTTTTTTTACTAACTAGGAGAACATAATGGTGACATTCTTTCACGGAGCAAACGTTCGCGCAGATCGGCGGTGTTTCTAGCGCGTATGCAAGCAACGGACTTCGCTATAGTAAAATATTCTTTCGTGAGCATTTTTTCTATAAAACAATGACACTAAATCGAGTTTTGAGTTTGATGTATCTCAATTGTGCATCAGCGCTAGATACGCAAAGAAAAATAGGCGGTTTTTTCAGCTTTTTTTCAAGTGTTTGTGCTCACCCACCGAGACATGGCCCACCCCACTTTTTTAACGAATTTCAGGCGGTAGGGGGGTGGGCGATGACTCGGGATATTACGGTAGTTTTCTCCCGCTTTCTGCCACCATTCACTTAATCTTTACTTGGTAATCTCTAAAGTCTTGAAATCCACTCTCCCTTCGCTGTCTCTAAAACCCAATGACTTTATTAAATCTATGTTGTCTTCGGAAGGCATAGGGTGAAGCCCTTTACAGTAGAGTATCACGTGCTCAGCCGTATCGTCCTCCTCCCCACAAGCACTGCACACTGTATCCGTTTCCTGGTACTTCGCTCTGTATGTTCTGGTTCGCAAAACACCCGTCCTCGCCTCAAACAACAATGAGCTTCCCCTAGAATTGTCATAAATGCTTTCTTTGGCAATAACTGTTTTGTTTAATCTATAGCTTTCCAGATCCGTCTTTGTCTGCATTCCGTCTAGGCACCGATCCCTTCCTGTGGCCTTAACTTTCTTCTTAACTGAAACCTGCTCTTCCGTATCTCCACTATAGCCTAAAAACTGTCCTCTTAATTTCCTAGTGCGCTGTCTCCACTTTGTGTCTATACTCCTCATGTATAAATAACTGAAAACCTTTCGTGTCCATTTGTCCCTATCAATTTGCCTCAACCGATCCTCAAATTCTATCTTGCTCACCGCTTCCCTGCTCTCAAAAAACGCCCATCCCATGTCTCCTTGCACTTCGTGGTTTGGCGTTTTGCAATGTGCGCCCAAAGCCAGCCTACCTACTCCGCGCTGTTTTATTTCTAGTCTTGCATGCACTTCGGATTTCATGCACAGCACCTCGTTTCCAAAAGTCAAGCCAGGCACCATGACCCCTTTCCAAATCTCTCACCAACTCATACCTGTTGTAATTCCAAAGTGCTCTATTTTTCATTACAGCTGCATTTCTGTTACCCTTACCTATTATATACTTTTCATGCTCACTGAGATATTCTGCACCATCACATATCCATACCCCTAGATACTTGTATTTACTAGCTCTCTCAACTGTTATATTCTGTATCTTCAGCCTCTCAACTTCATCATCGTTAAAAATCATGACTGCCGATTTCTCACTACTGAATTCTAAACCTAATTCCTCTCCTTCCTTACCACAGATGCTCATTATTTCTGCAACTCTGTCCTGTTGTTAGCCATTAGTATGATATCATCCGCATACATCAATCCCGTTAGGGATTGCTGAATTTTTTGGCCTAGCTTACTGTACGAAAGGTCGAATCCAAGCCCCCTCTTCTCTAGTCTATCCTCCAATCCTTTCAGATAGAACATAAACAGCAAAGGCGATAACAGGCACCCCTGCCTAAGGCCTCGTCTTATCTATATTTTCCCCGTCGCTTTTCCTTCTCATTTTGTAATCACCTTATTATCTTTGTAAATGTTCCTTAATAAGGCTGTTAGTCCTTCATCTAGGTCTAAGCTCTCCACTATGTCACACCGGTTACTTTGGTTCACATTGTCATAGGCACCCTTGATATCCAGAAATGCCAGCCAGAGTGGTCTGCTCTGTTTTTGCGCTTTTTCTATACACTGTGTTAGAGAAGATATATTGTCCTCCAACCTTCTTTGTTTCAGAAACCCGTTCTGTAACTCGCCCAGTATGCCCTCGCAATCTACCCATTCCTCCAGTCTGTTCTTTCTAATCTGCATTACCAACCTGTAAATAACTGGTGTCACGGTTATGGGACGATAATTCCTAATATCAAACATGCCCATCCTACTAAGCCTCCATTCATCTGGAATATTTCCTTTTGTTATCATAGTGCTCACTACCTCCCTTAGTTTTGCCCTAGATTTAGGACCCAAATTCTTCACCAGCTTGATTTGGATCCCATCTGTGCCTGTCAACGTGCCACTAGGGACTCTTCGTTCCGCCTTTTCCCATTCTCTTTGTCAAAAATCCGCGATGTCACAATCTGGACTGCTACTTCCTTCGGTTCTCCTATCTTCCACATGTACTCCATCTCGAAATGTCTCCTCCATCACTGCTCCTATATATCGTATCGCATCATCTCCCTCTAATTTATCTCCCTGATGTGAGAGTATGAACCTCTGTCTAGCTTGCGTCGTTTCACCGGGTGAGTTCAAGTGCTCCCAAAACTTTTTGGCTGCGTTTCTATCTTTCTTGCTTACATTACTCATCCATTCCTCACCCCTTCTCTGAATTTTCGCAATGATCAAACTGGATGCCTCTCGGCGACATGTTATAAAAGTGTCCCATTTTCTTTTTTCTTCCGTTTCTGAATCCCCACTGCGCTTGGAATACCTGTGTTTTCTAGAGGCTTCTTTACGTTTTTGTATCGCTTGCTTCACTTCTTTATCCCACCAGCTTTTTGGTCTGTGTCCTTGCTTCCCCTTTCGTTTACTCTGAACTTTGTCTAGTTCCAGAGCAAAAAGCCTGGTTAGGCTCTCATAGGTCCAATCTGTATACCGTTGCCCTGAAACTGCTTCCTCTATTCTTTCAGCAACTATTTCTAACTCTTTGTCGCTGCAGAAAGTTCGCTTTGAATGATGTTGTCTAGTTTCAGCATTTACTTCTCTGGCGAAATTCTGCTTAATACGCTTGTGATCAATACCAAGAGATTTGGAACCTTGTTCATCTATTTTCATTACTTGTAAATTACCATATATTTTGAGTGACATAAGTACGTAATCTATAGTTGAATGTAGATTGCCAGTTTCCCACGTTATGTGCCCGTCACACTTCTGACTGGTACTACATTAAACTAAGTCATGTTTTTCCACCCGTTCTAGTAATATTCTTCCAGTTGAGGCCGTATACCCATCCAGACCCTCGATATATTCATGTCTCCGATAATAATTATTTCAGAGCCTTCCCCAGCTCACTAATGTCTCTTGATATGCAATCAATCATTCTTCTGTTTTCCTATTTAGCACCTGCGCCTGTCCATAAGTAAACAACTCCAAGGACTGTTGATTCCCCAGCGACGTTTTCTTTCAGCCACAGATGTTCAGCGCACTCATTTCTCATGCTTTGAAAGTTAATATTCTTCTTAATAAATGCTGCGATTCCCCTCCCTTTCTCGTTCCCTTTATTCTGGTGCATTCTTCCCACACATATATAGTCAGGGTTGCAAGGTGGCTGCTCCATGTCTATGAGATGTGTTTCCACAAACCCATACACCATTAAATCCTCTTTCCTTAGTTGCTCCTCTACCTCTTCCCGTTTTAACCTATTTCTACCACCCGGCATGCTAATATATCCAATGTCTGATTGTGTTGTTTGCTTCTACCTGTTCTTACGTTTTCTCCTCGTTTTAACCCTGGGTGCCTACTTTGTTGGGTTTTCATTACTTCAGTGCCCCCAGGGCCCTCGATCCCCCCGAAAAAGCAATCACAGTGCAACCCATCCTATCCCCCACCCTAAAACCTGTGGCATCACTGTAGTGAATGCCATCTGCAAAAGGGCGGGAGCCAACCTCGTACACTTCCCTGTTTACTTCCATTACGTCGACCCGAAGCTGTCGACTCATACCCTTAATTGCTCTGTTGGCTTCGACTACCCTCCTCTCCGTTACCCCGGACTGCCCCCGAACTTCTTGAATGGTGCCCACAACCACGTTCAAATTCTCAGACACGTCCCTCAGCTTACGCATTCCCACGTTTAGCTGCTTTCCAGGGTTCTGGCTCCTATCCTTAAGCACATCATTAAGCTCCGCATGAACTATTACTAGGTCCCTTCCCTCCCGGTTATCCCACACCCCCTTACGTGCTGTGGTCATAGCATCCACCATACACTTCCCTGGCTGGACCTCTACGGTTACCCTCTGGTCTCTCTTCACCCTGTTATGTACACCCCTCTTAACCCGTGCTACGTTAGAGCTCCCCACTACCAGTACCCTAGATCCCCCTGGTACCTGCGCGCCTTTGTCCTGCGACTTATCTCCTGTCACCTGACTGCCCGACGCCTGCTGCTCGAAGGCGCCATTGAGCTGAGTGTCACTCAGCTCTCCAGCGTCGTCGAGCCTGCCAGCCAACAGGCTGGACTCCCGACGCCGACGCCACGCCGACGGACACGCAGCGCTATCAGGTGGCGGTTGTTGAAACTGACGCGCAGCGGCCAGTGGTAGCCTACTTCCTTGAAACTACGACGCGTGCCAGCCAATGGCATCGAAGCCGAAATCCATCAGCTACACTCCGCTCCTTTGGGATCGGTGAAACTAAGTGCCGTTTGGATAGGATTTTCGCGTGGTTTCGTAGCTGGGAGCTGGCTTCACTTACAGAAAGGAGTTAAGGTGCCGTTTGGCGAGGCTTCAAAGCTTCCTGGTTCGATCTCCGACAGAGGGCGTACTGTCCTTTCTTTTTTGTCATACATGTTGCGTAATTTACACTTTTTTTTTTACAATTACCACTGAAAAGAAAACAAATGTTGTGGACGAAATGTCGCTGAACTAAATGGTACTGAACTTCATTTTTGACACCTGCGAACTCAATGTAGTCACTTTCCACAAGGAGCATAAAAATAGGGCAGCGCCCGTTTTCCGAGGTGCCCGTAACTGTACTGCCGGAAGTGCAGCCAGCCATTAGTCCCGGTTTCGTTGATCTTTCGGGAACTCGTGCAGACTCTGCCTCGCAATGTCGCTTTTCGATGCAGAACCTGTGAGGCAGCTATTCACGCAGACTCTTGGGGAAATTCGTTTCAGAGTCGATGATGGGCATTGACCACGGGCATTCACTACTCATTTTGAACTCTTCAATGTACAAAACAACTCATCTTGAAGCGCAGAACAGCCAGCGAAACAAACATAATTGCAAATCAATCGCACGGCAAACGGTAACCGCAACGCTGTAATGTCGTCTGCTGCACGCGGCGAAAAAAAAAGCAACGAGAAAAAAAAAAACGCGATGGGTGTGGCAACGTGACTTCCAGCACTCTCTCTCTCCTCTATATTTTTTTTTTTATTTATTTTGTTTCGCGGAAAGTTCCGCGTGGGGGGCAGAGATAAAGGCTTGGTGCCTGACAGGGCCTCTGCACCCCCGTACAGTTCAGCAGTGCAGTACAAAAACACTGTAGAAGATACATCAAAGAACAAAATGCAAACAAAACAGAAAAAGCAAAAATTTCTCTGACCTCCGTGCGCAGGTTTCAGTTTCGGTTTCGAGCAGTTGTGCTTCTTGGCTTAATTAAAAATATACGTGATTTTGGAGCAAAATAATAAGCGGGTAGTATTCTGAGTAGTAATCGCCTGTGAAAAAATTAAAAACATTTTCTGGGAGGTGTCAGTGTAACTGCAACCCCCCCCCCCCCCCTTTCCTGTCTACTCAATGCAAAACTATTAAACGTAGGCTAGCGGACGGCGTTCCGAAAATCGGCGTTCGTTGCCACGCTAACAGCGATGAAAGCAGACGGCCTTTATTCTGCGGAAGAACACTGCGGCGCAGCGATACGAGTTGCGTGCTGAGGCCCTTCTCGCATTCTTTTCAATCTGCGGAACGCGAACAAAAAGAGTTCGAAATTAGAACTTGACGCAGAAGGCTGGTTTTCAAGAGCGCTGGTGAGCTGGCCTAGTTGGTAAGCATTAGGCATGGTTAAAGTCAGCGAACAAAGGGATGAACCTGCAGAAGAATTAAAGAGTACAGCGTCTTTCCTGTCTCCTGTATTCTTCTACAGTTTCCTCACTTTGTTCGCTGACCTTAACCATGTATAATTTCAAGAGCGCCTTATAATATGACAAGCCTTACACAAAAAGCATGTTTTAGACGGAAGTTTAGAGATAGTATTTTTTTACAACATTGCCCTAAAGTATCAATGTGGCGGTCCTGGTACCTTCCACAGTGTATTTATATGAAAATAGCGACCCCCATTTTCGGCGAGACAGGCCCTATAATGGTCGAAGAGCGTGTTTGTTCAGGACTAGATTAAAGAAAGAGTGAATATCTAAGACTAAGACGACACAACCACATCTTTCAACTAGCAACGGGCATAAAGGAATTCCAAAGCGAACAACTGATTAAATGAAAAAAAAAAACAAGAAAGGGAAAGGAAATAGACGGTAAGATAAAATAGAACGTCAGGTCGACAGAGTCATCTCTGGTTTGAGAAATTCAACTTCATTTTTCGTCAAAAGCAGTGTGGGATTAGAAACGTTGTTGTCTGCGCTGTTGTAATCCCTCACCGTTTATCGACGAAAACTAAGAACCGGATTCACCAAAATGGCAAAAACTACTGTCTCCACTGGTTCCACGAGCTTACATGCCGATGGATGGCAGCAGCCCCCCCCCCCCTCCGAATTCAAAGGGGAAAACCCGAGGCTGTGCGCGTCTATCCGTTCCAACTACAACACGCTCTCGGCGCCAACTGCCATTAGAATTTTCACGCCGCAAATTGCATTTTCTACAAAAGTATTTGCATAACCCATAGAAACATTTTTATTGAAGCGTACTTCTCAGACGCAGGACTCATGAATAAATTGAAACTTGTATCTATCGTTCTGAAAAACCGCATGGAGCATATGAAAATGGTGTTTGCAACGCGTCAAGAACTACTCAATGCTCCCCGTAACCAAGAATGACTAACCAAGCGCACGCATATTTCACTCACGGCACACGCCGTACTTCTCGGGTTATCATGATAAAAAAGACAATTTTTTTTTTTTTTTTTTTATAAATTCGATGTTTTCGTGTTTCTTCTCGCATGGCCTAATAGCTTGACTGCAATTTTAGGATTTTTGTGGAAAGTAAGGTCACCGGTCGAGTTCCGATATGAACAGAACTTTTTTACCGAGCAAACAAATCTGTCGATTGATATTTTAATTCATAAAGGTTATTTTGAAGCTTGTGTAGAAATGTCAGGTCAAAACACGACTAACAAATGTCAGATAAATGTCCATATAAAATAGGGCGTCAACAAATGTCAGGTCACGTCAGAGTTGACCGTTTTTCTACCACCGTTTTAACACTTGTTCTTGCCCTTTTTCGGAGCAAGCGTCAGTCCGTTACTTTCAATCTGGTCTAACAATTCTCCGGGAAATCCCACAGATTCTATAGCATCTTGACTGTCGAGGTAGATCTTTGGTCCCTGACGTCTAATGGAGTGAGGGGTATGGCGCGTGGCCGTTGTCTAATTATGGGTCCCCAGCCTCGAAACGAAAAACAAATAGTTTTATAAGAATTCGCTTTTCGTTAAAATATACCTTCAATCAAACTTATTCAAACTAAATTATAACAACCTAGTAAACTTAAGGAAGAAAACGAGAAAGGACGGACAAACACAAACTTCGTTTTCTTCCTCAAGTTTACTATCCATACCAACCCGCTCGTTCTGTCCCTATAACAACCTGTTTTTTTTTTTTTTTTTTTTTTAGGATGTGCTACGTTTTTGGAGCAGGTTTTTCTTTCGCCATCTGGCATAAAAATAATCCCGCCAATGAAGCTCGTTAAAGCTCGGTTGAAGCTAAAATTGACATTGACAAGCTATTTATTTTTCAGAACATTTCTACTACATACCAATCTACATATATTCAAGGACTCATGACACACAATTATGGCCGAAATGCTGGCTAATTTCTGCTCGAAGAAATGCGTAGCGAATTGCTGGGCAATAGTCTTGCTCATAAAACCTGTTGCGTCACCGCTTTCGGCGCTCGTAATAGCTTAGTTTAGCGACTGGCTTAACGCCTGGCATGTACTATCGTGGACACTGTTAGCTATAACACGGCAGCGGCGGCCGTCCCGTGCCCCCAGCGCCTCATAGCAGGCGTCGACCGAAACTCCGCGCATGCGCCTTGTGGCGGACTCGCTCTTCCTGCCTCCGAGCACACCCTCGCTTTGTCGTCTGCTAGGCACAGAGCAGACGACGCCACAGCCCTCGCCAATTTTCACTGAACACGTTTCAGCGAACCACCGCGTAAGAGGTGTCCACGGTTGATTTCCCGACTCCGCTGGCTAAGGATAATCATCGCCACTAATTCTAATATCACGGTAGACTACTTTTTTTTTTTTTTTATGGGACAAACTTGCAGTTATACTCCGTTTCACTTTAGGTCTAAGCGCAGCGGACGCTACGAGACGATAGGGCCAACCAAGCAGCGACAAAAGCGCACTTTTTGCTCCTTATTGTGTCCCCCGGTGATGCACACCGTGATGTTGCACCTTTGCCGTTATTTGATTGGCTTTGTCGTTTTGTAGCGTACGCTCCACTCGGACTTAAGGTGAAACGGAATATAACAGTCGATTTCTGTATCACACCTTCTGCGCTGGTACTGGTTTGCGAACGCATATTGTTAAAGATGCATTGCAAAATCCCGTTTCCGAAAAAAGTGGAAAAAAAACGTAGACAGGGTTAATGCCCCAATGACTCTGCAATCTGCCTCAATAAAAATCGCCGGTTTAAAATGAGTTTGAGACCAGTTCGCTAGGGCGAGGGTACCAGAAGAGCAGCACTGGCATCGCCTGCTCTGCGCCTAGCAGACGACAAAGTGAGGGTGTGCTCGCAAACGGGAAGGGCGAGTCCGCCACACAGCGCATGCGCGGAGTTTCGGACGGCGGCTGCTATGAGGCGCTGGGGGTAAGGGACGGCCGCCGCTGCCGTGTTATAGCTAACTGTGTCCACGATAGTACACTCGATAGCGACTCCTGGAATGGAGATACCGCCGCTAAGCCGGGTTTCAAAACGGTGGAACAGGGTGTCATGTTGCTATCTGCCCGACGCAGAGCGGATGTCCCGCGGTGTTCTCCCGCAAAATTAGCACTAATTAGCACTCAAGGCGATGTGTCGTGACATGCTCGAAGACACTAGCTATATAATATAAATGATCTGGGTTCGAGTTTTGCAAAAAACAAACGTGTTCATTTTTTTTTTTTTTTTCGGATAGTTTGTTTTTCATTTAAAATGAAGGCGGTGTTCCAAATTTGCGTGTGATGTCATCACCTGGCTTTGAGATAATTGGCGGCTTTACATTGTTTTTCGGCCTTCACCCTCCCCCCCCCCCCTCTCCCACCAACGAGAAAAAGAACCTGTCAAGTTCACAGACGCTGGATAATCAGGTCATCGGGTCCTAACATTTTTCACACTTTTTCTTATGGTGACCTGATAGCGCTCAAAATATTTTAATGTAAGGTAGTAGGCCATATTATTCGCCTATTTTTATAGAAGCATTACAATTTGTAGAACCTGTCTTTCATAAACAGTGAAATACCAAAAACAAATAGATTATATAAAAAAAAAACTTCGGCGGTATAGTTGTTGAAAGAGTCTTTACCACTGCTGTAGACTATGATACCGTGATGCAAACGGAGGTTCTCTCGTTTCAGTTTCACTTTTTCTCACATTAAATAGGCAACACTGCAGTAAAAACTAAGTTTTGTGTTGAACTCGTAAGGCACTCATAGCATGAGCAGCAGGTGCAAGTCACATAACCCCGCAGGGGGCACCTGTGAAAGCAGGTGTTTGGAGAGTGGCGTCTCCACGGACCCCGAGCCATGCGGGTTCGCCCGCCCACGTCTGGCTGTGCGTGGCTTTCCCGTGTCCGGGGAAAAGGGCAACCTGGTGGTTGAGCCGAGCCCGGGGTAGGTTTGGACCCTTCGGGGCCCCCCGGGCGAGGCAATACACCACTTCGGCCCCCGCTTCCCGTAGACGGGAGTCCTGGCTTGGCCCGACCAGGATGATTCAGCCTAGTCGCCACTTCTACTATCCCCTCCTTTCTTTCACCCTTGTCTTCTTCTTTTCACTCTTCTCATTTCCCTTCTTTCCTTTTTCAACTCCTTTGGCGGCAAGGGCTAACCTTGGGTGGTGACAGATACTCTCGTCCAGATCCACACTTGGTTATAGTTTCTGGGTAGCGCTAATAGAGTAATGCTTCCAGCAAAGCCATATTTGTTATGGGGTGTTACCTATTCCCTCGTTGGGCTCCGTGGTGGGCGGCGCGCCACAGATTCCGAACACTCTTTGCCCTCTTATGGCGCCCCTCTCTTCCAAACCCCGTTCGGGGCAAGCCGTTAAAAGGCGCTGCCCTGAACACAAGACTATTGAAAAAGAACCAGAGGTAGAAAACTTCACGAAGTTTTTCGTTGTTCATTCTCTCGATGAACAGAAACCTGTTTCCAAGCTTTCACCATTTGTCGTCGCCAAAGTACTTGAACACCTTGTAGGGTTTTCCTACAAGGCTAAAAAACTCCACTCAGGAGACCTCCTTGTTGAGATAAATAATAAAAAGCAAAGTGAAGCGCTCCTCAAGCTGAACACCATACTTGATGTGAAAGTGTCGGTGAGCCCTCACCGCACACTGAACACCATCCGTGGAGTCCTCTCTGAAGACGACTTCCTTCACACTAGTGAGGAAGAACTCCTCGAGGGACTCCAAGGTGCCGGCGTTGTCGCCGTAAAACGGATTATGTTCAAAAAAGATGGTGAAGAAATCCCTTCAAAACACGTCGTCCTTACATTTGAACGACACACACTGCCACAAACAATCAAGGCTGGATACCTGAACTGCCACATCCGCCCTTTTGTCCCCAACCCCCAGCGGTGTTTCCGTTGCCAGCGTTTTGGTCACGGAACACGCAGCTGTCGAGGGAAGGCGACTTGTGCAAAGTGTGGCAGTCAGGATCACATCTCTGACAATTGCGAGAATGTGGCCCACTGCGTTAATTGCGATGAACCACACCCTACCTACTATCGTGGCTGTCCCATATGGAAGCAAGAGAAGGAAATCATTTCCATTAAAGCCAAAGAAAATATCAGCTATAGCGAAGCGAAGAAAAGGTATTCCTTCATGTCGAAGGGATCGTACGCCGACGTGGCACGGAGGGGTCTTGTGCCACGCTCGGAGTCTAGGGCTACCCAGGTCTCACCTAAGGTTCTGGAGGCAGCCCTCAGGGCCCCAACCCCCCAGCCGGGGCAGCAGTGCCCCCCTCTTCATGGAGGGAGTGCACATGCTGGTTCGCTGGTTCTAGACAGGCCGGCAAATGCCGCACCTGTCCGCACTTCGCGGTCTTCTCCCGGGGAGAGGGGGCGAAACTCCCGCCCGACCTCCTCAGAGAGGACCTCCTCTTCGAAAGAGCGGCACAACCCTCGTGCCGCTCCCCCAGTACCCAAGGGGCCGGAGGAGGCAGAGTTTAAAGACACTCTGCCCAGCACCTCCGGTGCCTCTTCGGCTGGTCGTGGCCGGGGCAAGCCACCCCGCACAACGAGCCAGCCAAAGCCTTCAGGTAAAGGCTCGCCTCCAGAAATAGAGGCGATGGATGATACCGCTGAGTCACCCACTCCTGCATCCGACGAGGGTGACATGGAGTGGCAGACTTTGAAGTCTAAAGGGAAAAAACCAGTGGTCCCTCCCAAATAACCATTAATTTCATACTCTCAATTTCTTCATTGCCTCTCTCTTTTTAATTTTACACTTCACCTTTTTAGATAAATGAAGAATTTGCATTTTATGCAGTGGAACTGTCGTGGTCTTTTACCCAATATTGATGACGTTAACTATTTTATGGATGATCTTCGGCCTATTGCCCTCTCTTTACAAGAAACTCATCTTCAAACACATCATACACAGATTTTACGACGTTATCAAGTGTTCCGCAAAGATCGTCTGAGTTCCAGTTCTGGTGGCGTAGCAGTGGTCGTGCAGAGCGGGGTTGCCTGCTCTGAGGTCCCTCTCTGCACACCGCTCGAAGCTGTAGCGGTACGCCTTCTTTTAGACCGCCTCATTACAATTGTGTCCATTTATTTGCCACCAAACGTTCCATTGCAACTTCACGAACTTCAGGGTCTTGTAGGACAGCTTCCTCAACCCTTCTTAATTTTAGGAGATTTTAATGCCCATCACCCCATGTGGGGCAGTACTCGCCTCGATTCTCGAGGCCGAGTAATTGAGCGGTTTTTATTATCATCTAACTTGTGTATTTTTAACGGGAGAGAGCCTACTTTTTTTAGTTCTGCTCACAACTCATTTACATCTATTGACCTTTCTATTACTTCACCTTCATTACTTCCATGCTTTTCATGGAAGGTTTTTAATAATCCCTTTGGGAGCGATCACTTCCCGATTGTTTTAGAGAGTACTGTCTCTCTTCCGACTCTGTTAACACGAATGCCCCGATGGAAACTAGATAAGGCAGATTGGTCCATTTTTCAATTAGAGGCACTGATTGATTCTTCTATAATCTCAAACATGAATCCAGATGAAGGAACGCTGTATGTCACAGAGGTTATAATACATGCTGCCACACGGAGTATCCCTCAAACGTCTGGTCGTCTTCCTAAGAGATGCAAGCCATGGTGGAATGATGACTGTAAAACAACACGAAAGTCCCAGAACAAAGCTTGGTGCATCTTTCGTAGATATCCAACTTCTAGCAACTTACTTGAGTTTAAGAAAACGAGAGCTAAAGCTCGCTGGACAAGACGCCAGGCGAAGGGAAGCTCCTGGAGAAAGTATTTGACGTCCTTGAGTAGTTTTGTATCTACAAAAGAAGCGTGGGATCGGCTTAGAAAGGTTAGGGGCGACTACTTACCTTTCAGAACTCCTCTCTTCCCTGCATCATCTTCAACATCTCTGAAAGATCAAGCGAATGTTCTTGGGAAACATTTTCAGGATGTTTCTAGTTTACGCAACTGCAGTGAAGCCTTTAAAAAGTTCAGTTCGACAGCAGAGAAACAACCAATCATTTTGTCTGGTGCTCGTGACGCTCCGTACAACAGGCCTTTTACACTCTCTGAGCTCAAAGTGGCTCTTAGTGTAAAGAAACAGTCTGCTCCTGGACCAGATAATGTTCATTATGAGATGTTAAGGCACCTGTCACCTGATTCTCTAGGCAGTTTGTTGACCTTTTATAACTCATTGTGGCATCGCTCTGCATTCCCCGAGGTTTGGAAAAGAGCTCATGTAATCGCACTTCTGAAGCCTGGCAAAGATGCTTCTCAGCCAACTAGCTACCGACCCATTGCTCTCACAAGTTGCTTGGAAAAAACCTACGAAAGAATGATTAACCGACGTCTCATTCATTTCTTGGAGAATGAGAATGTGCTTGACATTAATCAGTGTGGTTTTAGAGCTGGACGTTCCACCCTGGACCACTTAGTCCGCCTTGAAACCTCTATTCGTGAGGCGTTTGTACACCGCCAGCTCTGTCTCTCTGTGTTTTTTGATCTGCAAAAGGCGTACGATACAACGTGGCGCTATGGGATCCTGCGGGATCTTTATGCTTACGGTGTTCGGGGTCGCATGTTGCGATGCATACAAAGCTTCTTAATAGGACGTACTTTCCAAGTCCGTCTGGGCTCCACCTTATCAGATGTGTTTTCTCAAGAAAGTGGTGTCCCTCAGGGAGGGGTGCTTAGTGTCACACTTTTTGCAGTTAAAATCAATAGCCTGGCTCAGGTGATACCACCGACAGTATCTTATTCTTTGTATGTGGATGATGTGCAAATTTCAGTTTCTTCTTGCAATCTGCATAGTTGTGAACCTCAACTGCAACTGACAATCAACAGGATGAGCAAGTGGGCAGCCGAAAATGGGTTTCGCTTCACCCCCGACAAAACCGTATGTGTTCTTTTTTCGCTGCGTCGAGGGTTGTCACCGGATCCTACCTTGCATCTGAATAACGTTACCATTACTGTTAAGGAGGCGCACAAGTTTCTAGGCGTGATATTCGACAAGAAGCTCACATTCGTACCCCATTTGAAAGAACTAAAACGAAAATGCCTACGATCTTCCAATATTCTTAAAGTGCTGTCGCACACAACTTGGGGGTCTGACAGACGATGTCTGCTGCGAATTTATAACTCTCTAGTGCGGTCCCGGTTGGATTATGGTGCACCGGTATATGCGTCGGCACGACCATCTGCTTTGAAGATGTTGTACCCAATCCATCACCTTGGCCTGCGTCTAGCCACAGGTGCTTTTTGCACGTCGCCCGTGCCGAGTCTGTATGCTGAAACACATCAGATGTCCCTTGAGCGACGCAGACAATATCTTAGTCTCTGCTATGCCTACAAAGTTTATAGTGATCCACACCACCCTGCATTCTCTGCTCTGCAGACCTCTGCATCATTGCGCCTTTTTGAGAATAAGCCCAGTATTGTTCGGCCCTTGAGCCTTCGGGCTGAGAGCATGGCAAGGTCGCTGCACCTTTGTTTTGATGAGCCTCCTTTGTTGAGACAGGCCTATAGGGTTGCTCCTTGGGATTTGGTGCCAATCTCTTGTGATTGGTCACTTTCGAAGTACAGCAAAAATGTTGTTCCTCGTCTTGTTCTCTTGCGGGAGTTCGCAGAGCTAGAGAAGAAATATAGTGACTATCTCCACTTTTACACTGATGGCTCGAAAACATTGAATTCCGTAGGCTGTGCAGTTTATTCTCTCGCTTTCAGTGAAGTGAGGCAACTCAACCCTCTAGCAACTATCTTTACTGCTGAACTGTATGGTATCCTGATGGCTATTGAATATATTCTAGAAAATAACATGAACAAAGCAGTTCTGTTTGTTGATTCCCAAAGTGTTCTCTTAGCTATTTCATCTTTAGCAGACAGCAAGAACGCTCTTGTGCAACAGGTTCGTTTTCAGATAAACAAAGCTTTCCATCTAGGACAATTTATAAACTTCTGCTGGGTGCCCAGTCATGTGGGCATTCCCGGTAACGAGAATGCAGACCATCTTGCACTTTCTGCAAAAAATTACACGGAAACGTCTTTTGGCCTGCCGCACCAAGACCTCAAGCCAGCCTTAAACAAGTCAATTATTAAGTTATGGTAACAGGGTTGGGACACACAGATAGATAACAAACTTCACATTATTAAGCCCAACTTAGAAGTGTGGGAGAGTTCCTCCCATAAGGACCGCCGTTTGGAAGTTCTTTTATGCCGCTTGAGAATTGGTCATTCTCGATTGACTCACCTGCACTTGCTCTGCGGTGAAGATGTAAAGCTCTGTGAAAAGTGTGGGAAAATGTTAACTGTCCTTCACATCCTGTGGAATTGTAGATTTTTGGATCATCAACGTCGAAGATATTTTCCAGAACTTTTCAGAAACCACCTTCCATTTCATCCTTATTTTTTGCTTGGTGATAGACCTTTGGTACCATTTGCTCGCGTTTTAAGTTTCCTACATGCAATTGGCCTTTTGCACTTGATATAGATAAGTAAAGTTAGATGTAAATGCAAGGCTCCTTAAATTAACTTTCTTGGCGCAATATGGCCGTAGTCGCTCTTGCGCCATTAAACCCCAATCATCACATCAAGTCACATAAAATGGAAACGACATCTCTTATCGATATTGGTTCAATGCACATCGCGTACAACAGGAAAATAGTCATTTACCGGCATCTCCTATGAAATGTGTAGTGCTATCTAAATTCTTGAGTTTGTACTCAAGCCGATATTCATGAGTTCAAACATGGTAACAAGGTAGAACGAGTCTAGTCACCAGTCAATATTGGTTTGAATAATTATTTTTTAGGAAACTGGAACAGCAAGCTAAATATACCTAAATGCCACGTAACGAAGTCGGCTTTATTATAAAGCGGTGCCGTTGAACGAGATTAGGGTGTGAGATATATATTATGTAAAATGGTCTTTAGTACGTATATTGACTGCAGACAACTGCTACGTTCACGCCTTCAATTAAGCTGGTTTTTTCTTAGGCCAGTGGTGCCTTCCTATGGTGGGCGATGAGATCTAGACAAAGTGAGTGAGATGCGCCTCCTTCACGAAGCGAAGGTTGGCGACGAGAAT
The DNA here is from genome assembly GCF_016920785.2 of Ixodes scapularis. Classification (NCBI taxonomy): domain Eukaryota; kingdom Metazoa; phylum Arthropoda; class Arachnida; order Ixodida; family Ixodidae; genus Ixodes; species Ixodes scapularis. Next base: position 111,317,131 of record NW_024609880.1, on the reverse strand, counting down.
TTTTTTGCGGTGCTCGGGAGGTCCGGATAGTCTTACCCAGTCCTTTCAAAGGTTCGGTCTGTAATCCGCCGGAATTCACCCGAGGACTTCGGTTTTCTTTGCGGAGTTATGCCTGTATTCCCGGAGGATGTGCTCTTCTGTGGCGTCTACTTTGCAGTGTTCGCATAAACTCGCCTCTGTCTCATATACGGAGTTCGTGCTGCCTTTTCTAAGCCCAGTTTCCCTGGCCGCTCTTTCTCTCATGGAGACTTCGTACTTAGCCGTTTTTTTGGAAGCATGTCGGTCGCTGTGCGTAGCCTCCTGAGGCAGACCTTATCCCAGCGGGAGTGGGTGTCTTATGGCAGAGGTAGCGGGTCGTTCTTATAAAATGCTTGCAAGCTCTCCCGGAGCGCTGTTGGCTCAAAAACCCTTAAATGCTGCTGGTTTTTCTTTTTTTTTTTTCTCCTCTCAGGACAACGGGAAAAGGCCGCCGTGGCCGAGGTCATAAGGGGGCGATGAAAGAATACCTCGTGCTGCGGCGTGCGCTACCTCGTTCCCAGGTATTCTCAGTTGGCCTAGGGTTCACCTCACTTGTACTTTGCCTTGTCTGGTCGGGGCTTTAGCCTTAATGGGTGTCACAGCTTCGTTGCAGGTGGATGGGGTTCCGCACTCCTCGAATGCGGATTTTGAGTCCGTGTATATGAGGCAGGTCGGGTTTTGCGGATTGGGGTTGTCCACGTCCTTAACGATAGCCGTAAGTTTTGCTTCTCGGGGGGCGATAGTCCCCTTGAGTTTTTAGACTACCAGGTTCCTGTTGGTGTTGTAGATTGTTGCTAGACAAGTGCCTCCTGGTATTGTTGAGGCTTGGGTGTCAAAAATAGCCTTGCCGGAGTCTCTTACCGACTCCCTTCTCTGAGGTGGCTTCTTGCCCTAGCATCCCTGCGTTTAGTAGGTTGCTTGCCCATGCTTTTGCGGAATGGGCCTCGAGTTTGTAATGCGTGTATCCTACCAGGGTGGGGCTGCGCTTTCATATGCTGGGGGTTGTAGTAATTGTAGCCTAACTTCTCCAGGACCTTCCTTCCTGATGGCGTCTTATGCAGGCGGAGGAGGTGGCTCTGCTTGTCCTTTGCAGCTATTTCTATGAGTTTGCTAATCCCGGATTACTTTCAGATGCTCCGCCTTCGTACACCTCTGGATAACGGTTATGAGCCTCCGTGCACTATTGTTGAGCTGTTTGGAACTGTTGAATACCGGTAGCGACCCAAGCAGTTTCCGGAGGACTTGCACCTGGGCCCCCCAGGACTTGGTCGTGATCATGCCAATGGTGTTTGTTGACTTTGCTTTTCCAAGATATTCTTATTGTTACGTACCACTTTGTGGCCGTGCCATCTTCAAAAAGCATGCAGAGAATTTTGACTTCCGGGGTCCTCTGGATTATTTATTCTGCTATATCTTGTCGCATGGTGTCGCAATTTGTTCTTCCTCTTATATTTGGAATCATAGTGTAATTTGTTGTTCTTGTTCCGCAGACCATGTTTTTGCCATGCTGATGGAAAAAAAGAAATTGTGAATTGTGTCCAGTCTGTTCTGCAGGGCTCGTTGTTGCCCTTCCACCATGGATCTCGCTGACCATAATGAGATGTCGTATGCGTAAGTGTTGCAACCGAGGTCCTTCTGCTTTTCGAGTTCAAAAGCGAGGTCGGCCATCACCATACTAAAGAGTGTCGGTGATACTGCCGCGTGCAGGGCCGAGGAAGCAACGCTCGGTCACGCGCACTTCTCGAAGATTTGCGTTTGTTCTTACTCGGTATGTAACTTTTATCATTTTCGTCCTACTTTCTCGTTCCCAAAAGAACCTGTTCATTTTCGCCCCGAATGCGCGACGCTCGAACCTTCTTGACCAAATATTCTATAGATGGCGACGCACACAAGATAACGAGCTGCGCGGGACCTTGTCGAGACACTCTCGCTCTCGCTTGTGGTTACGCCGCCAAATCGCCACCCGATTTCCTGCTGCCTCGGCGGCCGTTTTTTATTTTTGTTTGGCACAAGTTCGCCGATTAAACCTTTATTTTTATTTCACTGTTCATCCTTTCCTCGCCTTCATTATAGTCCGTTGCAACCTAAGAACGAAAGGCGAGGGTATGACGGGCCGGGGAGGAGGAAGCAGACGGAACGCTGTAGAAGAGAGGGTGAAACCTCCTTCTCTCTTTAGCGTTCCGTCTGCTTCCTCCTCCCTACGGCCCGTCTAACCCTCGCCCTTCGTTCTTAGGTTGCAACGGACTATAGTGACATTTCTGGTGGAGGTGCGGAGTAAGGCAGCCCATGAACCGTACCCCTCTGAGACCTCGCAGTGCAAGCCCTGTCTCAGGCTGAAGGAGATCGTCCGTGCAAACGACCAAGACGTGAGGAAGCCGCCGTGTCCAAGGTTTGCCGCCCGAACTCGGTCCACTGACGATTAGTTGCTCATCGTCGACGAAGCCGACGATGAGCAACTATTTGTCGCAGACTCCCGCTGCTGGTTCCACCGTCGTTTACCTGACCGTCGCCCTCGAACTCCGACGACGTCCCAGGGCGATATCTGCGAGGACATCGACGACTGGATTCAACCAACACCTCCTAGACAGCTTTCAAGCCTGCGCGTCACGTGACATGACATCATGTCCTGGAGAACTGCGCGGGCGCTGATTCAATTCGAGTGCTACGTCAGCCTTCCCGTGGAACTCGTTTCCAATCATAGTCCCACGCGAAGGCGGACGTGGCACTCGAATCCAATCGTCACCCGTGCAGGCCTCCGGGACGTAACGTCATGTCACGTGACGCGCAGGCTTGAAAGCTGTCTAGGAAGAGTTGGTTCAACACTATGAACGCATGGCACGCCACGATGGATAGACAGCTGAACAGTGCCTGCAAAACCTCTACTTTTCCTTAGAGGGAATGGACTTCTTCCAAAACCGACGCGCCCCATCGCGGCGGAATACGACGCAGTGCACTCTGGGAACTAGTTGGCCACTCAGTTTCGGTTTCGACTGAGCAGCTCCATCTCATGCTATCGCGCCGCGACCGAACGTGCTGCTTGCGTTTTCGATTATCTGACTTTTCACGAACGTACAATACACTCATTTTGGAGCGATACAAAATGAACACCGGGGCACTTTCCTTGGTTCCGAAAACACCGGATACTATGAGTGCGTATGCAAACGTAGTAAGACGTGGCTTAGTCACCTCACCTTTGAGTTAAATTTCAATAATAAAGTCTAGTACCAGTGAACAACAACTGAAATTTGGTCACCTGGAGCCTTACACGTATTTTGTTTGCCAAACGTCCGCTTCTTGTTACATCATTGGGCGAAAAGCAAGCCGCATCCTCACAAGAGTATCAAAGTTGAGCCTAGCGTTGACGTATAAACTTTTAAGGAAACGCAATAAATTCGACCTCACTACTGCACCAAAGTTACTATGATGTCTTCCTCGTGTCATCATGTATCTCCCACTCAAATTTCATGCTGATAGAAGATTAAGTTTTCGCAAACGCTGAGATCGGCTAGCTACGACGGAGGCCCTAACAAGCGTCCCTACTCCTCGCTAAGCCTTTTTGGACGAGCTTTTACTGACGCCCAAGATCTGTGCCTGAACGGTGTGTCTGAAATTATCTCGGCATACTCAGGCAGGAAGAAAGCAAACATATAACAAATATTATGGCCATTAGCAACCGTCAAATGCACTTTGAATAATTTCGTTCGTTTGGCGCACCGCATAGGGGTTCATGCCCGTCCGGCGTACTTCAGGAGAACGGTGCGACGTTTTTCACACAAGTGCTCGACTTTTGCTTTCTTAAAACGGTTTGTATGTGCGAATTTGCCGATACGATTGCAGGATAACGTTATGCGCATACGCGATGTGGAATATTAATAAAATGCAAGTGGGTGGGGACTTCGTTTCGTGCAGTGCTGCAGGTCAGTACAGATGAGAGATAAGAAGTGAGCTTTTCAATGGCGCCTCCGAGTTTTATCTCACGTACTGAGGCGTATTAAGAAAACAGTAATTGCAAAAAAGTAATATTTCGTCTATGGACGCACGAAACAAAGAAACTTCCTGATCAACAACACTAATGTAAAGGCGCGAGCTCGATGTATGCATACTTATTGGTTGCTGCAGCTTGTTAATTCGTACACAAGCAAGATCCCCGAGCTTCACAGCGTCGACATTCCCAGCACTGGCTGGTTCACATACCTCGAAACGCTAACAGAAAGGCTCAAGTACAAAAATACAACAAGCATGTGTTAAGACAAGCTATACTTCTCGGGCTTGTGCTAAAGCTTCGAGGTCTGGCCATTTAGGTTAGTTTAGAGACCACAAATGACGCTCTCGACCGGAAAACGACGACGTGTCGATCGAAACCGAAACCCTGCCACTCTCCTCCCTGGCCAACTAGTTCCCAGAGTGCAACGCGCGCCGTGTTGCATGCAGGGCTTTATGGAAGTAGTCTATTGTGATGCACTGGTCTGAGAACGATGAGGTTTCTCTTACATTATGTGATACCTGCAAGGCCGAACTTAAGAGGACTTCCACGAACCAGCAATGACGAGAGCGAGCGGAAGACCTGCTGCAAGTAAGGACTCAATGCCCTAACAAAACGGTCTCCAGCTTCGTTGAAAACGTCGTTCGCCTGAGCAGCCGCGCCGACCCTCAGGCCACTAAGGAGAAGCTGCGCCTTCTGATGAGGAGCGTGAAGAACGACATCGTCGGTAGCGGCGGCAGCCTTGTTCACAACCCATCAGCTACTGCCGACAAATTCGTTGCCGAAGCAATGAACATCGAACATGCGCTGTCGGCTAGAGCCAGCCACTGCAACCAACTCACCAGTACGCCTGTTGCATCGACTTTTAGTACGTAATCAAGTGTGTTTTTTTTAATCAGAGTTTTTAGCGAAAACCAGAAAATTATCAGCATATCTAAAGATCTTAACGTCGAAATTTTCCAATTTTTTAACTCCAGCTCTACCTACCTTCCCGAGGAAAATATCACGTAGAACAGCCGCTACTCTCGACCCTATACAAACATCTGATTTTGAACCGTGCAATCCTACCCCCCTTCACTGATCTGTATCTAGAAGTTTTAATGCCCGTCCCTTTTCGTATTTAAATACAAACGCTGTAAATGTAATCAACCGGTATTCAGTACTAAATACAACGCTCGCATTGTGAATGGAATAAAATGCCTCATGAAAAGTTATGAAAGCAGGTCATATAGCAAAATTTCTTTTGAGAAACACACAAAAGTTTTTTTGTTCTTTTTTAACAGTTTAAGAGTTGTTTTTGAAAACTCCACCAAATGTAATCCAAACTGTAACCAGTTTACCCAAAAAGTAAAATATGCTTCCTAACCAACTCCCTAACACATCGGATAGAATAATCTTTGTAGAGTTCCAAGCGGATAAATTGCAAAACTTTAAGGAGTCGTTCAATCATATTGAGTTGAAATGTTTCTTGCTTGACATGCGCTAACCGGCACTAGTGGAACTCAAGTTTAATCGCACGCACCCCGCTGACCAAGAAGCTTCTCTGACGCGGTGTAATTTCAAGAACAAGAGCGGACCTCTTTTGGGTCTTTTTTTAATTTTAATTTTCAGTTTTTTCACGGCAACAATATTTGAGTGCGGCTCTTAGATTGTACACGGGTACTGCGTCGAGGCACTGACGATCAGTGCCTCGACGAGCAGCTTGTGTCCAGTCACTGAAGTAGTGAGAATAGCTGAACCCTAACAACGTCTGAAACCGAGCGCGTACCCTGGACTTCGCCAACCCCAGCGCATGGCTATGGTGAACATTCGTGGGCGTAAACGTTTTAGTGCCCATTTATAAAAACAAAAATCGACTCATGTTTTTCAGGGCCTATTTGTTGTTCCTTTTCATGTACCGCTGTATTTTGACCATTGGTTTCCAACCAATGCTGACAATGGTGATTACCAGTGAACAACTCTAAAAAAAAAGTCTTAGAGATCAGGTCTCAGAGGGAAGGGTTTCGGCAAAAACAGTCCTTGCTGGTGCAAACACTAAAAGAAACTGCTGTTTATCGGTTATTTACAATTGAACAGTCCTGATATGAACAAATTGTTATCTGTGTTTATTGATTTAATTGATTATATTTCTGGCACCGACGTATGTTGATTGCGGTGTCTTGGTTAAAACCGGAAGTCCATGACCTAAATACATATTATCGACACCAGATCACGTGGTCCCCTGCTCCGACTGCGTTTTGAGAGTGTGAACGCTGCTCCTTTTTCTCGCAGCGCTACTGAAATTCGGGAGAGATGGTAATTAACTTTAAGAAACTAAAAACAAAGTAAGGTGTACGAACGGCAAGCAGGAATGCGCCAAAAAAGCGCTGACTGGTAACAATTTTTTTTTTTAGAGTTACACCAGAAACGCCGTGATAATCCAGACATGTCTACAACATTGATGACGTTGTAGATGTGTCTAATAAAAAGGAATTGTTATTGCCCTTCCGCGCACTGTTTGTGCTTTTCTGTTCGTCCTTCGTGCGTCTTAGCTCTATTTCTATTTTCTCGTTTTTCCTTTATTTGTTCTATGACTGCCCTTGCGAGGAAAAAAAAATAGCGCGCGTTTCATAGGATATAGATGTTACCTGTTAATTCTAAAGTAGTATTTTCTGGAAAAAGAAAAGAGAAACTGCTATCGCACAGCCCATTTAAACAATAAAAGGGCATTCCGTTCCTGTTAAATAATTTATGAATTTTCCTTCCAATATTATCAGCGCATAAACATTTACAAAACTGTAGATTACAAAATTATCGAATGACCGAATTACAGAATAATAATCGGGAATTCAGAGGTGAGTTTTCAGTGACCCTTCAATACGTCCACTGCAAGGAAGCGAATGACTCGGCAAATACGCAGCGCACAAGCCGGTGCGCTGCTGTTCTGTTTTCTTTCACTTGCCAATCTTTTTCCTCTTCCTCTGCCCATAAAAAGGCCGCCCAATTACGAATAAACGTTCTTTGGCTGGACCCATGCGTCTTCACTACACTGACGACGAGGCCACCTCAGCCCGCTCTGCGTGCGAGCGGCGGCATGAACTACGCGGTGCCCCTCTTCAACGAAGCTACAGGTAAGTGGGCATCTTACATGACTCGTCTGGAGCCGTTTTTCGAGGGAAATTTGGTGACAGAAGCCGCAAAGAAACGGGCCTTACTCGTCTCGGCATTGAACTCAAAATCCATTGAAGTGCTTAAAGCATCATGCTCGCCTGAAACAGCCAGCAAGCTCAGCTATTCTGAAGTGGCACAACAACTGGGTACATACTACGCCCCCAAGCAAAATGAAATCGCTGAAAGTTTTAAGTTCTTCAACCGGAGCCAGGAACAGGGTGAAACAGTTCAAGATTTCATTGTGGCGATTCGCCGCTTAGCTGAGCACTGCAACTTCGGTGCCTCTTATGACCGGCTGCTACGCGACCGCATCGTTTGCGGCATTGCGAACAAAGAAGTTCAGAAGCTTTTACTTGCCAAGCGGGATTTAACCCTAAAGACTGCTGAAGATTTCGTCCTTGCTGCTGAAGCCGCCGCAGCGAATTCGGCAGCCATGAAGCCGTCTCCTTCTTCGGAGGCAGACGTCAACGCGGTCACGCCAGACCACGCTCGCCGAGCAGCCCGCCATCCCCGCAAAACGACACTCAAGCTGGCGTGCTCGCGATGCGGAAGCGATTCCCACAACGCCAAGTCATGCAGGCTTCGGCAGGCGACGTGCTATCGCTGCAGACGGATCGGGCACATTGCAAGGTGCTGTCACGCTGGAGGGCTCACACTACGGGTAAATGCGGACCACATAAGCACAAATCAGCCGTCACAAATGCTATTGAAGTGGACAACAGCGGTTCGAGCGAAGAAGGAAGTTAGTTTACAGTGCAGTGCTCCCACGCCAACTCTGATCGTTCTGTCGGTTCGGTGGAACCCGTCATGCGGAAGTTCGTCTGGTCCGGGGTACCACTCATGATGGTGGTGGACACAGGGTCACCCGTCAGTGTAATACCGCAGGACGTGTACCTGAAGTTCAGGAGTTCGTGGCCGTGATTCCGGAAGACGCCAGTTCGCCTCTCGTGCTTTCTGAGGACTCTGCCCGTGCTGGGCGAATTGAACATGCGAGTGAAATACGAAGGCAAGATTACAGATGGGACTCTCATCGTGCTCGGCTGTTCTGGTCCTTCCTTGTGTGGCAGAGACCTAATCAGGGACATGAATGCCCGGGGAGCTCCCGTTTTCAGTCTTTCAGGCAGCCTCCCACAAGCTTCGGTTCAGCCCACCGTGGTGTCATCGGACGACCGGAGCTTGGAACTGCTTCTTGAAGAGTTCACGGATTTGTTCGAGCCCGGTCTGGGAACGGTGAAAGGACCACCGGTGAGTCTGCATGTCCGCTCCGATGCTCAACCGAAGTTCGCAAGGGCGCGGCCGGTGCCGAACGCGCTACGCGATAAAGTATCCGACGAGCTAAACAGACTGATGGCGGAGGGGGTGTTGTCTGCCGTGCCCCATTCCGACTGGGCTGCACCGATTGTGCCGGTAGTTAAAAGGAATGGTGCTCTCCGATTATGCGGCGATTTTAAACTAGCCGTGAATGCGGCGTGCTATACCGAACAGTACCCGCTACCCGTGATAGACGACATATTCGCATCGTTCCCCTTATATTCGTGCAGACCGGCAACCGCCGGGATTCGCTTCCTTGCATTCCTCTATCCTTATAGACGAGTCGAGATGGCGGTCGCCATCTTCACTCGTCGACTCGTCTATACAGAAGTAAGCGTGCCAGTGCACTTCCATTCGTAAACATGTTAATGTCACTTTAGCAACACTCAGATGTAGCGTCTATCAAAATGTCATCTACGAGCCTACTAACCGCAGAGTTTACAACATCAGAGATTCTATCATATGGCAAGTGTTTTCGCCACGCTTGCAGTCCCCAAAGCAGTCTGTACCGACAATGGTCTTTAATTTGCAAGCAGACAATTTGCAACATTTGCAAGGAAGTACGACTTCGACCATATCACCCCAAGCCCAAGTTTTCAAAAAGCAAATAGACTCGCAGAAAAAGGGGTCCAAGTAGTCAAAAAGATTATAAAGAAAAATCAGTGTGCCAAAAAATATTTTTGGTTAGGGTTACTAAACAACAGGTGAACACCACTCGAGAATGGACGGTCACCTTGCGAGTTATCCATGGGGCGGCGAATAAGTTCCCGCCTGCCAGACCTATCAGCAACACAAGGACGGAAAGTGGCCAAACACAAATACAATGTCATTGCTAATAGGCATTTGGAGCCACTGGGCACTGAGAGATGACGGAAAGTGGAAAGTCAAAGCAGAAGTCAAAAAGCAAGTGGCGCCAAGATCCTAGTTGGGGCAAGCTGAGAATGGTGTTGTGTACGGAAGAAACAGCCAGCATTTGCTTGAGAGCAAGGAAGCATTTGAAGGAACCATCTCTGACTCGGAGGACAGGGATGTTCCACCACAAAATGCTCAACGACGACAATGTGCAGCACCAGGAAACTCGTGATCATGAAAGTGAAATAATGGACGGTCCTACAGACCATCCAGCGCCTGTGCCTATGCAGCCTCCCTCTAGAGTGTCAAGACTACAAAAGATGAAAGCGAACCTTACTTACGATGAACATTTCAACCAGGCATGTTAGTCAAGTTGTAGTGTCTCAGGTTTGTTCTTTGTTTAGAAAGGAAGATGTATCAGATCTGACGTTAATGTCCAGTTTCTGCCAGCTGCAAAGAGCAGCCTGGCAAGCTCAATAAACTAGTTTCGTTACAAGATAAACTCACTGCAGTGTCTAATGACACGATCAAAAATTATCAAATTGCGACAGCAGATGCAGAAAGCAGGAAAAAATTGTTAATAGCGTATGTTTTTTGTAAAGAAGCATGTAGCATATTTATTTATCAATATATATTACGTGACGATCGTCGTCCTGAGAACGCTAGCTGAAAATTGAATTATCAAGTTGCGTTTTTATGGAATTCGGAACCTTGAACTGAATCGCGCGATTGAGAGCTCTGTCCGAACTCCGTCACTCCGCGCCCACTTCTCCCCTTGCCGGCATTGGTGGCGCCATCTCTGAATATGTTGGACAAGCATGGCCGTTGTTTCGATCCGACTCCTACAGCTGCCGCTCCACCATTGGAAATTCGTTTTTCGAACAGTAATTTTTATTTTATTGGAAGTAAAAAATTGCAATTTTTGTATGGTAATTGGACCAGGGAATGACGTTTTTTTTTCGAAAAGTTAGAACTTCATACATCTAGTCACTGATTTACACGGGCCATTTTGGCGTGTAAATTTATGTGGACAAGCTCCTCAACTGCACCCTTCCCTTCTCTCTCCTGCTCCCTTCCCATTTAGTGGGAATCTTTCGCTAAATTTCCCGCTATGTTTAGCGCAAACGATTCCCCGCTGAACTTAGCGGGGATTTTTTTTTCGCTAAATTTAGCGGGAAATTTTTCCGCTAAATTTGGTGCAATTTTCTGCTAAATTTCGTGGGAAATTTTTTCCGCTGAATTTAGCAGTATAATGTTTTTGCTAAATTTAGCGGGGAATTTCTTCGACTTAAATTAGCTAGAAAATTTTTCAGCTGAAGTTAGCAGGAAAATTTTTCCGCTAAATTTAGCTTAAAAATTTTCAACCTCAGTTTAGCGGGAAAATGTTTCCGATAACTTTAACGCGGAAAGTTTTCCGCTAAACTGAGCGGGGAAATTTACCTAAATGCAGCGCGCGGTGACTTCACGAGTGGCGTCACTCGTTACCCTCGTGACGTAACACGCGACGTCACGTGTGACGTCATTATGGAAAGCCTCCTATAATGTAACGCACTCTTCTGGCAACGGCGACGGCGACGCCGCTCAAGCCGGAGACGGGCGCCTAAAGGCCTGACCACACTAGCGTGAACGGCACCGCCGGGCGGCGCCGGCGGGCGGCACCGCCGTCCGGCGTCCCAACGCGAGGAGTCCACATTGGCCTCAGTTTTGTGGGCGTCACGTGACAGCACTGGATCTCGCGATTGCGCCTCCCGTCGGATTTCCCGCTCTTTCGTCGTCTGCTCTTCGTTAGATTCTTCCGTTTCAGCTCTCATCTTTCGCATATATCAGCATCAAAACCGCACTCGCTGCCTACATCATAGGAGTCCATGATGACCTGGTGATCAGCGTGAATGTGATTATCCTAGCCTGCTCGTTCATCTTGCGACGTCGCCGCGCTCTGAACGGAAGGAGGCGCAGGTTTTGGGTCCGGCCGAGTTGGTTCCACCAAAACACCGAAGGACAGGTCAGTGCTTTGCTGCCCAGGCGGCGCGCCAGAGATGAAGGCTACTTTCGAAAGTGTCACCAAATCAACACGACTTCCGTCACAACATAGACGACTTGCAACAAGTGCCACGGAGAAACTCACTTGTAATTCCGAAATCCTCTCCTAAAGTTTCTCAGCGGTTATTAGCGTCCTTATCTAGGTAGTCTGGCTGCGTCTTGTCAAATAAAAATAGAAATAGTCGCACAGTTTCAAGGAACCACTCCGCTGCGGAAGGCATCGGGAGGAAATAGGGATAGCAGACGACACGAAACATCCTTCGGAACGTGAAAGACGCGCGGGGGACCAGCTTGAGCGTTGCCATGGCATCGCGACGTCACTATCTACGCCACCTCCCATTGGCTCCTCTCTTCTGCGGTGAGCAGCGGCGAGCTCTGAACCGCGCAAGGAGCGGTTGGGTGTGCGGCGCCGTACGTAGCGCCGTTGAAGCCGAAAACTGGTTTCGGGCAGCGAGCGGCAGCGCCGCCCGTCGCGCCACACGCCTCCGCGACGCCAATGTGGTCGTGCCTTAAGAGCTGCGCTCTGAAACCTTAAAGAAGCCGCAAGAAACTTTTCGGCTGAGGCCGAAGAGGAATTCTGTTTTGAAGTTCCTATTTACACGGTTTTCTTATCTTATGCGTGAGGCGTGTGTTTGAAAGCCTGATTTCATTGCAGGTACTCGCATGTCGAACTCGGAATGATTTATTGAGAAGATATTTCTTGACATGTTTATGGAACCTTCCTCTTTAAGTTGGCCCGCGAGATCCACCACAGCGAGTCTGCGGTGGGCTCTGAAACTTTGATGGTGTCAGCGGTCTGCTTCTACCATGTAGTGCATAGGGGCGGGTGGTGAAGAAGCGATAGAGTGCGCAGGAAATTTCTATACCATGAAATACCTCGGGAGCGCACACTTAGTTCAAGTGCCCATTTATTTATCTTTCCTGAAACTTAGGAAATCTTCAAATTAAATGAAAAACGCCCGCTTTCAACGGACAAAGGGTCACGTCTAGGTTAACCCAATTTTCAATGAAGGGGGGGGGGGGGGGGGACACTCCCCTGGTATTTTACACCTGTGGCTGCAATTTTTGTGTGTTTTTAATATTTTTTTATTACATGTACGGCATTTCAATGCGCCACACACTGTGGTTCCAGGAAGCCTCGTATGGAGGACGCTTCAAACTAAGGGAGGACTTAGATTGGCACGTCAACTGTAAGTGAGAGAAGGCGTGTTTTTTGAGGATAAGAGGAGGGATGGTGAGGTGATTATTGCTTTGCCGCGCTTAGATGGGGAGTGCTAAAACGAGAAAATAAGAGGGTGGCACTTTCCCTTGGAGGAAAAGAACGTCGTGCCTGGAGATGCCAGAGACACCACTGTTCGCACTGCAAGGAGTTCCAGAAGATATCCGCGTTGAATAAAAAAGATAGTCAGTGTCGTCGGTCCAAATGTTGTGGAGGCGGAGAAATTGTTAAAAAGGGATCCACTCGATTTGTGAGCTATGCTCGTTCGTAGAGTAAAGAAAATAATTAAGGCGGTAGGTAGGTAGGTTTGTAGTGTACAGTGGTGGGAACTTCTAGCCATCATTATTGATATTTAGGTCTAAAAAGTTGACAGCGTATTTCAAGATACATGATGTAAGCTGAAGGGAGGCGTGGGTGCCGCAGAGCAGATTAGTCATAAGGTCAACTCCAGAAAAAGGACAAAATAAAAAAAAATATTGTAAATGTACCAATCATTCAATTGTGGCTAAGTGCAATTAAATGTGTTAAAAAAAAAACAAAAAAAAACATGCTCTCGAGTTAACCGATGAAACGTTTGGCTAATCGTGCACTGTTAGCAAAAATAACACGCCCAGACGTGTAAACCGTTGTCCCATAGCGGACACGTCGAAACGAGTTCGTTTTACACGAGGCCATCTGCGTTTTTCGTCTACACATGAGGTGCTGTGTAAACTTAACACGCTACACCGTGTCTGCCTTCCGCAAAACCGTTTCGAGCGTGTTCCTTATGAAACATGGCGGCCAGCGGCCGAGAACAGGCGAGAGACGAGCCCAGCCAGCCGCGCGCCTTTCAGCCGAATTGAAAGCACACAGGGCGCGTTAAAGGGATTGTCCGGTCGAAACCGGAAGTTCTTAAGTTCTTGCGCTCGTTACGTCGAGAAAGCCTTCATATAGACAAACGTCATTTTTATTTTGATATATGATCTCCCGTTATTAATTAAACCTTTCATGATCCTATGTACGAAACTGCACCCCGAATTTCGCCAGTGTCAATGGCTGACATCCGTAGGTGCTGCGTGACGTCACAAAACGCAAAGGTTTGTCGGATGGTCGGGATAACAAGCGTTGGTAGATGGATGCCTTGTATTTTGTTTCGAATTATATAGTCTCCTAGGCAGTACCCTACTGAAATACGGTTCTTTTAATGCAGTTCCCAAGCACGCGTGCAAAAAAAGTCACGCCTTTTAGCAGGATATTACTCGCAGACAGCCATAAGCTTCGAGCAAACGTATGCCGTTTCGCGCAAACACAACTGCGACGGACGCCGATCGAACTAGGGGCGCTTGCAAAGCAAAGGATGCAGATTTCGCCTCTGAAGCGGCACTTAGGTACACGAAGCGGCATCTGGGTACACATTTCGGCGGATCCACTGGATCGGTGATGAGGCTGCGGGTCATTCCCTCAGAGGCGACGTCCGCGGGTCGAAGGCAAACGGCGAACCGTTCAAATGCATGTCGTCACTTGACTTGGACGAGTTTGGTGAATCGTAGCTACGCTCCATTTTCACACGCGGGTCAAACAGATATCGGGCTGCACGCGTGCTGAATACAACTTCTGGTATCATTTCGAGATGGCCAAGCTGTTGGTTTCGGTTTCGCTGCATAATCAAGGTCTGTTCGATTCGGCCAGGAAGTTCTGAACTTTAGTCGGTTAAAAGTCAAGAAGGTAGCGGCAAATGCCCCTCAAAGGGAATCTTTGCATTTCGACGATAGGTTCGCGGCATCAGGATCATTTTGCGTCGGGGGAGTCACTGGCGGCAGCGCGCGGTCGGTATACCGGTCACCTCGAAGACGAAGGCCTGACGATAGCGTCTTGGCCAAGACAATTATCGACCGTAACTTTGGCGTCAAGTTGAAGCGAGAATCGGCAAAAAAATGCCGATTCTTGGTGTTTTTCCCAGGCCCGTTAGTGGGCGTCCACAGATACCAGCGGACAAAGCATGCAGTATTATGCTCAGCTACGGCGACATGCGAGGGCCAACGTACTAAATCCCAGACCTCTGCACTGTATCGGAGTCGTCAATATGCATCCAAGAGCAACTGAAGGTGGAGACCATCAAGAAGGCAATACCTTTCCCGTGTCTGTAAGTAAGAATATCAACACTGTGGATCCCCGCATAGCATCAAAATGAAACAATTTACGTGAGCCAATATTTCAACCCTCACCACAGGGAGCCAAATCTACGCGAGCAGGTGCCTAAAACGCTTTTAGAATATCATAATCAAGCAAATTCCTACCCTCGGTTATGATCTCAATTCCGCGTCCACCGCGGGTACGTTATTATCATAAATGAAAGGAAATGCAACCTCCGTATCGGCGTTATTGTTAAACATCGCAGACATTTGAGCAATCGCTGCGAAAAATGACACCGCGAGCAGAGACGGACGAGGAGTTCTGCTATCGCCGTCTGCTCTTGTCGTCTGCTTCTGCACGGACGCTGAACCGAGTCCGGAGCCGGTGCAGGATTTTGAGGAACTGGGTCTGAACTCGTTCAGAACTGGGATGAATCGAACGCGCCAGCGCAGCGGTCGTGCAACTTCCGGTTGAATCGAATGAACCAGTTCCTGCACTGCCGAACTACAGTAGTTCAGCCAGTTCAGGCGAATCGAACAGACCTAAATTGACTGATCCGATTTGGGCGAGGAGTGGGTGGACGTAGTTTAATACCGTTGGCACAGCATCACACCTCAGCGCTTACAAGCCTTCTGTCCGCTGAGAGCTGATCAGCTCGTAGCTTTCTTCTGTGAGGTGATTGCTGCATAAGCAGGATCTCGATCTGGACGGGAACCCAGTCCCTACGCACGGGAGGCACTCACTTGATCGAATGACGTTTTAGCGAACGCCCACGTTTCATCGAACGACACTTTAGCGAATAGTCGGACGCCGCGAAGCGGCGTTTTCGGGTGGGCCAAATGAGTTCATATTTTTGTAATGAGTTGCCGCAGACTGTCGCCACGAAGCGGCGTAAAGCGCAGCGCGACGGATGGGTTAACGCGCGCCCCCGTTATTCGCTAAAACGACCATTCGCTCAAATGTCGCCGTTCGCTAAAATGTCATTCGCTCTTGTGATATGGACCCCCTACGCACAACGGCGATCCACTTTGCTCGTCACTGCACGTCTCGCGGAAAAGTGTGGAACGTCATGTCTTGGCTCGCATGTGCTGCCCGGTGGTTGTGGCACCCAACCGCGCAACAAAAATCTCACCCAACCACGAAACAAGTCGCGCACAACAACAAAAACGAACCACGCTGAGGCGTTCACTCGCAGGCAAACAACGAGACAAAAATGCTCGCTTTGTGTTTTGTGACGTCAGAGCTTCAATGTTGCCGACGAAAGCAGCGTTTACGCTAGAATGCGATTGGAGCAGTATAAATTCAATTACTCACGCAGAGGGGCATATAAAATTCGGATATTGCACGTACGATGCTTCTCGAGGCAATAACAATGATATTCAATTGTTTTCTCGAATACAAAATTTGACCGGACAATCCCTTTAATTCTCGTTCGATGTCTTTTATACACAGTAAAGTCTCCAAGCGGCGGACGTAGCTACTTGCAAAGGTACGTACGTGCGTTGTCGGCGGTCGGCAAGCTTCAACAAGCCGCTAGACAAAAAAACAAAAACAAAAAAAAAACGAATGCCGAACTTACATGGATAAATAACTTGAGCAAACTATTAAGAATCGGGCGGTAACTTGCGCCACCTATCGAGATTTCTAGCAGCCTGTTTTAAAAAAAAGACGAGTCCGTTAACACTCCGAACGACCACGACTACACAGCAACCCTACATACAACGCAGGCAACACAGCACACAGCTACACAGCACCGACATTTACACAAACACAACAACCGACACTACGCCCGACACTTCCTACTCGATATCCATTTCTCCCCGCGGCGTATATAAGCTTGACATGTGCGGGTGAGCTCTTTGGTCGCTGACCATTACAGATTTATAGAAGAATACACAAAACACGGCGCAATGGACAGCCGTGTGTTAGAACGTTTGCATTTAAAAAGCATAGAGGCAAAATCTATAATGTTAGTCTGTTGCAATAAATAACGATATGTTAACAATAAATCTTAAACCGGTCATGAAAAAGTTCAAATTTTTGTTATTTTCTTGCTTGACCAGTGTTGTGAGCAGTCCGACTAGCTTGAATCACATCGGAAAACAAATTATTGGGATTTTGTCATTACGTATACAATAATAAATGAAAATGATCCTTGCGCAAAGCATTTTTTATATATTTTTGTGAAGGGCATCCGGACATCCGCCCAACACTTCCGCTAGTTGCAGCAGTTGCAGTACGGGAGCAGACGCCTTCACTTTTGGGGCGTTTTGATGCAGTTTGTTGTCGTATGTCGTGTCGGTGTCGAGAAGAGCGGTGGGGCTTGGGAGTTTGTGACCGGTGTCATTCGTGAACACTGGTGTGGGGCGCTGATGCGTCTTTTTTTTTATACTGCCACCACCCCGAACTTTGAAGATACACGGGCCCGTAGCAGTGCATTATGCTGAATCGCGAGCTCCTTCTCTGTTGACGTCGCTTTCCTGGTACCACTCGTGGATACTGCAAGCGTTTAAACAGTGTGCACCGTCTCGCCTACATCCCCGGTGACGTACTCGACCTGTTGAAACTTATTGCTTCCGTCATTTTAGAGTACGCAAGGCAGTTATCTCGTTGGTCTGGTTTCGGTTGCAAAAGCAAGGCAAAACGCTCGTAGTTCCCGCCCTCAGTACACGTTGAACATCTTCCACACTTTGACACCGGATAACTGAATGAACGAGGATTTACATTCACTTCCGAGGTTACTCTCGTTGCTTCCTCACCGTTGAGCAGCAGGATGAGCTGGCGACAAGCCGCGGATGAAAGGCTTGAGCATCAACAGCCCAAGCGCACTCGGTGCCGATGCGGGCGACGCGGGTTTCTGTCAACCGGGAGGCCGGCACAAACCGTGACCGTTCCAGCTCTTCGTCATGACACGGTATTGCAGAGAGCAGGGTAAAATACAGCTACACGGATCACCGAAGCAAACGACTGCTATCTTAAATCTTGGCTTGTGATTGCGCCTTTGTAGTAGATCATCTTATTCGTTTTGCTGGAGAGACGCAAACGACGGGCATAACAAAATCGCTTGCATATTCCGCATATCTCACAAAAGCATTTACCCTGTCACCTTGCGAAAAGCGCGAAACACGGAGTCCGCACCGTCCTAAGCTTCCCGTTTTTTACCTGCTTTAGAGCAGTTTGTACCTGCTAGCAGATATGCCTACTGAAACTGAAACAGGGCAGTGCCAGAGAGAAGGACACAAAGTTGAGAAAGCTGGCTCGCTCTCCAATTTCTCAACTCTTAAGTGATTGTACCATAAAAAATGCACCAACGCGTCTTCCAAAATAAAGAAAGAGCACTACGTTCACAACAAAAAAAATGGTCTCAGTACATGCATCTGTGGGCAGGTAGGAAACCTTGCCCTAATTTATTCACGCCGCATGATTGGCGCAACAAACTCGTTGCAGGACCGAATCATCTACTCGAGCGGTGTGCGTCGCCATGCAAACGCAGTCCAACACGAAGCATAAAAAACGGCAGATTTAAGACAACAATCCGGAGTACATTATTCAATTAAAACAACGTAATTTTGTCGAAAACGCCCGCTGCTTCTTACTCACGGTATGTGTCGGGATACTTCCACAGTTTGAAACGGAACGAAGGAAGATTTACTTTTAAAAACGCTCGCTGCGTCCTCCCGGACCAGCTGGACCGGATCAGCTGACGACGACGGGACTGTACCCGTTGAACCTCCACCACGCAACAAACAATTTGCGCTCCGTGTTAAAAGCGTGGTTCAAACAGACCCGGAATACAAAGCACCGCACCACACACGACGAATGTTTCAGCTCTTTTTCGCATCGCCGGGTTGCACCAAACAGAACGAGATCGCTGAAGTCAACGCCGCGCTGTCGTGAACCTTGGCTTGTGGTTGCGAACTCGTGGACCCTGTGACTCCCTTCGCTTTCAAAGCACACACGACGATTACGAATGCTACTTTGCGTCTTCCAGGAACACCACAGGGGCACTTCTCCGGTCACGTCTTCACTATGTGCTCGAAAACTCCGAAGCTCTATGCGAAGCTTCTCGCGTCCTGTCAAACCAAAACAGTAGCGGCGCCATGCGTACTTGCCAGATTTTCTCCGGTCAAACAAAAACAACGAAAGCCAACTGGCGCTTGCTTCCAGCGTACATCGGCGTTGCGCTTGCGTCGTGGCCAAATCGCTTGCAGTTGAAGGTTGAAGCAAAAACGAAACCAACTGCAATGTCACGTGTTCACATCGAGGACACGCTTTTTATATCCAATTTAACTGTTTGGAACAAATAATTAGACTCATGACTTTATTTGTGGTGTCTAAGAAACTGTTATCAGGACCCCTAAACTAAATTCAAACATGGGCGACATGAGGGAAGCCGCATTGCCATCGACCAGAAGATGGCGGCGAGCTCGGTAAGGGCGGGTTTCGCCAACGTCCTGCGACATGGCGCAATTGCTTTTGATGCATATCTGTCTCCGAGACATGTTTCTTTCCACGGCATTTGTCTCGACGGTCCTTTCTAAGTGTGTCCCCAAGCATTCCGGTGCTTCGATAGCCGGCAATGCCGCGGTCGTCGCCGGGGGCGATGCGTGTTATCGAGGTCGGCTACACGGTTATGCGTGTATGACCGAACCAAAACACGTTTTTTACAACCTCGCATGATTTCTGAACGAATTATCCGTTACTCATCGTGTAAATTTATGGTAATTTGTGTAAATAGCGTGTTTTTCACCCCAAATATTCGCCAAATACACGGGACTTGATAACAGTGTGGGCTAGTGCTTCTGGCACACCAGATTTCGAAAAGTGAGATGCACGGGGTCTGTGACTTGGATGCTGCTCGAGGAATTGTGAAAGAGCTGGTAACCCTTTGACCTCAGTGATAGCCCTTTAAGGATATGTGATGTCCTTTGTGGAGAGGATAGCGTCTCTTGTGTCATTGATGTAGCTGTGTAGGCATTTTACGATGAGCTTAAGGTACTAAATTGACAAAGACAAAAGCTACCTAAATTGGAGAGGATACGACAGACACGATAAAACAGCCTTGAGACCCTGCTTTATAAATTTCTGGAAAGAGTGTAAAACGATGCGGGCTGTCGAATGATTATGCAAGTTCCACTAGCGAAGCAAAATTTTATTTTAAATGAAAGTTCGGTTTCTCTTGTTGTTGTTCTTGTTGTTGTTGTTGACGTTGTTTTGTTGTTGTTGTTGTTGTTTTTTTTTTTTGGTGGGGGCAAGAAAGAAGGTGCTCACAAAAATAAATGACAGATAGCTATGGCAGAGCCCCATCCGTGTAAAGATTCTGGTGCAGGAAATCTGCGGTATTGACCGTGTCGGCTGGTTGATTATAAGGTCACTGCGGTTTCGAAGGGATTTGAGAGCAATAAACTGTTATGGTGCTGTGTTGCAGTATTTAGACATGAGATTATACAGGCCTTGCACCTACATCACATGACGACGTCGAACACCGGTAACCGCCGTGCTGGAGGTTGAGTCGATGGCTATTCAGAGCGATAGTCATGGTAAATGGCGCTGCACTCGGCTGTAGCAAGTGCTACGTATCCCGGCCATCGTTTCGTCGGCATGCCCAACGACAAAGTAGCCTTCAATAAGAGAAAGTACGAGTTGCAGGGCAGGGATGCGGCCCGGCATTACTGAGTTGGTGGGACGCATTCATAGCGGCGAGCGATGGCACTTTTCTACCGTTCTTTACGGTCGTTCAAGCATCTGCAGCTGCTTTGCCCGTTCCTCCTGTAGACGCCCCTGGACTTTCGTTTCATCACGCCGTTCTAGCGCACATTCGGGGTTCTTTGCCAACTTAATGCGAGAGTATTGCGCCACGAGCCAGGCCAGACACCGATCGGTCGGCGGCGGCTCCTTGAGCATGCCCACCGATACAGCGCCGCCGGTGCATTTTTTTGTGCCGTCCGCTACACGGTAACCTTTGCAAGGAGCGAAAGAATGCAGGCAAGTCGGTTAGGAAATGTCATATTCGAAACTTTGAGAGAAGGATAGTTGTGTTGTTTGTTATTTTTTTCTCCTTTTCTCATGGTTTAGATTGTGGCAGTAACCTTGCGTTGTTTACCACTACTTCGGATACTCGTAATAGTTTTACAAGCACCTACTAGAGTCGTTCGTCAAACGTTTTGGCGCGCAGTGAAGCTTTTTTTTTTACGACACGATAGCCTTTCACGTTAAAACTTCATCGACGGCATATCAAAACTGTGTGCTCATTGCGCAATGCGCAATTGCACCCACGCCGAAAGATTCCGCGCGTGCTCTTCGTCATTAAGATAAACCTCGACATGTTTTTGTCACAATTTCACTTGTAGAAAAGTAGGTAAGTACCTTTGTTGAAAATATGATGCATGTCAGCGCTTCTCCAGGCAGTTAGCGGCATCCTACGCCTTGGTAAGTACATCCGCAAGGTGTGAGCCCAACCACGAGCATGGTGTGGCCCCCTGTCCTTCGCTACCGGGATGTTACATGCAAGGATTGTATTCAACGAGTTAATTGGCAAGAATTCTGTTGCAAACATGACTGCAATGATCAGTTTTTGAATGTCTGATGCAATGCGTGAACATATATACTTTGTGAACATATCTGTTCACTAAGTTTAGGTTAAATTTATTTTACCAAACACGCACTAATGCGGCCACTGGTGATGTAGCGGCGCCTTCGTCCTCATTAACGGCATCATAATTCCCACCACTCTCGTCGCGTTGGTCGGTCATCGGACACTCGAGGCAGCACCGCCGCTCTGCCGGCTTCGCGATATGCTACAGCCCTCGGGTACTTCGACGAAGCGCAATTGTAAATCGCTGACACCTCCAAGTGGCAACGCTTGTAACTACGTACGCTTGGCTCTTCATGCCATGATGACACCAAGGCCGCGCCGGGTCTGCCGGATCTCCCCAGATGCATCGCGCTCTTCGATGGCTGATTTTGAAGCGCTCGCCGAAATACAGGCATTTAGAACGCAAAATTCGGCCATCCGCTTAAAGTACAACCACACTATATTCAATTACAGGTAAAGCTGATGCTAGTAGACTTATTTCTTAAATTTTTTGTTTATTACCTAATTCGATTGAGCATATCCTCAATCCCCTGACAGCAATCTTGAATTTATTTTGATGACCCGGGTAGTTCCCAACTGAAAACGCGTTTGCAGTCATTGCGGTACTCAAGCTTCGTTTGACCCCCGCACTTCTCGTAGACTTTTTTGCAGCGACTTGGAGGATCCTTATGTACTGTATAGTAACCCATCCACAGCGTACAGCCTGAAAGAGCAGAGAGAGAGAGAATCATCGATGTAAACAGTTATACGGAGCAGTCATTTTACGTGTAAGTTTCCAAAATGTGAGATATAACCGATGTCTAGGGAAGTGTACAATAATTAGAGGCAGTATACAACGTGTAGGTGTTCGAGACTGGGAAGGCAACAAGGAAACCACACATCCCGGTCTTACAGCTCACAAACACACTTCTCTTGCTGGACAAGGTACGCCATAGGGGAGGGTTACGGCGCATTCACTGATCGGGACTGGTTTAAGCGGTGATAGCAGAAACCCAGAAAGACGACGATCGCCGTGACGGTTGACAGACTCCTTCACAGAGTAGAATCGCTGTCGTGCGACTTTAAATAAAACCAAGTATATATCTTCTTTATTTTTTTACAAGAACCGTGCTATGTTGTGTTGATGTGCTACAATAGTTTTTTTTTTCTTCTTTTCTTGCAAATTGATAACGAATATACGGCCACTTCAGATCACATGCTGACATTACGAGCAATATTCGGTCGTAAACTAAATTCGTATTCATAAACCAATAATAGCACTGCGTTTAAAATGTTCACAAAGGCGGTGCATTTATCACACTCAAATTTTGTGTGTGTAAGTATCTGGGTGAAAACGTTTCAGCCTAAAACAACCCGTAGGGTATGTAGAGTAAGGAAAGTAGAGTTATGGAGAGTAAGGAAAACCTAAAAAAATTTCTGGTTGACGTTGTTGTTCACAGATGGCGCCACAGACGTTCGGGTCTGCTGGATCTACTTTCGAGAATTGATCTTAAAGAAGCTCTCAGGTTTTTGCTCTATGTTACGCCATCTGTGAGTGCCAGCGTCAAACACAATGCTTTTGCCGTTTACCTCCCCGTGCATAAAACAAAAAAAAACAAATATTTTTAGATTTGTTTTTTATACCCTCACTTATTAAATTTAAGTATGCACCACCTAAAGACACCTTTCTGAAAAGATTTAATGAAGTCTGCTCGTTGCTTTAATTATACCAACTTTTTTCTTCGCCCGAATAGCGCTCGAGAACACCGGTAGATTGCGTTCCTATTGCCACGAGCACGTCCCTGACACTCTGGCAGTGTCTAAAAACTAAAGCCCCTCTATCTTGGGAAAGGTGGCGCCATTCATTGTTGAGGATATGCTCAAGACACGTGCCGCGCGCCACTTCTGGGAAGAACATGTCTTCAAATCTAGCTTAGTGCTTTGCTGTGCCGCCATTATCTTACCAAGGGCTCCACGATGCACGTGCCTCTTGCATCGACGCACCTTGAGCTACTTTTGCGACATGAGGGGGCTTTACTAACAGCGAGCGCACTGCTCCACCTTTACACCCTTTCACCTTATAGACTGGACCACATGAGGCTGGCTCACACATTTGTGTCGCTTGCGTTCTCAGAAACTGAAACGACAGCAACAAAACGTCACCGAGACAAGTGTTCTCCGTACGCAACCTGGCCAGCGGTGCAAGAGGTATAGTTTGGCGAACCCATCATAAGTCACGGTTCTTACGGTGTTCTTGTCGTTTCTACCCTTTTGGTTGTTGTGAACGCAACTGTTACAAATGTACGAACCAGCAATTAAGAAGTATCTTCCAAATTGTCGATCACACTTCAGTGGGCGTGATCACGGCTTCTGGACTGCTAGTTCAATGAACGGTGCAGGCAGTAGCATTGCCAGGGTTGGAGCTTATAGGGCTTCAGCCCCCCCCCCCCCCCCCTATTCACCTTCCTGGCTACGCAACTGGGAAACGTTTACCAAAACCCACACTGTATACTTATTAACAGCACAGTCTGGGTGCTTAGTGTCAGGTTTCTAAACAGTAGTTTAGACCAAACCACGATATTGGTTAAAACCCAGGCCAGCTGATAAGTTAACTTCTTTAGTGAGCTGACAGAAGGAAGAGAACATTAATAAGCGACGTAGGTCTCGATTTCATTTCCTTGTCTCAAAGTGTTACCATGACATCGCCCAGCTACTAACACGTCCCGGTAAGAACAAAACGGCAATCTCTGCTCAAAGCCCTTCTTTTTATACTCCTCTGGCTTCACCTGCCACAAACATCATTATTTCTTTTTACTCGGCCATTCACTTGGATAAATCGTCGAGCAATACGCTCGATGATATATCACGACGTTTGTCAGAAAGGCGAACCAATCTTCGACAGATTATTTTCATGACTAGTTGGCGCCAACCTTTAGGGTGCAAGGAGCATAGAATTACTAAGATGAGATGGCTGTTGCTACATCGTGAACTTGCATCAGCATTTATTGGTATGCCTCACGATGCTACTACTCCTCTCACGGAGGTTAGCGGTACCTCGACTTTTTATCAGTAAAACTCACCTGGTCCGTTTGCTGTATTATAGGTTTTTGTAACCTGACACTGCTCTGATACGTTCATGTAAATGAGTTTCCGTTTTTGTTCTGTTGGACGCAAAACAGAGTACACATATGACTTCTGTTCAAAATTTGTTCACAAGTATTTATGGCAAGAGGATGAACTCTACACACGAACTGGTTAGGAAACTTCGTAATCAAGAGCCGTTTAAATTTTATTTTAGTTATATGAGGGCTAATTATATTTACTTACAGGACGCTGGTAGCAAACAAGATGACAGTCACAAGATGCAATGGGAAAAGTTTTCAGGAATAACAAAAGTTCAGCAACTTCGTTTAATATATTTGTAAAACTCCAAACATGTCTACAGTTTTGGATTGCAACTTTGTTTTTTATTAAATTTTTCTTTGGACCTTAGTTCAACAAGAGGGCTCCATTCATTGTTGTCTGAAGACTTACTAAACACACCTGATGTATCCTAAAAATCTTACGTTTATAATGCCCAAAAATAAACCATGTACGGAACAAATCTTCCTGTAGTCAGCTACTAATCTTGGCGCAAAGTATAGTCGTGCTCTGAGTCAAACCCCGGTTTAAAATACACATAATAAAGCTAGTCGACATATCCTTATGAAATCATCTTTTTATACCCTCGTATTTGATCAACACATCTTTTAGGTAGGAGCATAAATTATCGCTAGGCAGCGTTTTAAATAAATTCGAGACATAACTGGAGTTTATTTAAAAATACGCATACGTAAACGGGACGGATATACCGGATGGATTTACGAAGATCTTCCGAATATCCTAAAACTAGTGCGTTCGAGAAAAAATAGAAAATCCTTTCTGGAAAAAAAACTGCCAGCCGTGGCGGACGTCAGGATTTGAGAGAACATACTGATGAGCAACATACTTTTCTTAAATTTACTAATTAACTTGCTAGGGGAAATAAACATGATTTTAACAATAACCTTTCTGAGCGTCATGGAAAGCCTTTTGATCAGTTAACTGTAGGACAAATTCAAGCATGTGGAAAGCACGGGGATGCCCAATAAAGGTGGCACTCGTGCAGCAGGCGGAAGGCCGGTGATGCGAAATCACGAATGACGACTTGGTTCTTTACGTCGCTTTCCTTATAGTCCCATATTCTCATCATTCGCGTGTTTGCAACGAAGGCTTTGCGCCTGCTAAACAAATAGAAAATAAATAGATAGGGAAAAAAAGGCGTTATTTCCTTCCAATCTGTTATCGCTGAGGGTTTCATAAAATACATGACGTATAGTACATTCATAGAATTTTTCAAAACGGGTTCGGAGAGAGTCAGAATGTCGCGAAGACCCTGACAGATTTTACAATGATGCACCACATTGAGAAACTACAATCCAAGAATTAACGCGGCTCCAAATAAACTGCAAGATAATTGGTATTTCTAGTTCTTTACATTTCGCATGGTTTCCAGCAAGGTGAGAGCGACAGGTTTGCAAAAAAAGAAAAGCCTTTTGAAAAATCAACTTACGTTTTCTTGATTCTTCATTAAAATAAAAAAAAGTATTGGTTTCTTTAGCATAGGACCCTATGATAACTTCTCCCGTCTTAGTAGATCTAAAAGAAACATTTAATAAAACATTAAGGGATTGATCGGTGTCCCACACAATACGTACACAATACACAAGTCCGGACATTGGGTGGCCCAACATTTTAAATCCTGTCTCCGCCGTTTATTTTGACTTTCGGCGGTTTCGTAAAACTTGGATTCATTCGATCCAGTGCGGTTCACTCATCGGAATATTTTTAATTATATTTTTCTCTCTCCCTTTTTTGCTTATTTTTGTCCCATTTTTGTCCCATTACCTTGTCTCCCTGCACCATTTAACATAACAACAGCCAGGCGAGACGGCGGCTCATTTAATTTGCACGTAAATAAAACATTTCAACAACACGCGACGACGACGCGACTGGGTCGACTATCCCCGTACAAAGACAGGTGCGAACGAAATGCAAGGTGATACAGAGGTCTCTGGGAAACTAACCTTCAAATAACAAAGCAATCACTGGTAAACTGAACATTACATAAACTTGCGTAGCGCTGAAGGAAGCGTAATAAAAACTTTCAGCAGATCGTCTGCTGACCTGACAAGGCGATCCCTGCCGTGAAGATCGGCGCGTATCTTGAGTGCCAGGGGAGGGGGGGGGGGGGGAAGTAGATGCCTGTCGCCGATGTCTTGCCGTTCACGAAGTAGTTGAACGCGTTTAAGGCCTTGTAGGTTTTGAGTCCTTCTACGGTATAAGGCTCAAGCTGGCGGCTCGAATAAGTAGTCGTGAAGGCGCGCCCAGAGTACCTTCGGCAGATTTGTCATTTCTTTGAGGAACAAGCGCTCGTTCTTTTCATCCAAGGAGCATAAGTGCATTGTTTAGATGTCCCAGCCGGTCATCGGCAGTGAGATTATTAAAGTACGTGCTGCTTACTGCCGGGCCTCATAAACAAGCATATACAATGGCCAACCGGAAGCAACATACTCCCCCTGGAAGATGGTTTATTTCTTTGTTTTTGTTTACCCGTTGAAAGCCCTGTACAACTTAAAACACACCTTTCCGAGAAAACTCCTTTGTTTCGCAAGAAATAAAACAATCCCCAAGTTCGTTTCAGTGACTAAGGAGTTATGTGATTTCACATATAAAATAGAGAGTTGTTTTTGATGCTCTCAAATGAAATAACAAATACCGAATAGAAAAAAAACGACACCACGTTACTATAGGAAGAAATTCTAGAAATGATTATCGCCCTAGTATTTATTTTCTACTCTGTGATATTCTAAGCGCAGCGCCTGCAGCATATTTTCTTTCTAATGTTAAAAGGTGAAAACAATTATTGTTCCTTTCGACAAAACGTGACAATTCAAAAATAAGTTTATTTTAGATTTTCTAGAAATGTTTTTACTTGTGATTTTGTTTTATTCTATTTCACTAAATATTGTTAGTAAATTTGTTTCACTCTGTAATCTTATAGGATTTGTTTGTCATTTTCTTTTCATGAGTTATAAATGTCAAGCGAACATATTTTATGCCTTATCAAAATTTGTCTCAAAGTAACACTCAAATGTTTTTCCCCCAGCGACGCCTTATTCGCACAGCAAACATTAAAGGCGCCCACTCTCTGTGTTGGATACATTTGCTTGAGCAATATTTTTCAATCATCTTGAACTAGATTACGTTTAAACCACGACCTGTCTTAGACAAGGCATGCACTTCTGAAGGGATCCGTTGTGGAGCTCTTAAGGAAGTGCACATCGGCCGCCGTGCTCCCGACGTCACTGAATTTAATGCGTGTTCCGGTAACTCTCTGGCATGACGAAGCATGCGGCTGCGTTCCAAAATCTTTCCCTCGCTTTGGGTTTGCAAACGCACCTTATCCTGGGTCTTTGCTCAATGATGCCAAAAAATAGGATTTTTCTTTTTCGTATTTTCGCAGAAACTCAAAGCTCAAGTCCACGAGGAACGAAACGTGGCCTCTTCTAGATCTTGCTGCGCTTAATTCTGCAAACAAGGACTTCTGATATTATGGAAAAAAACTGAAGAAAGTTTTTGATGGGGCCCCAATCTAAGCATGAATAAATATTTTTGTCGTACGGCAGGCTTACAGGTGCACAATCGTGCAAAAAAGAACGTAAATAACATGCAGATTATTATAGAATATATATCGTCACATGATAGCAAAAGAAAAATATTTTCTCGAGCTGCCACCTTTGAAAGAAGGCGGGGGGGGGGGGGGGGGGAGAGAGAGAGAGAGAAAGGCTAAATACTCATTTATGGTTTACGTGCGAAGTTTCGTCTTTGCAAAAGACCTGCAGTAGTGTGGAATCTTCCTCAGATCTCGATTTCGTTCTGAGCAATGGTTAAGCTGTCGTTTGTAATCAATATTTGGTTGTCAAGTAAGTCAGACACTGCAATTAAAGGCTTATAACTTTCAAATGCACACTTACGGGTCTCCGCTGTAATTTGAGAGCATGTATTTGACTTTGAGGGGATCCCCTTTGCGTTGGTCACCTCCTCCCCACCTTTCCACGCATGAGTAGTTGCCAAATAATCTATCATTGGAGTAATCACGATACTTCAGGCAGTATGTGCCATTCGTAAGGAATGCCTGAAAACAAAAAGGGCGGAGAAGATTACCGACGCACAGGGAAAGGCATCGTTTTTAGGGGTCTGTTTTTTAAACATGTAAGGTTATGTTTATTACATACCTCGCGATATATTTGCCTTTAGTCAGTCAAAATATCTCCAGATCACCAGATTTGGGCTCTTATCACTAATGTTATTCTTTCTTTTTTTTTTAAACTGGGAACGCACTAAATGTATTTACATATTTTCATCAACACACCCAACCGGTATGCGGAACATCCCGAGTACGGTTTGAGTCGACACCATATTGTTTTTCGTAATTTTTCTACGTCAGTCGTGATGGTTTCCGTCTCTGTGAATCTAAATGGTTTACATTAATCAGACAGAAAAAGATGTTGAAAATGGCTTTCATATGCCAGTCATGCGTTTACTTTCTGGTGTCAGATCGGAAGCGGGATCTAATATAAGGGGGTTAGGGGGGGGGGGGGGGGGGGCGGGGGGGCGTGACCTCTCCCCCCCCCCCCCACAGACACTCACAGACACACACACACACAGTGAAGGTGACTTTTTTTATAAATAGAGCGGCAGAGCCACATTTTTGTTAAGAAATAAATCATTCGTGCATGGTAGAACGGTGACCATCTTTGTCCATGACGTCACATTCGGGAGTAACCTTATATTTACCCATAGCTTCATTTCTTTGCACACCCCGATCCCCCAAGCCTGACTCATAAATTCGACTCTGTTCGAAAGTGGGAACCGGAGGGAGACTATTTTATAACCTTCCAATACACTAGCAAACTACGGGAACGATACTGATGTTGTGTTTTGACGCCCTTAATTCTTTCGGGCCGGTATAACGCTAACTTTATGACTGACCTCGCAACATATATATAATTATTTAATCAACAACTGAGGATAAGGTTTAAAATATTACTTGAAATAAATAAAATATTTCGTCGTAATGACCGAGGAGGTTACCATTCGGAGCTATCAATCAAAACTTTAATTATATAAGAGGTACTAAATAATTTCTGAAATATTTACCTTAACTACAGATATTTGCTCGTCGTCATAATATGCATAGCAGTTGTAAGAAAGAAACCCTAGTGTGACTCGGTCAGTCAAACGTTTATTTTCGCAAATATCGCATACACATAAGCCAAACACAAATCTTGTTAATTTTTGTTTTTGGTTTTACCAAAAACCAAAAATTTATATATCACGTGGAATGCTAATTACTCTTTATTTTACTTACACGCTTTCGTTCGGGAAAACTGAAAGAACAATAAAGTATTCAGAAAATTCGTAAACCAGTTCGCTTATTCTAATTTCTGGTCGCAATGCACAACTGATCAGCACTCTTTTATGCGCTCTAGAATAGAGGTATCAGGAAGCACGCACCATAGTGAAAAACCTCGGAGACGATCGAGACTTCACCAAGAAGCTTACAAACAGAATTCCGTCCCGGAGTTGTGTTTGTCCGTTTTCTCTGTGTCGCCTTGTCTCCGTTTTTTTTTTTTTCCCAGTTTTATCGTTTATTTGCTTGACAGCACACTCAACCTTATGTTTTAGGAAGCTCGCTTCTTATAGACGGAGAAGACATGGTTGAGAAATCTTGTATAAAAAAGCGCTACCGAAATCACTGCTATATATCGACTGAAAAGCGTTCTTTCGAAAGAAACTACAAGTCGGCTTACCTCAGTTGCATTATATGGTGGCCGTTTTGGACTCGCTTCATATGAACTGAAGATGGACCCCGCCAGAATAAAGCAAGAAACGAACAGTGATGTGCTCATCGCAGTTTTGGATTTAACCGCTCTACGGTCAACTGACTTCGTAGTATACAAGGGAAGTAATCTATACACGTTAAACAAGCATGCCGACTTTTATATTCCCGGCTCCCGGTTTTGAGTTCGTTGAAAAAGATCCTCAGATCAATGCAGTGTTACCTAGAAATACCACCCACACACTTGTGGACATATAGCGTGTTGCGTCGTGTGTCTTGACCTATAGGATATTGCGGAAGTGAATGTTCTCTACGTCTTCCATTCTTCGTCCATTTCTTGTGGAACAATGATAGTTCACATTCCTAGAAACCAATTATTTTCTGCCCTTATAACGTCATGACGAGCAAGATAAAAGCCAATTTCACAAGTGCTTATACGAATATCGCTATTTCGTAAATTTCTTGTGTCGAAACTTCCACAAGACAAATTTGTCTTTCTTGACTTTATATTTGTGCACAACAAAACCTTTAGGCACAATAAACCCTCTTTGTGTTCTAACCTACCACATTTCCACCATATATCTTCAGCCTAAAATCTTCTAGGAAAAAAATTGCTGACCATCATATCATGCTGAAGAACAAGTACTATTTGCTGAAGTGCATAGTTGCTTTTCTGACTACTTAATAATAAGATGCTATGTTCAATTTAAAAAAAATTAGGAATCGTTTTTTTTTTTGTTACCTCGTTTTTGAACTGAATAAAACCATTTTAACAAAAAACATCGAGAACTGTGTGTGTCACTGTAAACAGCCGAGGTTTTCGACTCGGAAAATAAAGGGGACAACAAAAAAACTGTACTTGTGAATACACAGGCCCAGCGAAATGTTGCACTGCTGTAGTAGAGCACCGCTACGTCTACGACATCAGGTTGGATACAATCAAGCCACTTTATTTATTATATTCATTATTTAGGAATACTGCGATTCTCACAGGAAGATTCTGGCAGGTAGTATCACCGTAAAAAAGTAACACAGATAGAAAAAAAAAACAATATAGGCACAACATTATATGGCAAAATTGATAAAAGGTACGTCAAGAAAGCAAATATATTCAAAATTACCTATGCGCGGGAACCGCCAAGCACTCTTTTGTGAGATGGTAAATCAGCATCCAAAAAAACACCAAACATAAACGTGTCGCCCAAACATATACACCTTCCCATGAAAACTTCGTAACCTTAAACAGGTGACGGGTATGTGAACCATACGTTGCTTGAAAAACTAGTAACTTCTAAAAATTCGTCATAGGGGCAACATTCAAAAAATTCTGATTATAATTAAATGCAGCTACGCCCTTGCGTAAGTTTTATAAGCAGTCGTAAATCAAAACGTATTTTTTTAACAAGAAAACACGTTCATGTGTGCCTTATGATAATGTTTACTCCGAGAGATGCAAACAACAATTCAAAACTGAAAAATAAGCTACTTTCCAAAAGTTCAGACACCATAAGCACTCATTAAAGGAAAGAACAGGGAAAAATAATCCAGAGTTTCAAATGTATCTAGGTTTATTTTGCAGAGAACATTAAACATGCTCTTGAGGAAAAAAGCATGGAGTTTAGAACAGAAACACACTTTTGCCTAGGTTGTTAACAGAACCCCTCTAGAAAGGCGGAAAACTTCATAACTGACTGTACACCAAAGAAAGAAAATGAGTAACCAAACACTCAATTATACAACGTCCCCCAAATAAAACAGATCAGGCCAAGTCAAAAAGCTCTTTGTTTTTTGTTCCTCTTGAAGCAAATTTCCTCTATACTTTGCGAATGCGCAAAAACATTTCAAGCTGGTAGAGTAACGTTAATCACAAGAAGAAAACTTACGCGTTCTATTAATACTGAAGACAGCTTTGACAGCGTTCTACCGTATGCAAATCGTTAAATGTGTTTTTATTTGAACAACAATGGGGGATCTTTCCATAAAACGAAGCAGGAATTACAAGATACATTATTTTCTTTTAATTTAGAAAAATAAAATTCTTTTTACGATCTTGCGGAGTATGGTAGAAAGCATCCATGATGTATTCCAGTATAATAAGAGGAACCAGGGAGCGTGTATTCCTGATTCCCATTCACTGATGCATTTCAGTGTGTTTTATTTCATCCGTTTTCATATTCAAAACAAACGGTACAGGTGTACTGAACTGTAAATCGGTACTAAACATAACCCTCACACCTACGTTTGCATCCAGAGTTCTAAATTACACGAAAGATCATAAAAGCAGGTATTTACAATTTCTTTCGGCAACGACTGCGTGGTTTTTTAACACTTCCAGAGCTGTGTGCCTAACTCGACTCAATAATGCCAAATGCTTAGAGTTGAGGTCAACTCTAACCCGCTCACCATAAGCATTTATCTCCTTTCTTAGCAAATTTTCGTGACAACGAACACATTTTAATACAGTACTAGCCAGAAAAAGTGGCAGGATTAGTTTTTTAGATAATAAAATTGCTCAGCATTTTAATGAAGAACTTTTTGCACTATCGTTTCCATGCTATCGTTGCAAAACTGAATATTTACCAACAGTAGACAAATATGTAACTCCGCATTAATTCTGGATTTTGACATTAACTTCAATTCCGGTGTCTCACGTAAGGTATGCAGGGTATTGTTGTTTTTTTGTTGTTGTTGTTTTTTTGTCTTTTTTTAGCTGCACCGAAGTTTGCAAAAAAAAAAGGAACGTGAAATACAGTAACTTAAGCCCCGAGCGAAGTGTCAATGGCCATGTCGGCCTCTAGTTAAAAGGTGAACTGAGGTAATTTCTTAGCTAATTAACTAAAATGTTTTAACTAACTTTTTTAATTCTTCACTTCAGGGCAGATATCGTATTTAGAGAATTGAAGCCCGACCTCAATATGGTCTAGCCCTGCCATGAAAGTTTGGTTAAAATATGTGTACTAGGTGCTACGGGATAAAGAAATTTCACTTTGGTACATGGCGTCGAACCGAAACTAAGCGACAAAGGGCGCCGGTACAGTTTTCGCTCCGCCCTTTCGGGCATGCGATTTGTTATTGCGGTCGGCTCCACTTTCTTAGGCGAAGCTGGCCACGGGGGCCGGAAGGGCGGAGCGATTACGATATAACTCCCCTGTCAAGCGGAATCTTTCATGATATAAATCAGACCAGAGCACTACAAGTGGACCCTCGGTGCGAACACTTCTCCGGTGGGTGAATGCTTCACTGTTAAACATTAACAGGACAATAGTTTTAACAATTCGTGAATCAAAATATATGCCTGTGTTAAAGGGAGACCATACGAAGTTTAAGTATATCATTAACTCTGCGCTACAAATGGTTAGTGTTAAAAAATAATAGAAATATTTAATTCAGCTCAATGCTCTTGTTGTTTTACGTGCTCACCAACAGATCAAAGGCTTGTGCGCTGTTGGTGCGGTGAAGCACGAAAACATATATAAATTCGTTACCACTACATAAATACAAAATTTTATATTCTTAATGAACATATATATATAAACAAAGCTCGAATGATAGTTCTGCTATTGTATCCAAAAACACAAAAACACAAGCGTTCTTATTGTATCGCACACACACTTAGCGAACGGCTCAACCGTAGTGATCCGCTGGTTACAGTGTGTGCAAACCCGGAGTGTGTTTATAGGCTGGATTTTATGCGAAAGTATTACGCTCAAGTAAGACAAAAAAGGTTTACAAACATGCCAGGGTAACACGAAGCATACAAAACGCATCGCATAAACATCCCAAAAGGAGGCATACTTCGTCATGAATTAATCATTTGTACTCATAATCTGGACTAATTAATCGTAACCTGCGAGATTTATCAAGAGGTCAAATGCGATTAGAAAACTGGAACGTTCGATCCGCAGTTCGATGCTTCAGGTAAGTACCAAGTCAGAAGGTGAAGGTGAGAGCAAACAGCGGGATCATGTATGACCCACGGGAACCTGCAGAAAAAGGCGACCGCCTGTGCGCGCCTCTGACTCCCGACCTATACTGACGAAGCGTAGCTCCCCACTTCGTAACCAAAACGTCACGGGAAAGACCATAACCCACATACGGATACCGGAGCGGGCGTCTGACGGTACAACTTACCACGGCAACCAACAAAGAGATTAGCGGGTGCGACAAAGCTTCTCCTGTCGCGATTACTTCAGTAACCGCAAGGAACTCAGTCTTCGCCATCCAAGAGCATCAAAGACTAGAGGCACTACACGGACCCTCCGAAGAAGCAGAACCCAAATACGTCCCAGAAATAATAAGTCAACTTCGTTCATTTGCACTAGACAGCGCTCATTTAGCGCCTAATTCGCCTCGAGTGGAATGCATGCGCATCGCCATGTCGTCGCATTCGAGTTTCCGCGCTGAGCCGAGGGAGCGGGTTGCCGCCAATGTACTCATAGCGAATTCCGTTGGGCGCCTCCGCCAACGAGCCAGGTTATCCGCTGTGCTGCCAAAAATGTGTTACGGTTTTTTTGCCGACGGCGCGAGTGCTGTTTTCAATGGAGGACGGAGAAAACCCTCCACAGATCCGCTTCCACTATCTCGCCATCTATGAAATGACATGCTAGCTGAACGAGAGCGGGTATCTCTGGGACCGTGCAGCATTCACGTCTTCGACACCCGAACGTTCTCGTTGGATGTTGACCGGGAAAGCGACGGGGTGCAGCAGTTCTGAGTTTTCATGCTATACCTATTGCTCAGGCCAGTGAATCACAAATTTATTTCTAGCTTTCTTCGTTGATAACATGCGATTTTCTTTGGGGGGCTTAAGTTACAACTGACAATGAATGAAAGCAAATGGATCGATGGTAATGCTTTGTTGATTAATGTGACACCCTTCCTCGTCTCGTATAAATACTTTGACCTTCGCTCAATTGGCATGAATCTGTTACGATGTGCTCTACTAATGTATATATTAAAACAATTTCAAGATACCTTTCGGAGGCTAATCGAACGCTGCGCTGGAATCGCTGTTATGCAATTTCAAGATGCCGAATCGCAGCCAGTCGTTTCGATCCCTCGCAATTATTGTAACCTTCAACCAATCAAACTTCGAACAAAAGGAGCACGTTCTTCGGATGGCGATGCGCGAAATCATTGTCCTTTCTCGCATTTTTAGGCGGGAACGTATTCGCCGCTCAAAAATTTCTCATTCGTTCGCATTGAATCGAGCAATAGGGGGAAGCCGAATCCAGTCGGTGAAAGGTCCCCCACGAACTCGTAGCACTCATGTCGCAGAAAGGGTAAACAACCCACTCCGCAGGGTTTTTCTATCGTAAAGGTCGCGATATCAGGTCCGAAACTCTTTTTACGATTGGGCGCCGCCATATTGAACTGTGAGTAAACCTGTCCATTTTTCCGGTGCGCCGCCGTGCACCGGCCATGATCACGCTTGCCGTGCACTCCGCCAATGGAATAAGCTCAAAGCGGCTGCCGGGTAGCGTGCGCCTCAATGAAAGATGCAATAGCTATCCGGTGGGCACGGGGTGCGCACCCGTGGGCCCATAAAGATGCTGTAAGATACCGTATTCGCCAAGACAGGAGAGTCGGCTCCTTCCTCTTTTTCAGCGAGTTTACATTAGGGTACATAAGGGCAGGTACCCTCCCATTTCAGAAGGGAAAACCCCAAGTCTCTGCGCACCTATCCGTTACATGTACCTAAAAAGCTGTCGGCGTCAAGAGCATTATATTTTTGCGGATTTATCCCCTAGGAAAGCATTTGAAGTTTACATGACATAAAAATGTCATGTACATGGGCGTACCAACCGAGGGGGGCAAGGGGGGCACTTGCCCCCCACCCCCCCCCCCCCCCCCCCCACAGTTCTCGGAGTGGGGGGTCAATTCATCTGTTTTGCCCCCCCCCCCCCCCCCCCCCCCCCTGAAACAGCCGCCACTGGGCAGGGCAAACACTGGCCGGCGGCGCCCAAGGAATACCAAGGGCACCGCTCCCGGATCCGCGGGGGCATATTTTTAACGCGCAGGCGATACAAACCATAGCAACGGCGCTCACGCCGAATTGGCGGGTTCGTGGACATAGGCGCTGCCGCCGTCAACATAGGCAGTGGTTTCAATGCGAGTTTCTGAAGCGGTAGCGTAACTTAGTTGTAAGATATCTGCCTCATACGTAGCAGACCCGAATTCTATCCACAATGTGGGCATCTTTTTTTTTTTTTTTTTTTGTCTCGAACATTTTGTTTTGTCGAGACATTTGGCGATATTTACGACATTTTTTTTTTTACGAGTAACACTGAAAAAAAATGATGTCGACGAAACATCGCTGAACTAAATCGTATGGGATTCTTTTTACCGACGTGCATAGGGGACAGCGGGGCTTGGGTTGCCGGCTGCGAAGCGGCGTGTACGGTAGTAGAAGGGAAAGGGGGGGGGGGGGGGGGGGGATAAGTTGATGAATAATTTTGTAATTAGCAGCCGCACACTGTCGCCGCGAAGTGGTGTGAACGCCTTGGGGGGGAGGGGGGGCGAAGTGGGGGGGGGGGGGGGGGGGGGGCGGGTTATATACACGGCGCTATCCAAATCCGAAATTTAAGTTCCCGCGCGTGGCCGAGCAGCCAATCCGTCGTGAGCGTCTTTACTAGGAGGTCTATCACCTGCGCCGTAAAAGTTAGTGATGGACCGAATCTGCCGAACTTCAGATTGGGCAAAGTTCCGCACGTGCCGAAATTTAGAAGGAAACTTCGGCAAAAATTGGGCAAAAGTTCGGCAAACGTCTGCGCGCGCGCACGAACGCGGTGAGGCCATGGGGCGCAAATGGACGCCGCGCAGCCGCGCGGCTACCATCCTGCAGTTTAGCACAACCAGCGGTTACGGCGAGGTGTGGAGTAGGCGACACGGTAACTGTGCGTTTGTGAGCTTTTGCGAGTGTGGTTCTCTTCAATACTTTTTGCCTCAAGAACAGAAGATCAACCAGTAATTTACGCAGTCCACTGTGCAATTGACAAATGATGCGGTGCATTCTGGATAACGTGATTTTCATTTGACCTTTCCATTGATTAGACGAGGTAGTTGAAACATTGATTGACAACTGACAATTACGCTCGGTGTACGCATGCCACTGCCGTCAAACGGGGCAGAGTAACGAGAGCTTGCCAGAATGTATGGGATGCAGGGGGCATCCTTGTCATAATGTGATATATGTTTTCCCCCTTCTTTTCTTTCCTTTTTACACACTTTTATATATCGGTTTTGTTTTTTTACATGTGGTGGCGGGCTGGCAGGCGCTCTGCGTGAGGGTTTTTACCTATTTAACAATTTATTTATTTCAATACCTGCAAGGCCCAGGGGACGCTACGGAAGGGAGTGGTGGAAAACATAAAAGACAAACTACAGGTAGTTAATTCAGAATTTTAACAGAGAATAAAAAATGCAGACAACGCAGGTTATTGAGAAAGTACATAACACTGAATGGCGGATCTGAAAGTGAAATCGTCGGTAGTCGTTGCGATGGAGGCGGGCAGGTGGTTCCATTCGTTACTAGTCCTTGGAATAAATGAATAGAAAAACAACTTAGTGTGACAATGTGGCACGCCTACTTTGTTATAGTGGTCCGAACGAGATGAGACGTAAGATGGCTGTGAAAAAAAACCTCAAGCCTAACCCGCGCCGAACACCACCGCATGGGCCCCTTCTAGTTTGTGCAAATAAAATTATTATTATTATTATTATAACCATCCTATTTGCGGCTCACAAGTAGTTTGTGCCAAAACAGAATAATATTGCTTTTCAGTTCGCTTTATTTCGCGATTTTCACGTGTCTGCATAAAACTAAACACAGAACTATCTGTCATGCTCGACGTTGCACATCCTACATTCCTAACTCTCCTCATCTTTCTAAACGTCCGTGCGTGTCCTAACACCAGAAACCGGAATTTTAAAGGTTAAAAATGACACGTTGTGAGTATATAACACACACATTCATGCAAAGCTGACGTCAAGTGTCTCAAATCGAAAAACATGCATATTTACAATATTGTTATCTCTTCTGGTGAAGGCTCAGCAACCGTTGCATTCGTTTTCGCGTACGAAACGGCGACTCCCAGAGAAAGTAAGAACGCAGTGATTGCCTTTATTTTAACAATGTAAACACACTTGCAGGATTGCGCTGATGAAACCTCAAAATCAAAACTCTGGTAGCGTGATTCGGGACTGCGCCGGCGGCGGCTACTACCCAACTTCGTTGTCACGCCACTTTCTGGAAGCAGACACTAAAACTGCAAGTAAACACACAAAAGCGACTCCGATACACTAATCTTGCAGAATATCACCTTATTTAGTAATAACTGTGTCAAAAGCCACTGCATGTTGTATTTAAGTTTAAAAAAAAATAAACCGTTAAGTCTGGGAAATAGCTAACGTAATACCTGTTCACAAAACTGCTGATCGCCAACTAATAAGTAATACCGTCCCATCTCTCTCACCAGTGTTCCATCTAAGCTCATGGAGCATACAGTTTACTCGAATATAATAAACTTTCTTGACTCTCATAACCTTCTTTTTGAACATGAGCCCAGATTTCGTAAATCTTACACTTGCGAAACCCAGCTAACCACCTTCCTTACTGATATTTCTTCAAGCTTCGATTCGAATGTTCAGACGGACGTCATTTCCATTGACTTCTCCAAAGCATTCGACAAAGTACCATACCAACGTCTTTTAACAAAGCTTAACGATATTAATATTCATCCCTCTGTTGTTAAGCTAGTTTATTTCTGAATTCCTAATTAGCCGTAACAATATTTCTCCGTTAGCAACGCAAAATCTCCCACCTCTACCGTAATGTCAGGTGTCCCCCTTCTGTGCGCCTGTTCGCCGACGATTGTGTCATTTACCTACCCATTCTTTCAGACCATGATCATCATGCTCTCCTGGAAGACCTTGAGTCTGTAATCCATTGGTCTGAAAAATGGCAGACGATATAGATTCCTATAATTTTCCAGCAGTTCGCGTGCCACACCATTTCCGTATTATCTAAATAACAATCAAGTAATAGCATTCTCATCTTATAAATACAAGGGTGTTCATTTCACCTATGACCTATCATGGACTACTCACTTAGCTTCTGTGATTTCTGATACTAACCGTTCTCTCGGATATTTGTGCCGTAACCTCAAACTTGCTACACGCTCCGTAAAACGACCAGCGTATTCTACTCTTATAAGATCGAAGTTAGGATACGCCTCATAAATATGGTCCCCATGGCAGTCCTAACTTGCAAATAATCTAGAATCCGTCCAAAACAGAGCCCTTCGTTTTATTTATAACAACTACTTACCATATATCGGCATATCAGGATTACGCCAATCAGCTAACCTTCATGCACTTTCCCTTCGACGCCAAATATGACGCCTTTCTCTCCTCCATTGAATTTTTTTGTTACAATAGCCACCTCAAAGGATCAGTGCCATCACCCCCCCCCCCCCCCCAAATCGTATTTTCCCGCGTCTAGATCACCTATGTAAATTACGTCTAATTCGATCATCAACTGTTTCTACGAGACTTCCACACTACCCTTGGCCACTGAGGATTGGAATTCACTACCTGATAACATCGTTTCTATAAGTGATTCTACTAAATTTGTTGAAGTCATTACCCTCTCTTTTCTAACCTACCTAGCTAGCTTACATTGTTATAATTGTGTTTACTGTACTATTTTTTTGTTCTATTGCCACCCCCTTGTATAATGCCCCACGGGCCCTCAATGAAAATAAATGATGATGATGATGATGAACAGTGTATTTTTGCCGAATCTTTACAAAAGTTCGGCAAAAGTTCTGCTCCGCCGAATCCCAACATTTGGGAAAAGTTCAGCTCATCACTAGTAAAAATATGCGACCCCAGTGAGGGGGAGGGGGGGAGAGAGTTGGTTTGCCCCCCCACTCAAAAACAAGTTGATACGCCACTCGTCAGGAAAATTTCCCATTAAAGCATTCTTCTCACGCGCTCCAGTATTGAATAGTTTTAAACTTGCCTTTATTGATCTGAAAAACCCGTGTAAGCACATGTGGGTGTCGAGTCTGCAACGCATCACAAACCACCAAATGCTCCCCTTAACCAAGCATAACTAACCGTAATTCGCGCATAATGCACCCAAGGCAGACTATGTGCACCTCGGGTTCATCAGAACAATCGAGAAGTTTCTGTTTTCATTGGTTCCTCGTTTTCGTGTTTCTTTTAGCACAACTTAATGGCTTTTCCAGAAAATCAAAGTAGCGTGTCGAATTCGCAAATGAACATGACTGTTTTCACCAACAACCAAAGTCCGTCCACTGCTGCTGTCGGGGAGGCTGTTTTCAAGCATGTGTGAAAATGTGAGGTCAAAGCATGACTGAAAAATGTCAAGGAAATGTCAATGCAAAAAAAGGAAAACAACAAAAAATCTCAGTTTCGTCAGACTTGACATTTTCCACTTTGGATTTGACATTTGTTCTTGCCCTTTCTTTGCAGCCAACGTCAAGCCGTTACTTTCAATCCAATCTAACAAATCTCCGGGAGACCCCATAGAAAGCCTTTTCTGCTGCCGCGGTAGATCTAGACTCAGTGAAATCTTATGAAGCGTGTGGCGCGATAATTATCTCTCTGTCGTTACAAGTCTACGGAGCGATAATTAGGCTCCCGAGAGCATAATTATCGCTTTGTAGACTGGGAGCGACATATTATTTCATACTATTGAAGTGATCTGCATTCCATAAAAAAAATTTGCATCTAGATTAGGACAGTGCAATTATAATTTTTTTTTTCAAAAGTAGTTGCAGACGTATTTTTCCCCAACTATCTAGTCTAAAAAAAAATCAACTCGCCAAGAAGCTCTATGGCGGCCTGTTGAAGCGGAAATGGGCAGTGACGAGCGGTTGGTTTCTCTCAAATTTGTTTCTAAATACTAATCTACGAGGATTCCAGAAACCCAAAAGAACACATTTCTGGCTTAAATATTTTGTTTGTATTTTCTGCTCAAAATCATCCGATTGATAATCACGTCTTTGGAGCCTCAGATCTGCTGTAACCCTTTTTTTTTTCGTGATGTGATAGTGCACAGATGATGTAAAAGTACGGTAATACGCCATCTAATTCTCATATTTAGAAATATAAGTATTATATTTACGTGTCCTTTACAAACATTGAAACACCAAAACCAGTATGATTAAGAAACGAAGGAAAAAAAACGCGGACTTTAAGGTCGCTGACCACTGCCCTGGACTCTAACGTCATAATGCCTGACGTGGTTTTTTGATTACGGTTCGACTTTTTTTTTTTTAGTAAATAGGTTACTCTGGAGTGAAACGAAATTTTTGTTTTGAAGCGATATTTTATACACGCGCAGCACAACAAGCTTGAGTATCACCTTAGAGCGGTAAACTGGAATCCACGGCCTACAAGGGAATGCCCCCCTCCCCCTCCCCCCAGTTGCCACCATCTTGCGTGTTTGCCAGATTAGTGATCACGTGAGGTCAAGATGGCTCCGCTCAGAGGTGGGAGAGATCAGATTGACCAGATCTCGGTCACCAGATTGGCCACTGGGGCTGTGTTCTAATCTTACTCGAATGGATCCGAGTTACTCCGGCGGATCGCGTCACGTGACAAGACAGACAAAGTAAATGGACGCCGGTAGGTTCTCGACCGCCCTGCTACAGGACCTTTACCCAAGAGCGAGATAGAGCAAATTTCGGAATACGGACCCGCTCACCGTGATCTGGCCAATTTGATCTGACCCATTTCTGGGTTCTACCATCTTAATATCACGTGATAACTAATGCGGCAAACAGGCAAAATGGCGGCAACCGGAGTGGTGCTATTTTCGCCCGCCGGTTTACCGCTCTAGGGTTACTCAAGCTCGTTGCTGCAGCAGGCACGAGCCACGTAGAGCAGAAGACGACATCCCTTATCGATGTTAGTTGAACACACATCGTGCACACCTGAAAGAATTGTTTTTCGCCGGTATCTCCACTGCGTGTAGTACTTTCCATATTGTGAGCTTCGCTTTAACGCGATATTCAGTAATTTTTACATGACCTCAAGATAAAATTAATATAGTCACCACTCAACGTTATTTTGGATTTGATTATATTTAGCGCATTTAAAGGGCGAGCTAAATGAAGCTATAGGTGCATGGATGCAAACACCTGTACCAGTCGAAATTGTCGGTAGCTTACGCCACCTAGCCTTGAAAGTAAGAACCAAAAGTATGATTCCTATCCTTCGCTAATTTTCTTACACTTTTCAATTTCACAACTACCACCAGGTGGTGTGGGATATCTCCACGAAAACCTTTGGGAAATCGGGCAAAAAAACTAAAAACTTCACCCAGCTTCTTTCCTCCGGCGAGGGAGTCGCCAATTTTTTGCGGGTCGTACATAGTCGATGTTACCCCGGCACTGGGCCCACTGGAAGATAGGTTGGAATCCTTGGGCCCGAGCCACGCGGGAGGGAGTCCCGAGTTTCCCTTGTCCCGACTATCCCCAGCTGTGTCAGTTAGTTGTACGTCATTTAATTCCCGCTCCATAATTATCACCAGTCTTCCAATCTCTTCTTTGTTACTAAAATGCACTTATCATCCATTCTTCCATTCTAGTCTGCAAACCCCAGCGCTCCGGCTAAATCCGTCGACCTCTACGGGAGGGCGGGGGGTTAGCCTGTGCACCTCAACACCACATGGTCTATTGTCTCGTCTTCCGATTGGCGTACAACACACCGCGTATTCATTTCCCTGTACTTTGTCCTATATGTCCTAGTCCTCAATACTCCAGTTCTGGCCTCAAATAATACCCAGCTCTCCCGTGAATTCTTTCTTGTTTTCGTCCCCTGTACATAGTTAAGACTGATTTTCTCTGCATTCTTTCCCCACACATCTTTCTCTAGGTTCCTTTTACTTTCTTTTTCACAGAGGTAGTCTATACTGCCCCCGCACTTGACTGCCGGTATTTGAATTTTAGTACTCGGGTTCGGTTTGCTCATTGGGTGTTCAAACTTTTTATGAATAGATGATTACATACCTTCCTCGCCCATTGTGTAC
Source organism: Ixodes scapularis (assembly GCF_016920785.2). Taxonomy (NCBI): domain Eukaryota; kingdom Metazoa; phylum Arthropoda; class Arachnida; order Ixodida; family Ixodidae; genus Ixodes; species Ixodes scapularis. Next base: position 111,273,887 of record NW_024609880.1, on the reverse strand, counting down.
CCTTAATTGTGTCAAGTCTTCTTTGGAATTTCAGCTTACTGATCGCCTCTTTGGCCTCAAAAGACGTTCAGCCCAAGTCTCTCTGCACTCCTTCATTTGGTTCATTGCCATGTGCCCCCAGTGCCAGTCTGCCCACGCTCCTCACTCTAAAAAAAGGGTGTACTCTTACACCCCTTGTGCCAAATACGACACCCCAAAACTTTATTTTGACGAACAGCGCTTACGTCGAACCGCCGTTCCCAACTTTCACAGGCGGCTTCATAGCCGAGTGGTACAACTTACTGAAATAGCTAATGTACGTCTTATTGAATACACAAAAAAAGTAATTCGGTTCTCTTGGTATTACAGCAAAACCTCGGTGTTCTTTTTTTATAGTGTTGGATACGCACTTTAGCTGTGGAATGAGGTATATGTCACCGCTCTCAAGCACCTCGTAAAAGTTGGGGCCGTCTGTTCGACATCAGCACGCTGTACATCGAAACGAAACTTTGGGGTGTCGTATGAGGGACAAGGGGTGTTATAATATACCTTTTTTTTGAGAGTGCACTGTTGGGTCTCTGGCTCGAATGTAGTTCAGCCTTCATGGATAATACCGCATTTTCAAAAGACAACCACGGCACCATGACTCCCTTTCATATTCCCCTAGCAACTTCATATCTATTGCAATTCCATAGTGTTATCGGCTTCATAATTGCTACAATCCTTTTTTCGTTTTTAGCATATTTTATTATTTTCTTCTAAGCATTGTTTTCCCTCATCCAGTCGTACTCCTAGGTATTTATGCTTCTCTACATGCTCTATTTAAACATCTTGAATGTTCAGAAGGCACCCTTCTCATCGTTATAAACCCTTATTACCACCTTGTCGCTCCTACATTTCAGGCCCTGAGAATTTCCTTCCTCTCCACGGATCTTAATCACTTCCTGCAACCTATCCCGGCTATCTGCTAACAGTGCAATGTCGTATGCCTAGAACATTCCTGGTATAATTTGTTTTACTTTTCCCGGGAAAGGTTGAACCTTGGACTAGTTGGTGTGACGTCTATAAAAGGTTATAACAACTCAAACGTCGAGGATTGAGAACCGCTGTCCATGTGTCCTACTCCTTCTCGTTCCTCGTCGTTCGCTCTGTTTTAACCTTTTAAATATTACTTTTCCCCCTCTCTACATACATGACACATAAAAACCTAAACTTATCTCTTCTAATTTATTTTCATTTTACTCAGGTATGTCATCAGAAGTGGAGGTGATACGGTCCTCTTTTTATTTCTGCCGGTTCTGTTATTTCTGCTTCCCGTGTTATAACAACCTTATTATTTATGTATACCTGTTGTAAAAGCCTAATCAAATGTGCGTCTAAATCATACTCTCCCAGCTGTATCGAGTTTTCTTTTCTGACTCACGTTGCCGTACGGCTCTTTAGTGTCAGGAAATGCTGTCCATAACGGTTTTTTGCTCACCCGTTCCCCCTCTATACATTGAGTGATGATGAATAAGTTATCATCTAACCTTCAATCTCTTCACAACCCGTTCTGTAGATTACCTAAAATGTTTTCGGCCTACTCTTCCGCTCGTCTTTCTACCACCTGCATCGCTAGTCTGTACAGGACCGAGGTCACTGTTACTGGGCGGTATGATGTTATGCTATACTTATTTGCCTTGCCTTTATATAGTGATCTCATTCTTGCTTTGACTCCAGTCATTGGGTACGTCTCCCCCCCCCCCCCCCCCCCCCCCTCTGCCCAAATCTATTTTATCAGTGGCCTGCCTTACCTTTCATTCGCTTTTTGTTCCTAGTGTCTTGACTAGTCTCATTCTTATGATATATCTGGGCCTGTCGCCGGCCCAGCAGGTACTTTGTGCTCTGTCTCATTCTCCCCGTGGTCGTCTCAGTCGTCTCGTTAGCGTTCTCGTCATGCGCCGTGTTGCCGTTTGTGTTCTGTCCAATCTCGTTTGGTTCAAGTTCTGCGAATATTGCCTCGATTGTTCGTCTAATAAATTCCTTTGACTCCTCCCCCTCTAAAATTATTCTTTCTTGCGTGCTCAATGAACACTCGAACCCTTCTGTTTTTCTACCCTGCGCATTATTGTGCTACCAGAGCCTTTTGGCTGCATTCCTATAATTTTTATTTACCTCCATCATCCACTGCACTCCAAGTCTACTAACCTTGGCCTGGATTATAGACTAGAAGAAATCTTCTCTTTTTCTTTTCTGAAATGTATCCTCTATGCTACCTCTCCGTGTGTGTTCCCCTTTTTCTTCGCCCATCTGCATTCTATTCCTCTAGGTTTAATTTTGAAGTTCTCTAACACTATTTTCATACATGAGTATCTGATTAACCCCAACCACTTTGTCAACAACAGAATATGTGGTTGATTTTTTTTTTTACAGAAAATGTGTCGAAGAAACTGGAATCCACGAGAAAACTTTGGCGTGACGGTAGTAAAGAAAACTTAGCGAAATTTCGCAGCAAAGCGCCAATGCGGGAAACCGTCACGCGCCTGTGAACTATTGCGACTCTTTTTGCGCTAGGTTTAGCAAACCAGTTTTTCTCTAAATTTAGCGGGATCTAGCGACACTACCGATCTCGCAAGAGCTCATACATAAACACCCGGCGGAGCTCGAAAACCCACTGCACATTCTGTCTCTCCCGACATTAAGATTGAGACACAATTTTTTCCGCCATCACCAGAATTCGTGTGCTAGGTCTGAAGCAAAACACACCTTTTTCAAGAGTTCGCACCATCTGGTGGAGGCTGCGTCAATTATTTGAGTCCGTCGTTATTTGAATACGGGCTTTGAGTATCTATTCGATATGAGAGTTGCGTCAGTGTTCGGCGAAGACTCGGGTCCAGTCACGCGCTTTCTGCCCGATAAATAACGACCGACGTTGTTGCTTGATGGGGTTTCAGAACCGAATACGATCAAAAAAGCTATGGAACAAAAGGAGAAAATGAACTTCATTAGATCCTAAAATATTTTCTGTCCGCACTAAAAATATAAATTACGGTATATGCGTCAACGTGTTTTGCGTGTTCTCGGGAATTATAGGGCAAGTACACTCATGGGTTACTTTTAAATGACAAAATTACGGGTAAATATGCCCCGGCCTTTTCACTCTTTTCTGCCAGGGAAATTTTTGTTTTTTCTACATCGGATATTCAGTATTACAATTACGATGGAGCAAAATGTTTCCTTTTTTCTGAGAAGTTTGTCTCAAAGTGTGTTTTAAAAATATGTAGTGGGTACCACAAAACAACTTAATTTCTAAAACACTCTTCAACCAGATTTTTAAAAAACCTCTTGCCCACTTTTTTATTTTAGCATTGAGCACGCAGTATATTATAATCACACTCTTACCTATTAGTTTAGTTAAAAGAATGAGAATCCCGCGCCAATATTTACTCATTGATTACGCCGTCGAATAATTAAGATATGACTATAATAGTTTGCCTTAGAATTCTCAAAAACACACCGAAATGCTTTAGAGAGCTACTTTTGAATTTGCATTATAACAATTATTTTAATACTTGAAAAACCATATTTTTAGCCATTTAAGATGACTACCGTGGGACCATAGCCCTTAAAAAATAACTTTCTAAACAGGTTTCAGGGCTCAGGTCAAGTAGGACGGAAAGAATCCTTCAAATGCATCTGGGATCTACAGCCTCACCCTAAATGCTTTACCAACTATACGGTGCCTCTGGAAATACCTCCGCTAAGGGCCCTCGAAGTCAGAGCTCCACTTAATGAAATCCAACCTGTAACCGGGTGGCCACAAGCATAATATATGCTTCCTAACCAACTCCCTGACACATCAGATAGAATATTCTTTGTAGAGTTCCAAGCGGATAACTTGCAACTCTTTAAGGATTCGTTCTACGATATTGAGTTGGAATGTTTCGCGCTTCACGCGCGCTTACGGGCACTAGTAGAACTCGAGTTCACTCGCGCGCAACGCCACGGTCCGAGAAGCTTATTTGACGCGGTGCAATTTCAAGAAGAATAACGGACCTTTCCGACCTTTTTGTATTTTTCTTTTCAGTTCCTTTATGGTTACGATATTTGAGTGTGGCTCTTAGATTGTACACGGGTACAGCGTTGAGGTACTGACGATCAGCGTCTGGACTAGCAGCTGGTGTCCAGTCACTTACATGGTGAGAATAGCTGAATCCTAACAATGTTTGAAACCCAGCGCACCCTGGACTTTACCAACTCCAGCGCGTGGCTATGATGAACAATGGTGGCCGTAAATTTTTCATGCCGATTTATAGGCGAAATCAGCAAAATGTATTTCACCGTTTACTTGCTGTTGCTTTTCAAATATCGCTGTGTTTTGAGTATTTTTTCCTAACCAATGCTAAGAATGGTGATTACCAGTGAAGAAAGCTAAAAAGAAACCTGAGGAATCGGGTGTAAGAGGCAAGGGGTTTCGGCAAAAAAAAGTCCTCGCAGGTGCAATAATATACAGAAACTGGTGTTTATCGGTTATTGCCAACTGAGCAGTCCTGAAACCAACAGATTATTATTTGTTTATTGATTTAATAGATTTTGTAGTTTTGACACCGACGTATGTTGATTGCGGTGTCTCCGTTAAAACCGGAAAGTCCACGACCTAAATGCATAATATCGACGCCAGATCACGTGGTCGCTTCTTCCGACAGCTTGTTGATACTGTGAATACTGCTCTTTTTTCTCGTAGCACTAGTGAAATTCGGCCCGGGTTGGTAAATAATAAACTAATACAGCGTGAAGACGGATGAAGGCAAGCATGCATGCACAACCAAAGCGCTGACTGAAAAAGAATTTTTATTATAATTACAACAGAAACGCCGTGATAATCCAGCATGTCCACAGCATAGATGACGTCGAAGATATGTTTAATAAAGGTCAGTTCTCATTGTCAGTCTGCACACTGTTTGTCCGCTTCTGTTAGTCCTTCGTACGTCATTGAACACTTTCTATTTTATCATTTTTCTTTTATGTCTTCTATGAATGCCCTTCCGCGGAGAAAACAAATGACGCGCGTTTCATAGATTATGAATGTTAAGTGTTAATTCTAAGCGGTATTTTTTTTTAGAAAGAAGTTGTTCCGTTTCTGTTCGGTTCATCTATGAATTTTCCTTCCAATATTTTCAGCGCACAAAAATTTACCAACTGTAGATTACAAGATTACCACGTAGTAATCATCGTAGATTCAAGCGTTAACTTTAAGTGGCCCTTCCAAACGTCCATGTCTGCACGAATGGAATGGAAACGAGATATTGCTCTTTTATTTGTACCGAAGTAAGCATGCCGCTGCACTTCCATTCCTACACTCGTTAATCTCACTTTCGCAACGCTCACTCGTAGCGTCTATCAAATTGTCATCCACGAGCCTACGAACCGTACAGTTTACAACCTCAAAGATTCTACGAAACGCAGACTTTCCGCCGAAGAGTATTGTTATAAAATTCAAACAAGAACAAAAGAATGGCAATTGCAATACCCATTGTTTTCGAAAGGAATGCAGTTGAACTGTAATAGATAGAAAACCTCACAGCATCAAAAGAAATGCCGCCGGAAATGCTTCTCGACACGAACACGCTTCAAAAGGCGGCAAAGGGCTTCAAAAGTTCAATGAGTAATACATAGATTTCATTCGTTCTGGTATTGGACACCTTCCTATGATCCCAGTCTATTGTTCGCCCGTACGATGTTACCGGCCACAAAAGAAATCACATACGTCAGGCCACTTTCACCCTCCTACCGCCTACCGGCATCTCAGGCGGCCAGTATCCAATGGCGGTGTCCTGCAAGCACCACGTGTCGATTAAATTTACATATAGGAAGAAACTTGTGCTCTACTACAAGCTTTTCTTTTATTATGGCCATAAACACAAATTCGAAATTCTTCATTCTAAATACACAAATTTGTAGAGAAATACATCCACAGTCATATTAAGCATTAAACGCATTTTTAAGGCGCGGTCGTTTACGTTTGCTGAGAAAATATTCCACAGTCGCTTGGGAGTAAAGAACAGCGTATTGTTGATTAATTTCCATGAACATCTACAACATCGCCATGCACTATAGCAAGTGTGGTGGGAGACCTGGGACATGCACCTTTGCTGGTGCACTCATAAAGTCATGCAACTGGCGTAGAGGTACAAAACGGGCTGCAGATAAGGCGGTTCTGGGTTCGATTGCCCGTGGTGAGATGATCCAAATTTTAATTTGGGTGATTCATATTTCAAACCAATCAAAGGGATCTGGCACGTCCCAGCGAAGGACTGTGGATTAATTTCAATCAACTAAGCATCGTTTAAAGTGCCACCGAAATCTCGATTACACGGCGCCTCCTCCGCGATGAGCCTTCGTCGGTATGAGGGAACCTCCACCGGGATTCAAAGGTGCCACCTGAGGATCCGTAGATAGGTGATGACGCATGAGTATGTACTGGTCAAATTCTGAGTACGCGTAACTAGCTGCATACATTCTTTATGTAGTGTTGCTGTGGTCACCAAACCGCTTGTGCTGACATGCCCTGCCGTTGCGTATGCACGCGGACGAAAAAAGGGACGACTGGACGAATTTCTGGGAGTATAGGTTAAAGCATGAAATAACTCATTCCATGCCTTGACATCACTATTAGTCTTTCCACTGTGATGTTCTAATGGCATAAAGAGATATCGTATATGGCTGTGTTCAGCTTGTTAGTGTTTGGATTACATTAGTAGACCATGCTCCATAGGTGTCCCCGGCGCGTGTGAGTGCAACGTTTCTATATCAGTAGAGGCCTGAAGATACCCGCGGGTCATCCGCGGATATCTTCCGTCAACAGGCGAATACGAATAAAATTGCATCTGATTTGGCGGATTGCGGATCGGATGCATATTGCCGCGCCCAGGGCTGAGAAAGCAACGCTCGGTCACGGACCTCCAGAAAGTTCTCGTTTATTCATGTACCGCATGTAACTTCTATCATTTATTCCTGCTTTTGTTTTCTAGAAAGTGCGTGTTCATTCTCGCCCGATCACGCGACGCTCGAGCCGCTTTCGCCGAATCTTCGAGATAGCGACGCACTCTAGATAAGAGGCCGCCCGCGACCTTGTCGAGTCAGTCTCGCCCTAGCGCTCGATTCTGCTGACACGCCGACTTCGACGCCCGCGACGCTCTGTTCGCCACATTAAACGTTTATTTATTTCTGTTTATTTCTTGTTTATTGGTCACGACTCACCACCCGTGACATTCTGGTGGAGGTGCGGGGTACCGCATATCCGTGCAGCGCAGCCCTCCGAGTTCCCGCAGTACAAGTCCAAACCCCAGCTCCGGAGGACCCGACGAAGACCAGATCGAGACCCGGTCAAGTCGCCGCATCCGAGGTCTACCCCCGGAACACGGACTTCTGCCACCCACGACCAAGCCGAAGACGACGATGGCCAACCAGGCGCAGACCCCGGCCGCTTCTGCCGTTGCGTACCTGCCGATCGCACCCAGGACTCCAACGCCTTTCCACGGAGACGTCCACGAGGACGTTGAAGACTGGCTGCAACACTACGAACGTGTTGCCCGCCACAACGGATGGACGACTGAACAATACCTCCACAATCTCTACTTCGCGCTTGAAGGAACTGCGAGGCATTGGTTTGAAAACCACGAAGCGTCCTTCACTACGTGGGAGTCCTGCGCCGCGGAGTTGAAGCGAACGTTCCTCAACCACCACCGTCGGCAGCGAGCGGAGGACCTTCTCCAAACAAGGGTGCAGGGCCCCAACGAAAGCGTGACCAGCTTCGTAGAGGATGTCATGCGCCTATGTGCCCGAGCCGATCCGGAGACAGCCGATGAGAAGAAGCTCCGCGTCCTCATGCGTGGCGTGAAGGCTGAAATTTTTGGGGGCCTTGTCCGCCATCCCCCGACAACCGTCGACGGTTTTGTGGCTGAAGCCACTAACATCGAGCGAGCGCTGTCGGCCCGAGCAAGCCATTACCATCGACTCGCCGGCGTGCCTCCTCCTCGAACCGCCGCATCTTGCCGACTAGACCTGAACGCCACCGGTGTCGACGGCCTTCGGGAAATCGTCCGCGACATCGTCCGGGAGGAGCTCCGCAAGCTGCTGCCTGCTGCCAACCAGCCGGCTGAGCTGTCGATCGCCGAAGTGGTGCGCGAAGAAGTCCAGCGGGCAATTCAACCGGAGGCTCCTGCCTGCGTAGCGCCACCCGAAGAGTCCGCCCTGACCTACGCCGCAGTGGCCCGACGGCCACCGCCTCCTCGCCGCACCTATGTCACGCCGCCCCGACGTCAGTCTCCTGCGCCGCAGCACGACCGACGCCACGACGACCAGGTCCAGTACGCCTGCCCGGAGCCTCGCGCACCCCGCAAGACCGACCTGTGGCGAACGCCCGACCGACGCCCTCTGTGCTTCCATTGCGGGGAAGCGGACCACACCTACCGCCGATGCCCATACCGACGACTCGGGCTACGCGGGTTCCACCCGAATGACCCGCGCCCCCGTCATGGTGAACGCCCTATCGAGATCGACGAGTACCTGCGACGACCTCAGTCCCCCGAGCCTGCGTCCCGCCGAGAGTTCCGGTCGCCGTCACCGCGACGTCCAGCTTCGCCGATGCACCGACCGCGACGTGAAAGCCTGTCCCCCCTCGCTCCTCGCCGGGGAAACTAGGCGCGGCAACCCCTGGAGGTAGAGTTGCCGAAGACGACCGACGCCAAGATCCTCCACGAACGTCGGGGGGCCCCCACTCGAACGCCACCAGAGACCAAAACGACGCCGCTGCAGTGGTGTCCAATACCCTAAACGTCGTCATCGACGGCCACGACGCATCCGCACTCGTGGACACCGGAGCAGACTACTCAGTCTTGAGTGGGAGGCTCTCCCGCCGCCTTCGAAAAGTCATGACGCCTTGGGATGGACCACAAATAAGAACCGCCGGAGGACACCTCATTACACCAGTCGGGAGATGCACCGCTCGCGTCGAGATTCACGGCGAAACATGCCCTGTGAAGTTCGTCGTTCTGCAAGACTGTTCGAGGGACGTCATTCTCGGAATGGACTTCCTGTGTGAATACGGCGCCATCATCGACCTTGCGGAGAACAAGCTGACGCTTCGGAAGCCTGCCCCATCGGTGGAAAATACCAAACCGACGTTAGCTGCAGTGCGAGTCCTCGCCAGCCACGTAAACCTGCCGCCGCTGTCGAGTGTCTTTGTGCCCGTCGGGACCGAAGGAGCCACCTGCGGTGTAGCACTGCGTCCAACTTCTCCTCGGTCGATGGATTGGCATTGCAAGAGCCGTAACCGAGCTCCAGGACGGGCGTACAGTAGCCCTTGTCACCAATTTCCGGCAAGAGTCGCAGCACCTTACAAAGGGTACAACTGTGGGCTACGTCGAGGAAATTGAAGACTCAGCCGCGATCGCTGTGATCTCAGAAGACGCCTCTCCGACGCAGAACAAGACAATCACGTCCTCAGAGCTCGACATCGACCCATCCCTCCCAGCCCCACAACGACGACAACTTCGTGACCTTCTCGCCGAGTTCAGTGAGTGCTTCTCCGAGTCGACGAAAGTGCGCCAAACGACGGTTGCGAAACATCGGATAATTACTGATGACGACGCACTCCCTGTGCATCGGCCGCCGTACAGGGTCTCCGTGAAAGAAAGGGAAGCCATCCAGCAGCAGGTACAAGAAATGCTTGACGACGACATTATCCAGCCCTCAAGCAGTCCGTGGGCTTCACCGGTAGTCCTGGTGAAAAAGAAAGACGGGACTCTGCGGTTCTGCGTGGACTATCGCCGACTGAGCGCCGTAACAAAAAAGGACGTCTACCCACTGCCACGCATCGACGACACCCTGGACCGACTACGCCACGTCCGATACTTTTCGTCGATGGACTTGAAGAGCGGGTGCTGGCAGATTGAGGTCGACGAACGAGATCGTGAGAAGACGGCCTTCGTCACGCCGGACGGACTGTATGAGTTTAAAGTAATGCCATTCGGGCTGTGCACAGCGCCGGCAACCTTCCAGCGCGTTATGGACACCGTCCTTGCCGGCTTGAAATGGCAAAGCTGTCTCGTGTACCTCGACGATGTTGTGGTCTTCGCAAGCGAATTCGACGAGCACCTGAGACGACTGCGAGCCGTTCTACAGGCCTTCAAAGCTGCTGGGCTGACCCTCAAGCCTTCCAAGTGTCGGTTCGCCTATGGTGAGCTCAAATTCTTGGGCCACGTCGTGAGTGCTCAGGGTGTAAGCCCTGATCCCGCCAAGACGTCCGCTGTCGCCGAGTTCCCGAAGCCATCGGACAAGAAGACCGTTCGAAGATTCCTTGGGCTGTGCGCCTATTACAGACGTTTCGTTCGTGATTTTAAGCAAATTTCTGCACCGCTGACGCATCTGACGAAAGACGACGTGCAGTTCCAGTGGGGAGAGGAGCAAGAGCAAGCGTTCGACGAACTCAAGCGAAGGCTCCAGTCGCCCCCTATCCTCGGACATTTTGACCAGTCGGCGGAGACTGAAATCCACACGGAAGCCAGCAATACCGGTCTCGGTGCGGTACTCGTTCAGCGACAAGAAGGGGCAGAGAGAGTAATCGCTTACGCAAGCCGGGCGCTGTCTAAGGCAGAACAAAATTATTCAACGACCGACAAAGAATGTCTTGCTGTCGTCTGGGCGATAACCAAGTTCCGCCCGTACTTGTACGGGATCCCGTTTCGCGTGGTCACAGACCACCACGCCCTCTGCTGGCTCGCAAACCTCAAGGATCCGTCCGGACGCCTCGCCCGCTGGAGCCTTCGACTGCAGGAATTCGACGTAACCATTGTGCATAAGTCCGGCCGCAAGCATAATGACGCTGACTGTTTGTCTAGGGCTCCAGTCGAACCTCCAATCTCCGGCGCGGACGACGATGACGACGCCCGTTTTCTAGGCGCAGTTGACGCTACCGACATGAGGGCACTGCAACGCGACGACGCGGAACTTAGCTCCGTGATCGACAGCCTCGAAGGTCGAGGAGGCTCTGTCCCACGGCTCTTTTCTCGGGACCTACCGAGCTTTGTCCTGCGGCGAGGCGTGCTCTTCAGAAAGAATTTCGGAACCAGCGAAACCCCCTGGCTACTGGTTGTCCCCGCCAGCCTCCGAGAAGAAATTTTTCAAGCGTGCCACGACGACCCAACGGCCGGACATCTCGGCTACAGCAGGACCCTTGCCCGGATTCGTGACAAGTACTACTGGCCAAAGCTTCCGAAGACCGTCCATCTCTACACACGATCGTGCCATGAGTGCCAGCGACGCAAGAAACCACCGTCAAAGCCAGCAGGTCTCCTTCAGCCGATTACCCCGCCAACCAAGCCCTTCCAGCAAATTGGAATGGATTTGCTGGGTCCTTTTCCACCGTCGACGATGGGGAACCGCTGGATAATCGTCGCCACCGATTATCTTACTCGTTACGCCGAGACGAAAGCCCTTCCTTCGGGGACTGCTGTCGAAGTCGCCAAGTTCTTCATCGAGTCCATCGTCCTCCGCCATGGCGCCCCCGAAGTACTGATCACAGACCGAGGGTCATCGTTTATGGCACAGTTGACCCAAGAGATCCTGCGTCTAAGCCACACGGAACACCGTCGAACAACGGCATACCATCCGCAGACCAACGGGTTGACGGAGCGGCTCAACAAAACAATCGCCGACATGGTCTCTATGTACGTCGACGTGGAGCACAAGACCTGGGACGAAGTGCTGCCCTACGTCACGTTCGCCTACAACACAGCAGTGCAAGAGACCACAGGAGTGACGCCCTTCCAGCTGGTGTATGGCCGGGCGGTGACGACTATGCTAGACTCTATGTTGCCGCACGAGTCAGTCAACGACGGGAGCGATGACGCCCAGGTGGTTGCTCAACGGGCAGAAGAGGTCCGCCAGCTAGTCAGACTACGAATTCAAGACCAGCAACATGTCGACGCTCGCCGGTATAATCTTCGTCGCCGCGACGTCCACTTCCAGCCCGGAGACAGAGTTTGGGTGTGGACGCCGATTCGTCGTCGCGGTCTCAGCGAAAAACTCCTGAAGCGCTACTTTGGGCCCTACAAGATCATCCGACGCCTCGGCGATCTGAACTACGAAGTTCTACCCGACGGAACGCGCCCATCTGCAAGACGTCAGCCGCAACCCGAGGTGGTGCATGTCGTCCGGCTGAAGCCGTATTACGAACGATAGGACTCTCCACTCTCGTCGACGAGTGAACTGTGGACTATGAACTCCGGCTAGCAATTCTGCTGTCCTTTTGTTTTTTGTTTTCCGTTTTTGTGCTGCATCGGGACGATGCACTTTTAAAGGGGGGGATAATGCCGCGCCCAGGGCTGAGAAAGCAACGCTCGGTCACGGACCTCCAGAAAGTTCTCGTTTATTCGTGTACCGCATGTAACTTCTATCATTTATTCCTGCTTTGGTTTTCTAGAAAGTGCGTGTTCATTCTCGCCCGATCACGCGACGCTCGAGCCGCTTTCGCCGAATCTTCGAGATAGCGACGCACTCTAGATAAGAGGCCGCCCGCGACCTTGTCGAGTCAGTCTCGCCCTAGCGCTCGATTCTGCTGACACGCCGACTTCGACGCCCGCGACGCTCTGCTTTCTTCTGTTTCCTTCTTTATTTTTGGCACAAGTTCGCCACATTAAACGTTTATTTATTTCTGTTTATTTCTTGTTTATTGGTCACGACTCACCACCCGTGACAATATGCCGGGGACTGCGGACGGGAATATCCGCCAGTCCTGATTAACATTTTTGCCTGCGGTCATCAATGTGTGCGACTGCACACATTGATGCAGTAAGGAGTGTGGAGTAAGGATACCATGAAGTGCATTATCCAAATAATCTGCTGGTGAAAATTACTCTCTCAGAAAGAGGATGCGCCAAGCTCGCTAGAGACTGATTTGTTAAGCTCTACGCGGGGGCATAAATCATCCCGAGAAAGCGTGTTCTTGTTTGGCAGGGAAAGTGCCGAATTTGTCTTTGGGCACAGAAAGCCCAAAACGTACAATCTTCAAAAAAGTAAAAAAAGTAAAAAAAGAAAGCAGCTATACACAAAACGAAGATAGCGGACATGCATAAGCGGAAAGTCCAACCGACGGGAAAGCATTGTCTCAAGTGCGACCGAAAACACGACATACGGAAGTGTCCGACATGAAAGAAAAAAGCAACAAGTGACACAGGATGAATCAGTTCGCCGTGTGTTGCAAAATGAAGGCGTTGGCATATGAAGTAAAAGAACAGGACGACAGCGACTTCGCCGTTCTTCAAATCAGAACATGCAAGACTCAAAAAGGAGGTGAGTGGCTGGTCAAGGCCCGAGTAGCCAACAAGGAAGGGGAACTAAAAGTTGACACAGGCAAATCGTTTGCCAAGTTCACTGTTCCGGAAGCTACACAAGATGGCGAGCCTGAAGCAAAGCATTTCAAACCTAAAAAGCTACAACTATGGTATGATCGCACATTGAATTACGGATGAGGGCGATTGAACGCTCACGACTTAACCGATGAAATGTTTGGCTAATGGTGAGCTAGAGCTTCTGGCACACCAGATTTCGAAAAGTGAGATGCACCGGGTCTGTAACTGGGGTGCTGGTAAAGGAACTGTGAAAGAGCTGGTAACCCTTTGACATGAGTGATAACCTTCTAACGATATGTGATGACCTTTGTAGAGAGGATAGCGTATCTTGCGTCATTGATGTAGTTGTGTAGGCATTTTACTATGGGCTCAAGGTACTAAATTGGCAAAATCAAAAACTACCTAAATTGGAGAGGATACGACAGACACGATAAAACAGCCATGAGACCCTGCTTTATAAATTTCTGGAAAGAGGAGAGTAAAGCGATGCGGGCTGTCGAACGATTATGCTAGTTCCACTAGAGAAGTAAACATTTATTTTAAATGAAAGTTCGGTTTCTCTTGTTGTTATAGTTTTTTTTTTTTTTTTTGGTGGGGCTAAGAGAGAAGGTGATCACTAAAATCTATGACCTATAACTATGGCATAGCACCATCTGTGTAAGGATTCTTGTGCCAGAAGACTACGGAACTGACCGTGCCGGCTTCTTGATTATAAGGTCACTGCGGTTTCAAATGGATTTGAGAGAAATAAACTTTTATGGTGCTGTGTTGCCGTATTTCGACATGAAATTATACATGTCTTTCACCTGCATAACATGACGACGTCAAACACCGGTAACCGCCGTGCTGATGGTTGAGTCGATGGCTATTCGCAGCGAGAGTCATGGTAAATGGCGCCGAGCCCGGCTGTAGCAATCGCTACGTATCTCGGCCACTGTTTCGTCGGCATGCCCAACGACAAGGTAGCCTTCAATAAGAGAAAGTTCGAGTGGCAGGGAAGGGATCCGGCCCGGCATTACTGAGTTTGCGGGACGCATTTCATAGCGGCGAGCGATGGCACTTTTCTACCGTTGTTTACGGTCGTGCACGCCTTTGCATCTGCTTTGCCCGTTCGTCCTGTTGATGCCCTTGGACTTTCATTTCATCACGCTGTTCAAGCGCACATTCGGGGTTCTTTGCCAACTCAAGACGAGAGTATTGCGGCACGAGCTAGGTCAGACACCGATCGGTCGGCGGCGGCTCCGTGAGCATGCTCACCGAGACACCGCCGCCGGGGCATCTGCTTATGCTGTCCGCGACACGGTAACCTTTGCAATGAGCGAAAGAATGCAGGCAAGTAGGTTAGAAAATATCATAGTCGAAACCTTGAGAGAAGGAAAGTCGTGTTGTTCGTTTTTTTTTTTTTTCTCCTTTTTTCGTGGTTTAGATTTTGACAGTAACTTTGCGCTGTTTTCCACTGCTTCGGATAATCATAATAATTTTACTACAAACACTTCCTAGAGTCGTTCGTGAAACGTTTTGGCGCGCCGCGAAGCATTTTTTTTTTACGACACCGGTAGCCTTTTACGTTAAAACTTCATCGGCGGCATATCAAAACTGTGTGCTCATTGCGCAATTCCAGCCAAGCCGTAAAATTCCGTTCGTGCTCATCGTCATCAAGATAAACGTCGGCATGTTTTTGTCTCAATTTCACTTGTAAAAAGCTAGGTAAGCACCTATGATTAAAATATGTTGCATGTCAGCGCTTGTCCAGGCAGTTAGCGGCATCCTACGCCTTGGTAAGTACATCCGTGCGGTGTGAGCTCGACCACGAGCATTGTGCGGCGCCCTGTCCTTCTCTACCGTCATGTCACATGCAAGGCATGTCTTGAACGAGTTAATTGGCCAGAATGCTGTGGCAAACATGGCTTGAACTATCAGTTTCTGAATGTTTGCTGCAAGGCGGGGTCCAGGTGCTCGTCCCCGGGTTGTCGGTGTCGAAAACACTCAGGAAGGAAAGGGACGGCTGCAGGGTGGAGTAGGCATCTAGGAGCAAGTGGCGGGAGAACTCTTCGCTCTCGGCATGTAGGAAGAATGGGTCTCGTTGGAAGCGAAGGAACGCAGGACATGACTTTCGATAGGATAAATTGTTCGTTTAGGGGCGGTGAGCAGTAAAAATTCTTGTACGGTGACAACACGATGGTGCTAGACAGTGGTTACCATTACCTAAAGCAAAAGCAAATTTTCTTACTTTGAGGCGAGATTGATTGCGCAGCGGTATAAATTTATTTAAATAACTTTATCGATAATTATGCGTGAGCTTGGACAGAAAATGAGCAAAAAGTATCGTTGAGTGCAGTGGTAATTGCAGCGCATAAAATGTTCCTTCATTGGTTGAAATGAGTCATTTCATAGCGTTTCATTGCGACTCTTGAGGACGGCGGGATTGTAACTATGATTCAAAGAGTGAATGCGGAATTTCTTGGGAGTTACACGGTTACGCCGGCACCGTTTAAAAAAAAAACGGAAAGGTGACTGATTTGCGTAGTGAGCTTCAGAGAATTCCCGGGGCGAGTTATAAAAACTAGGTTGTGGATTATTGAGAGGGGTATCGTTATTGAACACGAGAAACACAGAACAAAGGAAATTGACACTTAAAGGTGCACAAAAAAGACACCTTTGATATCGTCTGTTTTTGGTGATAACTCGATCATTCTACGGGATCTTAGCAACCCAGAAATAAAAAAATTATGCTCGTGCGACGTCGAATTCCATACTAAAAATGTGATCGAGGTTTGTGACACGCCATTTTTCTAGCAGAAAAGTCTGGAGCACAGAAGTCAACGGAGGCTCCGGGGGCGTGACGACGGGCGCGCGTCAGCCAATCGCAAGCGGTGGCGCCGACGGCAGAGGTGCCGATAGCGCCTTTGCTGGACTCTGTGCTCCAGATTGTTCTGCTCGGAAACGGGCGTGTTACGAACTTGTATCACATTTTTAGTAGGAAAATAGAAATAGCATAATTTCTGGATTTATAGGATGCTTGGAACCCGCATGGATAAGTTATCACCAAGAACAGACGATCACAGAAACGTCTTTAGTGCACTTTTAAGGTGGACGTGGAGGCAAAGTAGTGGGCTTAAACGATGGTTTTAAACGAAGAGTCGAGAGGACAAATAAGCAAAATGCTTCTAGAAGAGGAAGAACGAGATAACGTATTTTGCTCGAGCTCCGTACATGAGCAAAGTAATTTAAATTATTTTTACCGTCATATTTTTGGAAACAGATCCTCATTACAATTCTTTAGTATAACCACCAAATCCAATTATCAAATTGGTCAAATTGATAGGCGGACCTTTTAAAATAATAGTGAGGTCGACAGCGATGGGGCTTCTGTAAAAACGCCGAATGAATCCGTGTTGCCAACTTGCTCATCGATGTTCTCTAAGTGTTATATATATATATACACACATACCTGTCCACTAAGTTTAGGGTAACTTTATTTTACCACAAGCGTACGAATGCTGCCACTGGTGATGTAGCGGCGTCTTCGTCCTCATTAATGTCATCACTCCCACCGCTCTCCTCGCGTTGGTCAGCCATCGCACACTCAAGGCAGCTTTGTCGCTCCGCCGGCTCTGCGATATGCTACAGTCCTCGGGTACTTCGACTAAGCGCAATTGTAATGCGCTGACGCCTACAATTGGAAAACCTTGTAACTACGGCACGTTTGGCCCTGCATGGAATAATGACGCCAAGGCCGTGCCGGGTCTACCGGATCTCCCGAGATCCATCGCGCTGTTCGATGGCTGACTTTGAAACGCTCGCCAAAATACAGGCATTTAGAGCGAAAAATACGGCTATCCGCTTAAAGTACAACCACGCTATTATCAATTACAGGTACAGCTGATCCGATTAGACTTATTTCTTAAATTTTTTGTTTATTCCGATATTCGATTCAGCATATCTTGATTCTCTTGACAGCAATCGTGAATTTATTTTGATGACCCGCGTGGTCAATCATTGTAAACGAGCTTGCAGCTACTGTGGTACTGTAGCTTCGTTTGGCCCCCGCACTTGTCGTAGACTTTTTTGCACCGAGTTGGAGGATCCTTCTCTACTGTATCATAACTCATCCACAGCGTACAGCCTGAAAGACCAGAGAAAGAGAATCATCGATGTAAACAGTTATCCGGAGCAGCCCTAGTTTGCGCAAGTTCGCAAAATGTGATATATAACCGGTGTCTATGGAAGTGTAGAATAATTACAGGTAGCATACAACGTGCAGGTGCAAGTGTTCGAGACTGGGAAGGTAAGAAAGAAACCACACAACCCGGTCGCACAACTCACAAACACACTTCCCTAGCTGGACAAGGTACGCCACAGGGGAGGGTTACGGCGCATTCAATGAGCGAGACTGGTTTAAGCGGGGAGAGCAGAAACCCAGAAATACGAAGATCGCCGTGACGGTGCACTTTTGCCTCCGCTTAATCGACTGAGTCCTTCCCATAGTAGCATCGGCTGTGGTACGACTTTAAATAAAGCCAAGTATATATAACTTTTTCTTTTTTTTCAAGGACCGTGCAAGGGTGTGTTAATGTGCTACAACCGTATTTCTTTTTGTTTTCCAAATTGTTAACGAAAATTTGGTCGCTTCAAATCAGATATTGACATCCCGCTCACCTACTGGGTGTTCTTCACCAATATTTGGGAGTAAGTAAACTTGGTATTTATAAACCAATGAAACGAGTGCATTTATATGTTCACTAAGGCGGTTCATTTATCGTACTCAACTTTTCTGAGTCTACGTATCAGAGTGAAAACGTTTGAGACTAAAATATCCCGTTTGTTCCTATGTAGAATAAGGAAAACGGCAAAAGCATTCTGGTTGGCCTTGTTCACAGATGGTACCACAGGCGTTCGGGTCTCCTGGATCTTATTTCGAGTATTAATCTTAAAGAAGCTCTCCTGTTTGTACTTTATGTTGCACAATCTGTGAGTACCAGCGTCAAACACGAGTTTTTCGCCGTTTACCTCCCTGTGCATAAAATAAAAACGCTTTTTAGACTTGTTTTTTATACCCACACTTAGGAATTTTGAGTATGCACTCCCTAAAGACACCTTTGTGAAAAGTTTTAATGCACTCTGCTTGTTGCTTCATTTATACGAACTTTTTATACGCCCGAAAATCACACAAGAACACCCGGTGGATTGCGTCTAACAACTGCTTCACCTATACACTCTTTCCCTATTGCTCCACCTATATACCCTTTCACCTTAAAGCCTGGCCCTCATAAGGCTTTCTCACACTTTTGTGCCTGTTGCGTTCTCAGCAACCGAAATGACAGCAAAGTCACCGGGACAAGTGTTCTAAGTACGCAACGTGGCAAGCTGTGCAAAAGGTAGTTTGTCGAAGCTATCATAAGTCACGATTGTTACGGTGTTCTTGTCGTTTCTGCGGTTATAGTTGTTGTGAACGATACCGTCATAAATATGTGAACCAGCTCTTAAGAAGTATGTTTTAAGTTGTCGATCACACTTCAGTGGGCGTGATCACGGCTTCTGCAGTGCTAGTTCAATGAACGATGGAGGCAGTGGCCTACCGAGGCGTGGGGCTTATAGACCGACATGCGGATTTGACGTCACGGAGTTGCGGCGGCGCTGCGATCGTGCCGGAGCCGGGGGGTGTGGGCAAAAGGGCGCACGTTTCGCATGGGCGTCATAGCATTTCAGCATGCCGCGAAGCTGTGTTGTCGTTAATTGCACCGAAAAGTACAGAAAAAGTAGCGGAGTGAGTTTCCACATGTTCCTGGCAGACTCTGAAAGGCACAGAAGGGGGATAAGATCCGTGAATCGAAAATAATGGTCGCCTTGCGCGGACGACCGTTTGTGCGCCAAGCATTTTCTTGAAGGCAAGTGCGGCTTCCATTTCAATCTCCGTCCCGAGTCTTGCTTATGTGCAGGGAAACCGTCGTCTGATCGAGACCACCCGGATTTTGTTTCCATGGTGTTCGCGCACAAAGCAACGGCCAAGAGGCTCGTCGGAGGCTCGCTACGCCCGTGCTAACAGGAAGAAGGGGATCGGCGACAGAACGGCAGTGTTCTAGGCGTTACAGAAAAAAAGTAACGAAATACGTTACCCGTTACTTGCAAATAAAAGGTACACGTTACCGAGCTACGTTACCTAAAAATAAAAAGAACGCGTTACCGCTACCGATAAGAAACGTAACGCACGTCACTTTGCGTTTCTTTTTAAGTTATGATTCAACGCGTTTTACTGTTTTGACGATACAGGTATGCCTAAGCTCATATATCAAGAAACATTATGTTCATGCAGAAACTGAACATAATTACTTTATTTCTTCTTACAGTTTCACATAAATACTGACGAGAAAAAACGCAAAGAAAAACGCAGAAAACTCAGAAATTACATGGCTTGTCGCCTAAAAACACGTAAAAAATTGAAGTGTAATTTCTTTAAGACTTCGGGAGTAGTAATGAGTAACGCAACTACGTTACTTGAAATAGTAACGTAAGTACGTTAAACCTTACTGTGCCAAAAGAGTAACGAGTTTGTTACTACATCACTGAAAAAAGTAACGCGTTCCTGGTAAGGCGTTTATTGTAACGTGTTAGCGCCAAGCCCGCAGAACGGACAAAGCGTTACTGCTTGTCATGCCTTGTCGTAATGAGGGTAGAAACAATATACCTTGACTTGAAGTCGCTGTGTGTATTTAATCAATTAATAAATACGCTTCCGCAGACCCACAGTCTGCTGATCCCGCCGGCAGTGCGGAAACCGACTCGAAGTAATCGTAGGCTTCGAGAGACTTGTACGCCTGCAACGCGTCGGCCGTCAACTGGCTTGGGGAAAAAACTAAATAAACGAGGACGGGAGGCGTCGACTTCGGTCGCAGCACCTTCACGTCGGAAGTCCAGCAGGCCTTGCTCGCGGCGCACGGATCGTCTAGCAACGCCGTCCACGCACAGTATGTCTCGATACCGCTGCCGTTCAGGCTCGGTTAGCGAGCTCAAATAGTTGGGCATAACGTACGACATACACTGTCAGGAAATACGACCCACAAATAAAACTAGAAGTGTCCCTACAACGTCAACAGCGAGCGCACGCCACACAACGCAATGGCGAAAACAGGAAAGAGCCGGGCCGCTTTTGCCCACATAGCTTCCGCGCATGCGCGGCCTTCCGGCCGTGTTGGTAAACAGATCCGCTCCGCGTGTCGTCGGTCTATAGGGCTTCAGCACGCCCCCCCCCCCCCCCCCCCCCATTTACCTCCCTGGCTACGCAACTGGGAAAGGTTCGCCAAAACCCACACTGTACCTATCGTCGGCACACTCTAGGCGCTTAGTGTCAGGTTTCTAACAATAGTTGAGACCAAACCACGATATTGGTTAAAAGCTAGGTCAGCTGCTAATCTAACTTCTGTTGTAAGGTGACTGACAGAAGTAATAAAACATTAATAAGCGACATAAACCTCGATTTCATTTGCTTGTCTCAAAGCATTACCATGTGATCGCCCAGCTACTAACACGTCCCGGTAAGAAGAAGGCGGGAATCTCTGCTCAAATCCCTTCTTTTTATACTCATTTGGCTTCACCTTCCACAAACATGATTCTTTCTTTTTCCTCGGCCATTCACTTGCATAAATCGTCGAGTGATATGCTCGACGATTTATCATGGCGTTTGCCAGAAACGCGAGCTAACCTTTCAACAGATTTGTTACATGGCTTAGTGGCACCATCCTTTAGGGTGGAAGGAGCATAGCATTACTAACAAGAGATGGGTATTGGTACACCATGAAATCGCATCAATATTTAGTTGGTTTGCCTCACGATGTTGCTACTCCTCTCACGGAGGTTCGCGGTACCTCGACTTTCCATTGATCAAACTCACCTGATCTCTTTGCTGTATTATAGGTTTTTGTAACTTGACACTCCTCTGAGACGTTCATGTAAATGAGTTTCCGTTTTTGTTCTGTTTGACGCAAAACAGAGCACATATATGACTTGTTTTCAGAATTTTTTCGCAGGTATTAATTGCAAGATGATCAAATCTACACACGAACTGGTTAGGAAACATGGTAATCTTGACCCGTTCGATTTCATTTTACCTAAATAACGGCTAAGTTTAGTTACTTACAGTAAAGTGCTAGGAACCAAGATGACAGTTACAAAATGCAATGGGAAAAGTTGTTAAGAATAACAAAATTTCAGCAACTTTGTTAAATATGTTTGTAAAACACCAAACATGTCTACAGTTTTGGATTGAAAATTTTGTTTTTATTACATTTTTCTTTGAGCCCTAATGTAAGAAAAGGGCTCCCCTTATTTTTTTATGAAACCTTCTTAAGCACACCTGATGTATCCTAAAAATCTTACTTTTATCATGCCCAAACATGAAACAGGTATGTAAGTAACAAGTCTTCCTGTAGTCAGCTACTAATCTCGGCGCAAAGTAGAGCGGCGCTGTGAGTAAAACCCCGGTTTAAGATACAGGCAGCAAAGCAAATCTACGTTTTTTTATCATTTTTCGTTTATAGCGTTGTATTCGGTCAACAGATCTTTTAGGTAGGGCATGGACTATCGCTAGGCAGCGTTTTAAATAACTTCGAGATATAACTAGAGTGTATTTAAAAATACGCACACGTAAACGGGACGGATATACCGGGTGTTTTTACGAAGGCATTCCAAATATCCTAAAACAAGTGCGTTTGAGAAAAAAGGGAAACTCTTTTCTGGAAAAAAACTGCCAGCCGTGGCGGACGTCAGGATTTGAGAAAACATACTGGTGAGCAACATAATTACCTTAAATTTACTAATTAACATCTTAGTTAGTGGAAATAAACATGATTTTAACTATAACCTTCCTGAGCGCCATGGAAAGTTTTTCGATCAGTTGACAGTAGGACGAATTCAAGCATGTGGAAAGCACGGGGATGCGCAATAAAGGTGCCACTCGTG
Source organism: Ixodes scapularis (assembly GCF_016920785.2). Lineage (NCBI taxonomy): Eukaryota > Metazoa > Arthropoda > Arachnida > Ixodida > Ixodidae > Ixodes > Ixodes scapularis. The sequence goes on along the minus strand of NW_024609880.1, from coordinate 111,251,562 downwards.
CAGCAGGCGGAAGGCCGGCGATGATAAATCACGAATGATGACTTGGATCTTTACGTCGCTTCCCTTATAGTCTCACATTCTCAGCATTCGCGTGTTTGGAACTCCGGCTTTGCGCCTGCTGCACGAGTAGAGAGTAAATAGATGGGGAAAAAACATGGTGTGTCCTTCCAATCTATTATCGCTGACAGTTTCGAGAATACATGACGTAGAGAGTGTGCCCAGCATCCCACTATGTTTAAGCCGCACTCAATGACGATAGGGCATTAGACGATAAGAACGCCAAAGAACCAACCGTACCCCAAGACGTACAAACATTATAAGCCACGTCCTGCGTTTCTTCAGACCTCGGTAACTTTAGATGTGCCGCATACTGTATATATATATATATATATATATATATATATATATGGGACATTTCGAACCTGAGGCAGACCTTTTTCTCAAAAAGGTCTGTCTCGGGCTGAAACGTCGACGAACTTTAAGAATAACGTGTTCTCAAAAATCCCACAACCGTCTCAAGTGCGTTTTCTGCCGTATACAATTTTCGTCATCCTGCACTACGTTTTCTCTCTTTCTCTCTCTCTCTCAATCTCTCTCTCTATATATATATGTCTTTTTTTTAATGCGTTTAAAGGTGTTGGGATAAGAATGGTCAGATCGCTGAAAAAATCTCGACAGGTTCTGAAGACCCTCAGTTTCGCACCTGCCGACTTAGGCCTTGAGGCACTGAAAGGGGCGATCGCAGGCTATACGAACACCAATTCGTCTGCTTCCTTTGCAGGGGCTGTGGTGACGTCAGAATGCCGAGATCTGATTGTTTCGGAATGAAGGGTAGTAGGCAGCTTGCTTTGAGGTCTACCCACTGCGGAGAGTAGACGACTCGCTCTCCGCATAGTCTATGACAGATTAAGACGTGCATGATGCGGCCGATTATGATCACGCTTTGTGCTTTGATAATTCGTTCTTTGTCTTTTTTTTTTTATCGGCTTATATTCGCGACCCTATTGGCCGCACGGAAATAAGAAGATGATCCGGGCTCTACGCGCCTTGCATTTCGTAATCCCTCAGTGACTAAAAACTACGCAGTTTTCTCATAAACTACGCTTAATATGTAAAGAAGTATAATATTTCTTTAAAAAAATTGGCATTTTAATTATGTATATTCTTTAGTGTCGATTTTCTTGCTATAAATAGAATGACATGGATAACATACTTTCGCAACAAACTGCATTCTACTGCTGCATCGCACGCAAAGTGGTTAGCTTGATTAAATATCCAACCTTCTTTTCTTACTTTACCTCAGCAACATTTAAAGTGAAGGCAGCACTAGTACATTCCAAGAATTTTTCAACAATGGTTTCGGCGAAACTCAGAATGCCGCGTAGACCCTGACATTTTACAATGATCCACCACATTGAGAAACTACAATCCAAGAATTAACGCGGCCCGAAATAAACTGCAAGATAATCGGTATTTGTCGCTCTTCGGATTTTCCATGGTTTCCAGGATGGGGAGAGCGAAATCTTTGCAAAAAAGAAAAGCCTTTGAGAAATCAACTTACGTGCTTTTAATTCTTTATTAGAATAGAAAAAAGTATCGGTTTCACCATCGTAGAACTTTACGATAACATCTCCCCACTTAGTCAATCTAAAAGAAACATTTAATAAAAGGTTAAGGGATTGATCGGTTTCCTACACAATAAGTACTCAATACGCCATTCCGGACATGGGGTGGCCCAAATTTTAAATCCTATCTCCGCCGTTTATTTTGAGTTTAGGCGATTTCGTAAAACTTTGATTCATTCGATCAAGTACGATTCACTCATCGGAATATTTTCAATTATAATTTTTCTCTCTTCCTTTCTTTTGTTTATTTTTGTTTTATTTTGGCCCCGTATCCTTGTCTCCCTCTACCGTTTCGCATAGCAACAGTCAAGCAAGACGGCGGCTCATTCAATTTGCAAGTGAATAAAACATTTCAACAGCACGCGACGACGACGTGACTCGGTCGACTATTCCCGTACAAAGATAGGTGCCGACCAAATGCAAGGTGACACAGAGCTCTGGGAAACAAACCTTGAAATAACAATGCAATCACTAGTAAACTGAACATTACAGAAACTTACGTAGCGCTGAAGAAGGGGTAATAAAAACTTTCAGGAGATCGTCTCCTGATCTGACTAGGTGATCCCAACGGTGAAGCTCGGCGCCTATATTGAGCGCCGGGGGAGGGGGTGGGGGGAGAAATAGGTGCTTGTTGCCGATGTCTTGCCGTTCACGAAGTAGTTGAACGCGTCTAAGGACTGGTAGGTTTTGAGTCGTTCTACGGTATATGGGTCAAGCTGGAAGCTCGAATACGTAATCGTGAAGGTGCGCCCAGAGTACCTTCGGCGGATTTTTCATTTCTTTGAGGAACAAGTGCTCGTTCTTCTCATCCAAGGAGCATAAGTGCATATTTTTAGATGTCGCAGCCGGTCATCGGCAGTGAGACTTTTAGAGTACGTGCTATACATACTGCGGGTCCTCAAAAACAAGCATAAACAATGGCCAACCGGAAGCAACACGCTCCCCCAGGAAGATGGTTTATGTGTTTGTTTTTGTTTACGGTTGAACACCCTGAATAACTTAAAACATGCCTTCCCTAGAAAGTTCCTTCTCGAGGCTAGAAACTCATTTATGGTTTATGTGCGCAGTTTCGTCTTTAAAAATGACCTGCTGTAATCTGGAATCTTCCTCAGATCGCGATTTCTTTCTGAGCAATGATTAAACTCAAAATTTTAATCAATATTTGGCTGTCAAGTAAACAAAAAAAACTGCAATTAAAGGCTTGCAACTTTCAAATGCACACTTACGGGTCTCCACTGTAATTTGAAAGCATGTATTTGATTTTGATGGGATCCTCTTCGCGTTTGTCACCTCCTCCCCACCTTTCCACGCATGAGTAGTTGCCAAATAATCTATCATTGGTGTAATCACGATACTTCATGCAGTACGTGTTACTGATAAGGAATGCCTGAAAACAAAAAGGCCGGGGATGATTACCGACGCACAAGGAAAGACGTCGTTTTAGGGGTCTGTTTTTTTAGACATGTAAGATTATGATTATTAGATACCTCGCGATATCTTTTCCTTCAGTCAGTCAAAAATATCTCCAGATCACCACTGTTTTGGTATTTTATAACTAATGTTATTCTGTTTTTCTTTTTTTTTTAACTAGGAAGGTACTAAATGTATTTACGTATTTTCATCAACACACCCGACCGGTATTCAGAACATCCCGAGTACCGATTCCGTCCACACCGTATTGCATTTAATCATATTTCTACGTCAGTCGTGATGGTTTCCGTCTCTGCGAATCTTAATGATTTACATTAAGGAGACAAAAAATATGTTCAAAATGGCTTTTATATGCCAGTGTATTTCATGCGTTTACTTGCTGGTGTCAGATCGGAAGTGGGGTCTAATATAAGGGGAGTTGGCGGGGGGGGGGCGATCCCTTCCCCCTTCCCACCCCACAGACACTCACAGACACACACAGCTACTGAAGGTGATTGTTTTATAAATAAAGTGGCAGAACCATATTTTTGTTAAGAAAGAAATTATTCGTGCATGGTAGAACGGTGACTATCTTTCTCCGTGACGTCACATCCGGCAGTAACCTTATAGGCTCCTTGCATTGACGTCACATCGCACACATTTGCACACCAAGAAAAAGGAGGAGAGGGAAGTTGCTTTTGTAAGAATTTTGAGTGACGGGTTAATCTTCTCTAATCTTCTGGGAGGAGAATAGCGACGCCTGTGCAAATCCAGAAGGCACAAAGGAGGGTCCTGATAACAGCGGAGCTCCTTCTCCCCCTCTTCTCTGGAGGGTATCGGAAATGACGTCATGTGCAAGGAGCCTATAGGCTCCTTGCATTGACGTCCTATCGCATACTTTTGAACACCAAGTAAGAGGAAGAGGAGAAGCTGCTTTTGTAAGAATTTTCAGTGACAGGTTAATCTTCTATAATCTTCTGGGAGGAGAATAGCGACGCCTGGTGCAAATCCGGGACGCACAAAGGAGGATCCTGATAAGAGGGGCGCTCCTTCTTCCCCTTTTCTCTGATGGCATCGGAAATGACGTCATGTGCAAGCCGCGTATAGCTTCATTTCTTGGCACACCCCGATCCCCCAAGCCTGACTCATAAATTCGACTATGTTCGAAAGTGGGAACCGGATGGACACTATTTTATAATCTTCCAATAAACTAGCAAACTACGGGAACGATACTGATGTTGTATTTTTGACGCTCGTAATTCTTTCGGTCGTGTACAACGCTAACTTTATGACTGGTCATTAACATAAACAGTTTTTTTTCCCAACAACTGAGGATAAGGTTTGAAATATCACTTGAAATAAATAAAATATTTTGTCGTAATGACCGAGGAGGTTACCATTCAGAGCTAACAAATAAAACTTTAATTATATGAGAACGTCACAATATGCGTAGCAGTTCTTAGAAAGAAACCCTAGTGTGGCTAGGTCAGTCAAAATATTTTAGTTCGCTAATATCGCATACATAAGCTAAACACAAACTTTGTTAATTTTTGTTTTTGGTTCCAACAAAAACAAAAATGTATATATCACATGAAATCCTAATTACTTTTTATTTTAGTTACACGATTTTTCTTCGAGAAAAATGAAAGAGCAATAAAGTATTTTAGAAAAATGTAAACCAGTTCGCTTATTCTAACTTGTGGTCGCAATGCACAACTGATCAGCACTATTCTATGCGCTCTAGAATAGAGGTATCAGGAAGCACGCACCATAGTGAAAAGCTGGGAGACGATCGAGGGTACTCCAAGAAGTTTACAAACACAATTCCGTCTCGGAGTTTTGTTTGTTCCTTTTTTTCTGCGTCGCCTAGACTCCGTTTTTATTTTTTATTTTTTTTTCAGTTTGATTGTATGTTTGCTTGACAGCAGAATCACCCGTTTTTTCGGGAAGCTCGCTTCTTATACACGTAGAAGACATGGTTGAGCAAGCAATCTTGGATAAAACACGCAGCTACAGATATCACTGCTATATATTGACTGAAAACCGTTATTTCGAAAGAAGCTATAAGTCGGCTTACCTCAGTTGCATTATATCGTGGCCGTTTTACACTCGCCTCATGCGAACTGAAGATGGACCCCGCCAGAACAAAGCATGAAACGAACAATGATGTGCTCATCGTAGTTTTGGATTTAACCGCTCTCCAGTCAACTGACTTCGTAGTACACAAGGGAAGTAAGATATACACGTGAATGAAACATACCGGCTTTTATATTCCCGGTTTTGAGTTCGTTGAACCAGGATCTCAGAGCAATGCCGTGTTACAAATACCACCCACTCACTTGAAGACGTGCACCGTATTGCGTCGTGTATCTTGACGTATGAGATATTGCGAAAGTGTATGTTCTACACGTCTTTCATTATTCGTCCATTTTTTGTGGCGCAATGATAGTTCACACTTCTAGAAACCAGTTTTTTTCTGCTCTTATAACGTCGTAGACTTCGGTATGACGAGTAAAATAAAAGTCAATTTCACAAGCGGTCAATTTCCTGAGTACAAACTTCCATAAGTCAAATCCTAACCTACCACATTTCCACCCTATAAAATATTTCCCGCCTAAAATCATTCAGCAAAAAATTGGAGAACATCATATCATGCTGAAGAACAAGCACCATTTGCTGAAGCGGATGGTCGCTTTTCTGACCACTTAATAAAAACTTGCTATGTTAAAAAAAAAAAAAATTGGGAATCGCCTTTTTTTTTTGTTACCTCGCCCCTGAAATTAATAAAACAATTTTAGCACAAAACAATAGCAACTGTGGGTTTCACTGTAAACAGCCGAGGTTTGGGACTCGGAAAATAAAGGGGACAACAAACAAACTGTACATGTGAATACACAGGCCCAGCGAAATCTTGCACTGCTGTAGTAGAGCACCGCTACACTGTAAAAAAAAATCCCGTCAAATTACGGAAATTGCCAATAAATTTTTGATGCCGGTACAATTCCCGTTGTCTTGCATAACGGTCACAGCATTACGTAGGTATTACGTGCATGACAGTAATGAGGCCCTACGGTTTTTGCCCGTAACTTGACCCGTAGAAGCATGGCAGAAAACCGTAACTCTCATGTACGTGATCCACAGATACGGGAATTGTTCCGGCATCGAAAATTAGCAGGCGTGTTGTCCGTAACTTGCGACGGCAAAAAACCGTAACGGTTAATAACTGAGCTTCACGTGATGTGCAACGACTGAAATTGTTCCGGCATCGAAAATTAGCTGGTGTGTTGTCCGTAACTTGCAGCGGCAAAAAACCGTAATTCTCAATCACCGAGCTGTACGTGATGTGCGAAAACAGGAATCGTTCCTGCATACAAAATTAGCAGGTGTGTTGTCCACACCTTGCAGCGTCGGCCACAGCCTGTTAAACTGCTAGCTGCAGTGACTTAACAAAATGGATGTCTAAGTGAACAATATAGCATTTTACTGCTTATTTATTGTTCACTGAGATATCGGTTTTGTTAAATCACTGCAGCTAACATTTTAACAGTCTCTGGCCATTGCTGCAATGTGCGGACAACACGCCAGCTAATTTTCAATGTCGGAACGATTCCCGTCGTCACTCATGATGTGCAGCTCAGTGATTGAGAGTTACAGCTTTCTGCCGCTGCAAGTTACAGACAACACGTAAACTAATTTTTGACGCGGGAACAATTCAAATTAAATATCTAATGGCCAGGGAATGTGACAAGGCTGCGGGTCCAAGTTCTTTCAGGAGTTAATGCCAGCTGCGCATCCCAGAGATTAACAGCTGCTTAAACACTGTGTTAGAAATTTCGAGGAAGTGCACACAAGATACAGTATTAAGTAAAACATGTTCATACCTTTATTCTTAAGAAATAATTAGTGGGCCATGTCCACCTTTCCTGTGAAAGGCAATCTCTAATTTTCTGAGCAATCAAGTCCATAGGAAGAATTACAGAACCTGGAAAACAAAACAAAAAATGTGGAATATGGTTAGGTTATGAACAGAATGTGATGACAGAATAAACGTCCCAATTTTCACAAACAATGAGTTACATGTAAGGGCATTGAAGGAGCCTCAGCTGAACTCTGGCGGGCACTAAACAGTGAAACCAACTTGTGACTCGTGGTATGAAACCATTTTAACAAGGGAAGTTAGAAAAATTCCTTTGAAGACAGAATTTCCGCATTCAATAAGTTACTTCAAGTTTGTTGTCACGAGCTAATTTCAGAAGTTACTGCCAGCTGTGCCTCCCAGACATAATTAAACACCGTGTTAGTGGGGTTGTGCGAGTATTCGGAATTTCGGACTGTAGTTTCAAATAATACACTATTCTATATTCGCTTTGAGAAGAACTGTGCTGTTCGTGTTTTTTGAAGTGTTGGTTGCGTGCGGCGGGCTAGTCTCGTTGAGTGCGCTTCTTACCGAGCACCGTTGCACTGCGGAGAAGCAATACCTGCGGAAGCGAGCTCCGCGGGTGTTACTTCTCCGCAGTGCAACGGTGCTCAATAAGAAGCGCACTCAACAGGATAACCCACTACGATAAACACTTGGGAAAATAGAAATATCGCAATTGCGTGGTTGGAAGAAAAGCATACATTGAACGCGGGGTGGTGCACGTGTGCCGGCTGTATTTGAAAATAAATGGAAACTTTGTGAATGTGCATATCTACTTTGTAGTAAAAGTTTTAAAATTAAACTGACTGTTATGCAAGAGTATACTATGTTAGGCAGAGATGCCCTTACAACCTGCGTTCCTCATGCGCGATTCATTCTTTTAAAGCACAGCTCTTAGGCGCCCGTTTCCGGCTTGAGCGGCGTCGCCGTAATCGCGCTTTGCATTATGGGAAGTTTCCCATAATGACGTCACGAAGGTTACCCTCGTGAGGGTTACGAGGGTTAGGGTCACGAGGGTTATCCTCACGAGGGTCACAAGCGTTACCCTCACAAGGGTTGCGAGAATTAGTTACCCTCGAAAGGATTACCCTCACGAGGGTCACAAGGGTTACTCTCACGAGGATCACCCTCACAAGGGTCATGAGGGTTATGAGAGTTACCCTCATGAGGGTCACCCCCCTGAAGTCCCGTGACCTGCCCCCACGAGGTCGCGCAACCTCAGGGGGTCACCTATCCCTCAGTACCCTTCCATTTTCCTCCTCAAGAGCTGCGCTCTTATCCGGTGTTACAGGGAGTCGTAAACGGCTTTCATTTTTTAACTCAAATTAACGAAAGATTATTTTATATAGCAAGATTTGTAAATTCACTCAATTGGACATTTCTATAGGATTCATTTTATGTCAAATCCTTCGTTTACTTGCCATTCCAAGACATCAGAACTTCTGAAGTCACAGTTCATAAATATAGATAGATTAAACTTTGCGTATAAACAAACAAGTGGAACAATGTTCACAAGTTTAGCTGGGTTTTCGTCTAAGGATTATGCAGTGATAGTAAAAAGCATGGAAAAACTATTCGATATTCAAATCGAAAATATTCGGCCAATACCGCTGTTCGCTTCTAACTCAAAATCATCTATTCGCACAAGAATACGTGTTAGTAAGCAATTTCGAGGAAGTGCACGTAAGATGCAGTATGAAGTGAACCATGTTCATACCTTTATTCTTGAGAAATAGTTAGTGGGCCACGTCCAGCTTTCATTTGGAAGGCAATCTAACTTCCAGAGCAATCAAGTCCACATGGAGAACTACAGAACCTGGAAAACAAAAACAAAAAATGTGGAATGTGTTAGGTTATGAACAGAATGCGATGACATAATAAACCTCCCAATTTCAGCAAACTACGAGTTACATCTAAGCGCATTGCAGGAGCCTCATCTTAACTATGGCGAGCACTACAGTGAAACCAACTTGTAACTTATGATCCGAAACCATCTCAACAAGGGAGGTTAGAAAAATTCCTTTGAAGACAGAATTTCCACATCCAATAAAATACCTCAAGTTTGTTGTCACGAGTTAATTTCAGAAGTTACTGCCAACTGTGCCTTCCAGAGATAATTAAACACCGTGTTAGTAAGAAATTTCAAGCAAGTGCACATAAGATGCAGTACAAAGTAAAACATGTTCATGCGTCTATTCTTAAAATAATTAGTGGGCTTGCTTTCCAGCTTTCACATGGAAAGCAATCTCTAACTTCCTGAACAATCAAGCTCATAGGGAGAACTACAGAACCTGGAAAACAAAACAAAAAATGTGGTATGTGATTAGGTTCTGAACAGAATGTGATGACAGAACGAACCTCCCATTTCCTGCTAACTATTAGTTACACATAAGCAGAGCTTGAAGTCTCCCTTAGGTTGAGGGGGGTCCCTAAAAGAAGGGAGGAGGGCGGGAGGGGGGGTTTTGGCGAAATGTATTAGATGCACATAAAATAACACCCACTGCTGACTCTGTCCCCACCGTACCTGCAACCCTCGAATTGCTAATCCCCAAATGTCACATTCCTGAAAACAAGCTATTTTATTGCAAGATATGATTTTGATTTCACAAATGCTGGGGCTGTGGAGGAGGGTCCCAGACCATCCGTTAAAATCAGTGGGGGACCCCCTGAGACGACCCAGACTTTAAGCGCTGCACATAAGTGCAGTGCAGGAACCTCAGCTTAATTCTGGCAAACGTTAGACAGTGAAACCAACTTATGACTTATGCTACGAAACCATTGTAGCAAGGGAAGTTTGAAAAATGCCTTCGAAGATAAAGTTGCCGCATTCACGGAGTTTCTTCAAGCCTGCTGTCGTAAGTTAATTTCAGATGTTACTGCCAAGTGCACGTCCCAGAGATAAACAGGTGCTTGAAAACCATGTTAGTAAGAAATTTCGAGGAAGTGCACACAAGATGCAGTAGGAAGTAAAACATGTGCATACCTTCATTCTTGAAAATTAATTCATGGGTCATGTCCAGCTTTCATGGGGAAGGCAATCTTCACAACTTCCAGAGCAATCAAGTCCATATGAACAACTACAGAACCTGGAAAAAAAATGTGGAATGTGGTTAGGGTCTGAATAGAATGCGATGACAAACTAAACCTCCCGATATTCAACCTATGAGTTACACGTAAGTGCACTGCAGGTGCCAGTGTGATTTAAGAAAGTGCACCTCCCAGAGATAAACAGGTGCTTGAACACCGTGTTAGTAAGAAATTTCGAGGAAGTGCACACAAGATGCAGCAGGGAATAAAACACGTGCATACCTTCATTCCTGAGAATTAATTCGTGGGTCACGTCCAGCCTTCCTGTGGAAGGCAATCATCATAACTTCCAGAGCAATCAAGTCCATATAAACAACTACAGAACCTGAAAAAAAAATGCGTGATGTGGTTAGGTTCTGAATAGAATGCGATGACAAACTAAACCTCCCGATATCTGCAAACTATGAGTTACACGTAAGTGCACTGCAGGTGCCAGTGTGATTTAAGAAAGCTGTAAACCCCAAATGAAACTACTTGAAAGGGGCATGGACACAGAAATTAGGCAAGTTAGAGTATTTGTTACATGACAGAACGATAGCTTATTGCATATACACTAAACAATTCAGAATCTTTAAAACTCCAATAATTACAAAATTATTTTTTTTAATGTTCATCATGTTTATCTGGGGACCAGGATACCTTGACACAACTCCTACTGTGGCGACGGCAGCTCGTCGATAAACCATGTGACTCTGATTAAGACGTTAAACAATCTCTCTTTCGTTGTTCTCTACCCGCGTTCGCCACGCCACGCCTGTCCGTTACTCAGGCTCTGTACCTAAGTGACGTTGCATTCGAAGGAGCAAGCTGTGCCAGATATTCCAACTTCCCAAAAATTGGGAGGGAAAAGTGGGACAAAGGAGCTTAGTTGAGGCGAGGGACGCCTGGGCGCCTTCTGATCCATACTTGAAAGTGCATACAAGAGATCTACGAGTGGCACCGCCCCGCAGCTTGGGACTGACAAGAGACACTAAAGGGACAAGGCAGATGTCGTCACCAAGGCCTGGCTCGCTGAGTAGGTGGACCCAAGGGTCCCGCAACTAATTAGAATTTTTCGTGTGAAACTAATGCATTTTTTGATAAACTAATTTGGCAGCTTTATAGTAACATGTAATGGGCTTCGGTGACATACTTAGATTTCATTTTTTCCATTCCTGAAAAATCTAGAACCGTTTGATTTCTAAAATAATACCTACAGCTGTTCTTTTGTTTTACACATACACGTAAACAATTGTTTGTGTGTACGTGAAATTAATGCTTAACCTATTTAGGATGTTGTTATTGCCACTACAAATTCTTGTTCCCCCCAATGCATTCCACGAGAATGCCCTTAAGGTAATGAACTTGAACTTGAGCTGAAGTAACTCCCATGAAACATAGCGTGGACTTTTATGGTACTCCAACAACCAAAACAGAGCCCAAGTGATCCTACTCGTCAATATTATTAGGATAAAAATGCATGGCGACTAAAATTGTAGACTGGCTTGTTGATACATCACAAAGGAAACATAAAAAACAGGTACGGATAGAAGTGACTCGGCAAACAAAAGGATCTCTCAGTGGAGGTTGCTACCAGGAATTACAGATAAAACAAAACATAGAAGATAACTTAAATCATATGGCACCACCTACCCCCATGGATATCAGTTTGTGTATTGAACAGAGAAGAGGAGCAAAAAAAAAAAACGTTGCAAGAGGAGACACCTTCAGGTGCATTGTATGGTGGGAACAATATGTGATCCACTTTTGCGTAGCCTATGCAGGTCAAGCAAAGCCCTATATCAAAGCCAGCCCTCGGTGTCGTGTGAACATTTGGCAGTACAGTTACCAGATGCGGTTGCATGACCGAGTTCAATAAGATGAGATAACTGCAGGCTATCAGGATAGAATCGCAAGGATATGTGGAAGCTGGTGAAATTTTGGCTCGTGAAAACCACAACTGCTTCCTCATCCGGTCCATCCCTTAGTTAAAAAAGGAACTTATCACCTTCAACCAATAAACAAAAGCAAGCAACCTCGGCATTCAGATAAGGTAGGTGGCACAGGGTGATTCCTTGTTGTGTAGTATGTACCATAGAAATAAACCAGAGATGCAAATGGTGAACTGTGAGCTTAGAAATAATGTGTCACTTGTCTTTTTTTGTTTTTTTGGGAATCAAATTATTTACAATCTTTCTTATCTGTGCCACTTATATATAATTGAAAATGGAGGGAACCAGATTTGTGAACATATGAAGAAAAACTATTTTCCTTGTACCGAATGACACTCCAAGTACAACTCTTAGCTACCGCAGAATACCATGCATCCACCCATTCCACATTAAGCGCCGATATCCAAATTTTTAAGATCCGAGAAAATATGCATAGTACAGTTATACGTAAAATTGATGACCAGGCAAGCGCACATTCTCCATTTTTTCGCGATTATCTCTAAATTTTGAGTGGGCGCTTGCCTGGTATTTTACAGTAATACAGTAGCCTACAATTGAAATAAAGTAGTGTTGTATCCTGCATGCCAAAAGATACACAAAGGCTTGCCCAGTGTGATGCAGATGGACGCTGCGGGAAGCTCTTTGAGTTGAACATTGGAGATGCGTGTTACATTCTAAAAGTAAACAATGAAGCCCCCCCCCCCCCCCCCCCCCGGTTCAACTTCAAACCATATAATTATCTGAGCATGTTTCAAAGGCAAGAAAGCACAAGTGGCTAATTTTTCCATGCATTAACAGACAAAATGTAATCATCAGTGGTGAAGCTTACAAAAGAACTGCTTATAGCAGCTTCTGCAGCAAAAACATGGCTTTTGTAGCACATATTTCATTTAATTTATTTCACACTGCAAACTTAAGGACATGACGTCCCGAAACCAAGACCACACGCAACGAAAACAGCACAACCAAGCACCGGGGCAGGATACCACTAGCAGACAATAGTTGCTTGAACGACGGCAAGTTGAAGTATTCAAATAACGAACCTGCAGCAAAAAGATGTCCGAGCGTTCCTTCATGGCTGTGGTAGCGTGCCTCGAATGACTGGCGTGGGATAGCGGCTTCTGTAGAGGCATCGTAGCTGAAGACCAGTGCTGGCAGGCTCCTAATGCTCCCAACTTGAAATACACCAAGATGGGTCCCAGGAACCACTGTTTTCCCGTGGTCGGCTCGAGAACAATCAATTTATTGGCGTCCTGTGGTTCGTCCAGCATATGGGCCCCGTCACTGCTGGCGATGCTCAGAAGTATAATCTGCAGCAAAAAGATGCGTGAGCGCTTCATCACGGCTGTGGTAGCGTGTCCCCCGCATCAGAGCTTTTGGAGCAGGCGATTCCGGTTTATCACATTGTAAAAAGCGATGCAAGTACTATAGAAATTCCCGCAGTTACTCACAGTGTCATAAAAACTATTATAATTGCAATTATGATACACAATTATTCACAGGGGATAGAAAGCAAAAACACAGAACTTTGGCAATGACCTCATTGCCTTTAAAGCTTGATGCAATAACTAAATCAGTCCCATCTTCGACAACTGCAAAGCAACAAAACTATTTAAGCATAGCGAATAAACCACACGTCACAACAAGCATTTTTCCCCAAAATGAAAGTAATGGGAGGAAGATTCATACGAGTGTTCCTCAAGTAATCGGTGCCACCGAACCAATGATTGACTCCGCTCTTCCTCCCACGCAAGGCATCAATAATCGTTCCAGCCAAGGAGAAGCTACTACAAAAGGGAAACTAAGGGTTGGACACTCTTCTCGGAAAGTGGCCACTTTTTGCTTGAGCATATATTTTAATAGTTGCTTTTACATAGGCAAATATAAGCGAGTAACTTGGGGTTCCTCAATTTTATGAAAGAAAAAAATTGTTTTCGTCTATGGAAGCTCACCGTGGGACGGAAGTGGTTTGTGTACCTTAGTCCTATTTATTATCGAACGGTAATACATCATATCTACTGAAAGTATTTAATGAATCATAGCGGCCGAAGCAGGTGGCATGTCGTCATCTGCTTCCAGCCAGCATCTAATTAAGAGCCTCAAGTAAAAGTGTGTTCAACTGCTAGATCAAGGCATGTGTTCATGGGCACCATTAAATTGCAAAATTTTGCTGTTGGTTACGGGAATACGGGTAGTTTTTCAACGTAAATCCGGTTAAAAACAGATGCTTGAAGATTTTATGTGAAGAATAAAATAACACTTTTCTATAGACACCATTTTTGTTCCAATAGTTTAAGCATTTTTTACACGCAGAAAACTGTATAATCCGCCATCTTTAACGCTGCCATTAAATTGCAAACACACTCCATGGTTTAAGTTGAATGCAATCTTACTTGAGGCTCTATAGCATCTTATGACGTCAGTGGTGCCACCCGTGGTGCCACCGACGTCATGCACGCACGACCGTCGTTCGCGCGGTAGGCCTACCTCACTGATCTCTAATATATGGGCCTGGAAGGCGCTTAGCCTAGCTCGGAGTCGGGCACGAGTGAAGCCATCGGAAGTTCGATGCTTGTCCCAGAAATCGAGTGTTTGCTGGGTTTTATAATGGATTCAGTGAATGTTTTGATTCATGCTTTCTTGCATTTTTACGTGGGTTTTAATAATCCTTTTTAGGAATCAATCTTGAGAATGAGGCACTTGAACTTGGGGAGTGTACACTTAATCAACTAGAATCTCGAAATTCTCAGACATGAAATGGCTTCCAAGAAGACATCTCGGGCCTGCATGAACGCGACAAGCAGGCTCTATTGTTATAACAAAAGCAAATCAAGCGCCTTGGACACTGTTTCGACCACCGCTCGTAAGAGTGGGAAAGCCTGTCAAGCGCTCACTTCCGGGACAAGCTGCTTACTTCCGGTGGCTTTATACCTGTTCGCTCAATGCGCCATCCAACCCTCTAGTGGAGATTATTGGCCCACCTCAAAACAAACTGCCATAGACAAGAACCTTTTTTACACATAAACTCACTGATCTCTATGACAATTGTTCAATCGCGCATCCCCGCTCAGCGAGTGCGGCCACCAGACGGCAATGTTGCACGTCGAAAAATTGTGTTTTTGGAGCGTTGCCGAGGCTGGCCGCAGCGTGCTGAAGACACATTTTCTACTTGTTCGTCGTCATTCGCCAGAAACATTTTTTTAAAACCCTGCGTAAGCCGGATACTTGCTAATGAGAACATGTGTGAGTTTATACGGAAGCGCAGTGCCGAGAGAAAAAAGCACAACTCGTCGAAAGCAAGTTTCGACGGTCTTGCGGCATGATCAAAGCTTCCTTGGCATGCCGAAGCGCTGAGTCTCTGTGCCTTGGCACGCTAGATTTGTGAACATATGAAGAAAAACTATTTTCATTGTACCGAACGACACTCCAAGTGCAACTCTTAGCTACACTCTAAGCCCGGTCCCACTTAGTAAGAGGGACATTTCTTCGATTTTTTCCCACTTAACTTTAAGGGGGGCGACAGACCTCTTAATATTACATGGAGATGCTCCCTCTTAATTAAGTGAGACACCACCCCTCTTAAAGTAAGCGAGGCGGGGTCTCCCTTAAATTTGAGGTCAGAGTCCCTTAATTAAGAGGGACAGTTTTTAGATATTTTCTTCCTTAAATTCGGGGGGACGGTGGCCCGCTTAAAATGCAGGGGCATAGTCCCCCTTAAGTCGGGGTCAAGCTGCTTATACTTCATACAAAATACATTCTGCAGACATGTTCCGAAACGAGTCGCCTCGACATCCGTGCTTAGTACGCCACGAGGTAACCAATCAAGTGGTATTTTGTCACGTGGCATACAAAGCACGGATGTCGCGGTGACTCGCATTGGAACATGTCTGCAGAATGTATTT
The DNA here is from genome assembly GCF_016920785.2 of Ixodes scapularis. Lineage (NCBI taxonomy): Eukaryota > Metazoa > Arthropoda > Arachnida > Ixodida > Ixodidae > Ixodes > Ixodes scapularis. The sequence goes on along the minus strand of NW_024609880.1, from coordinate 111,235,688 downwards.
TGTATAATGTATAAGCAGCGTGACCCCGGCTTTAAGTTACCTCTGTTATTGTATCGTAGAATTTCTGCTCCTTCGTGTTTTGAGTGTAAGCTGACATGCTGATATGGTTTAACCAAAGTTATTTTGTGCTGCGTAGCAGAATTGAAATTTGATCTGTATATCTTGTTTGATAAACGGAATCAATGTGTTAAAGAAAACAGTAACAATCTTTAAGAGTAAACACTGTTTTATTAGCCATGACACAAGAAAATATGTTGATATGTCTTCATCAAAATAATAATTCTATAACGATGTTCTGGTAGCTTTTACGAATAAAAAAAGACTTAGAACGACGCCAGAAATCGGCGTTTCTTGGAAGCTATCACACAAAAAATTTCGTGCTGCAGAGTGACTCATTTTGCCTATCATAAACAACAACAATACAATCGTGCTACAAAAAAAAAAAAAAAAATTTTTTTTAGCGGATAACAGAAAAAAAAAAAGTGCATTTAAAAAAAAAGAGCCCGTGCGTCTACTTTCCCGCACAACACTTGGAAAGACAATCACCATAACTCTCAGAGGCAGCTCAGCGAATGTAGATGCCGAAACATATGATTATACCAAAAAAATGAGTTGCGACATTAAGCACAACAAGCGTGATGTTTTGCATTGGTTAATGTCACAACTCGGACTGGCTTTTTTGGTCTAATCTTATGTTTCGGCATCGTGATTCGCTGAGCTGCTTCCGTGAGTTACGGTGATTGACTTTCCAAGTGCTGGCTCGGGAAAGTAGATTCCTGTGCTTTTTTTAGAGCGTAGTTACCTACTTCATAGCATTAAAAACTAATTATTCGGCGTCTCTTGCCATCAGCAGAAGCTCAGAATTTCTGTTGTTTTTGAACGGCCATAAGCGATTTTATGAGCTTCTCCGACATAAACTGAATCGAAACACTTTATTTTCAACGAGCAGACCCTAGAGGAGTCCAAGGGTTTGTCCATATGCCACGGGGTAGGAAAGTCCCGTTATGTAATACACCCATAAGCACATGACTGTTGCCCCCTCCATAGTCGTGCTAGCGGTGAGTTTCACTGACCAGTTCCCAGAAACGATCCCTTTCTCCGAACCGAAGAAAGTCTTGGGTCTTGGAACTTTTTCGTCAGGGGTAAAATCGTCCTGCAAACAGCAATTCTTAAAAAAAAAAAAAAAAAAAATTTTGCGTCAGCGTCAAACTTAGATTTCTATTTTTGCATTCGCTTTTTCACATACCATAGGTGATGAAAGAACTTCTGGCCAATCGAGACCGGAGGATGGTCTTAATGTTCAAGAATGTTGTTGGGTTGTCTCCGCAGAAGGCCCCTTTTACCTCCTCCAGGTTTCCCAGCATGGTGACGATCGTGTTATGGAACCGAAGTTGTGCATCCACCTTTAGCTGAATGAAAGACCATATTGTTTTCCTTTAGATACAGAGGGTGGGAATTAGAATAAAGGTAATGAAGCGCTTTCACCTGTTATCAAGCAGGCGATAGGAAACAAATGCGAAAATAAAGTGCAAACAGTTCAAAGATTCGGAACCCAATCTGTATGCGATGAAATAGCGAGTGACAGCTTATGACGCAACTTCTGCTACTATTAATTTTTGGTACGAGAATAGACTGCAGTTTAGATTAATTTACGAGAATCAATTGTTTCTGTATTACCAAGACAAAACGAAAACGCATTTAGTAGTAGATGAACTTTAGAAGCCCCATGTGCTTTGGAAAGCATGGATTGCATTTGCGGCTCGAAGCTGCAGAAGTGATCTAGCGCATGTTGTAGAAAGCAACATAATCAAATAAAAAATTACATTTCTGTAAATATTTCGCCGCAAGCTATTCATTTTTTTTTTTTTTTTTTTTCAGAAGCAGTGCATATGCCAACACAACGTAAATAGAGCCTACCTACATACCGGAATACAAAAAGTTAATAATTACCGAGTTCGTTGTGAACCGTGTGCGGGTGGCCGCAGTAGGCTCACCACTCAGGGTGGTGCGTTCCACCGTGCAGAGGGTCCCGGTAGAGCTCTTTACACGAGCAATCCGAGCGGAACCCCCGCCTGATTCCCTTTATGTCAACGTTCGTTGCCATTGCCTCACTCTGAAAACAAGATTGTTAATAACGGTCAATCATTTAACGCCCACAGTCAACGCACTAGCCCTAAAGCGCATAAGAAAGAAAAGAAAAAAAAAAAGCAAACTTCTGTTTATATATTTTTCGCGGATGCACGACACAGAAAAAAAAATATTCAGCCAGCTACAGAAAACAAAGAGCATAATAAACATCATAAATAAATTCTCCAAAAACATGGTCGGCGCCAAAAAAAAAAAAAAAAGCCGGTAGCTGTGTTGGCACGACCGTCAAAATATAACGAACAAAACAGTACGCCAAAGAAATACAAAAAAAAAAAAAAATGTACTCCCTGGCCGCCGCTACACCCTTCCCCCAGACGCCGCGACGCCGACGCAACGCGAACACGCGAAGAAAAAAAATCCTTTATTTCTTCTTTTTGTTTGTGCACGTCCAATCCCCCTGCCCTTTTCACAAACATACACACACATTATGGGTTTTTACTCGCCGCCCACTTGAGAAAAAAATGTTCATAATCACTGCAACGCTAACGATGTCTACAACATAACGTTGCAGTGTAAATTGCTGTAATGAATTGTGAAGGCAAACAAACGCAAAATCGCCAACATTGTTTCTGTCAATCAACGCTCTCGGGCGGTCAACCTCAAGCATTTAGAGTGCACGCCGAGAAAGAAATCGGCGAGCCAAGCTTACAAACACTGACTGCCCCAGCTAGGGTGCCTTTATGTTGGCTTTGCCTTAGGGAGGGTGATGCCATCCTTTGTAGTACTCGATGCCGACAGTGTACGCTCACGGATAAAATACCAGGAAATTGCCGGTAATAAAATGCCGGCGTAGCACTGCCAAAGTTAGCAGCTCGAGCTGGGAGAAGAACGATCGCGCGTTCGAAATTGAAAAGTAGACAAAAGCATCGGACAGAAAATGGTCTGATATCACCAGCTTAAAACAGACGCGTACACATTGAAACACCCTAACCCGCTAAAAGTGTTTTGTGCGAAAGACAGCCCTGCGGCTCACGGCAGGGCAAACGATTAGCGACGCTTTGTCCTAGCTGAACGAGCAGATTCAGGAAGCGACCGCGTCCGCGGACTACAGCTGAACACTCTCACTCTACATGCAAAGCTCGTGCATCTCACAGCCAGCGTGAAAATATTGATGGCTCGTTATTCCCACCCGCAATGCACCCAAAACAAAAGCGCCAATATGACAGGATTACTCACCCGAAGGAAGTCAAACGAGCAGCATGACGCTTGCGACTCTCCGGCAACGACCGTTTCCAGCTCTCCGTGAATTGGCGCGAAGCCTTAGCACCGTCTGAACTCTTTGCCGTGGATTAGTGCGCCTGCCCCCCTCCTCCTGACCGAACTACATTGGTCCAGTTAAGAGGGACCGGTCCCCTCTTAATATGAAGGGACACGCGTGAATCTTTTTGTCTGTCTTTCCTGTTCAGAGGGACTAACGAAACGGTTTCCTTGGTCTCTCTTAATATGTTGGTGTCCCTCTAGATGTTGCTATTTTATTTTTCAATTTCCCTCTTAAAAAGGACTGTCCCCCTGAAAGCATTGTTGTCCCCTCTAAAATCAGAGGGACAGCGTTTTTTATGAGGGACCGGTTTTAGAGTGTACCGTAGAATACCATGCATCCGCCCATTCCACATGAAGTGCCGATATCCAAATTTCTAAGATCTGAGAAAATATGCACAGTACATTTATATGTAAATTTGATGACCAGGCAAGCGCCCATTCCCCCATTTTTTTCGCGATTATCTCTAAATTATGAGTGGGCGCTTGCCTGGTATTTTACGGTAATGCAGTAGCGTACAATTGAAATAAACTAGTGTTGTATCCTGCATGCCAAAAGATGCACAAAGGCTTGCCTAGTGTGATGCAGATGGACGCTGCGGGAAGCTCGTTGAGTTGAACATTGGAGATGCGTGTTACATTCTAAAAGTAAACAATGAAGCCCCCGCACCCCCCCCCCCCCCCCCAGTTCAACTTCAAACCATATAATTATCTGAGCATGTCTCAAAGGCAAGAAAGCACAAGTGGCTAATGTTTTCATGCATTAACTGACAAAATGGAATCATCAGTGCTGAAGCTTACAAAAGAACTGCTTGTAACAGCTTCTGCAGCAAAAACATGGCTTTTGTAGCACATATTTCATTTAATTTATTTCACACTGCAAACTTAAGGACATGACGTCCCGAAACCAAGACCACACGCAACGAAAACAGCACAACCAAGCACCGAGGCAGGATACCACTAGCAGACAATAGTTGCTTGAACGACGGCAAGTTGAAGTATTCAAATAACGAACCTGCAGCAAAAAGAAGTCCGAGCGTTCCTTCATGGCTGTGGTAGCGTGCCTCGAACGACTGGCGTTGGATAGCGGCTTCTGTAGAGGCATCGTAGCTGAAGACCAGTGCTGGCAGGCTCCTAATGCTCCCAACTTGAAATCCACCAAGATGGGTCCCAGGAACCACTGCTTTCCCGTGGTTGGCTCGAGAACAATCAATTTCGTGGCGTCCTGTAGTTCGTCCAGCATATGGGCCCCGTCGCTGCTGGCGATGTTCAGAAATATAATCTGCAGCAAAAAGATGCGTGAATGCTTCATCACGGCTGTGATAGCGTGTTCCCCACATTTGAGCTTTTGGAGCAGAAATTACGGTTTATCACATTGTAAAAAGCGATGCAAGAACTATAGGAATTCCCGCAGTTCCTCACAGTGTCATAAAAACTATCATAACTGCAATTATGACACACAATTATTCACAGCAAAAAGAATGCTGTTGGAAATGGGGATAGAAAGCAAAAACACAGAACTTTGGCAATTACCTCATTGCCTTTAAAGCTTGATGCAATAACTAAATCAGTCCCACCTTCGACAACTGCAAAGCAACAAAACTATTTAAACATAGCGAATAAACCACACGTCAGAACAAGCACTTTTCCCTAAAATGAAAATAATGGGAGGAAGATTCATTCATACGAGTGTTTCTCAAGTAATCAGTGCCACCGAAAGAATGATTGACACCGCTCTTCCCCACACGCAAGGTATCAATAATCGTTCCAGCCAAGGAGAAGCTACTACAAAAGGGAAACTAAGGGTTGGACACACTTCTCGGAAAGTGGCCACTTTTTGCTTGAGCATATATTTTAATAGTCGCTTTTACGTAGGCAAATATAAGCGAGTAACATGTGTGAATTTTTACGGAAGCGCAGTGCCGCAAGAGAAAGGCACAACTCGTCGAAAGCAAGTTTCGACGGTCTTGCGGCATGATCAAAGCTTCCTTGGCATGCCGAAGCGCTGAGTCTCTGTGTCTTCGCACGCTAGGATACCGATCAAGAATTGGTGCCGCGAAAATGTTTTGAAGGTGTGTCGTGCACAGATGCCTTTGCATCTTATATCGGCTAAAGAGTTCAGGAGCATCCAGATGTTCAGGCGAGTTGCTATCAATAAAGGGGGGAAAGCAATCTGTACAGTTGCTCTTATGCACTATTAACCATGGCTGTGTTCCAAATCTACTCTAATAGATCACATAGCAGCACAAATAGAGCAATGCTGTAGAGCAAGGAGGGTTTTCGAAGGCAAAAGTACAAGACGGCGAGAATGGAGATCTTTGAAGCGCGGTCCATATGGTCGTGTGCAGTCTGTTGACCAATCACAATTATTCAAGCCGTGCTCAAACGTCAAGTGAAATTAAGTAGGTTGATAATGAGACACCGCTGATCACTGATGAGGAGCTGTTGTGCGCAATATTCTCTGAACCGTCTAGCAAAAAAAAAAAAAAAAAAAAAGAAGTACTTTCCCCCTTTCTTCCGTCGCCACTTAGTTACAAATACAGTCGTCAGAGTAAAGTAAACCGCTGCTCCAGAGGCACATACGGCTACAGCCACATTGCACTCGCAAAACACATTCACACGGTGTCGATTCTTGACCGGCATCCAAGCGTGCGAAGGCATAGAGACGCAGCGCTTCGGGGTGCCAAGGAAGCTTTGAACATGCCGCGAGACCGGCGAAACTTGCTTTCGACGAGTTGTGCCTTTTTTCTGCTGCACTGCGCTTCCGTAAACATTGTCACGTGTTTTCATTCGCAAGTCTCATATCTTACATAGTTTTAAAGAACTTCTTCGGTGAATGACGACGAACGAGTAGAAACCGTGTCTTCAGCACGCTGCCACCAGCCTCAGCAACGCTCCAAAAGCGCGCTTTCTCAACATGCAAGATTGCCGTCCGGTGGCCGCACTCGGGCTGCAGCGATCAAGCGGGGGTACGCGATCCAGCAATTGTCCTAAACATCAGTGTATAAACTAGAGAAAACGCGACATGCTCTTAAATTCAGTACGCGACAGCGCTCATTATGATTATTCCATGAGCGCGCTTCAGTCTTTCATGTTAAAATCTGATTTCTCCGGTTCTTACCGCGCCCGAAAGCGAAAGGGTGACGGCGCCCGAAAGCAAAAGGTACGAACAGAAGGAGTTCGGGAGAGCCCACTCAGCCCAGAGCAAACCAAACAGTCATGGCGATGAGCCCTGCGCCTGCACACGTCCATCAAGTCGAGTCTGATGCGTGGATAGGTTTCCCTCGCGCAACTGAGTCCGGAAGCTAAAGCAAAAAATATGGCGCGTTTTCTGACTCAGCCCGCGCCATTGCGTTAAGTAACGCGTCTTTGATTCCTTCTGCACTTCGGTTATCTCGCAAGGCGCATGCGAAAATGAGCTGGCTTACCTTCTTAGTCCGGTTGAGTGGTGAAAGATGATCGCGGCGACGACGAAGAGTGTTGCCGCCCTTCCCGCCCGTGGTGGTTCACGCGCGAGCGAGCATACAGACCGGGAAGTAAACATCACGTGATGGACGGCGCTCCTTGCTCGGTTGTCGTCGTCCGCGAGCTGAGTGCGCCGGCCTTTGGGTGGGTCTCCCTCCGCCGTTCGAAAGAGATTTTAGCATTGGCACGAATGGCACGTAACATGAGACATCTGCCAACAAGAAAACTATCTCTAGAACAAACGTGGCGTGTGTTATGTGTTTTTACTTCAAAGAAAAGGGAACACAGACCTGAACTAAGAAATATGTGAAGCCGTACATTTACGGACTCGAGCCGTCATGTCGCCTCTACGGCGTTTTGTCCGTGCGCGCCTCTCACGGCGCTTTCCAGTTTTGAAAAAGGCTGTTAACTTACGGTTTTTTTTTACAGTGTACGTCTACGACATCAGGCTGGATCCCATCAAGCCATTTTATTTATTACTCATTATTTCGGAATACTGCCAATTTCACAAGAAGATTTTGGCAGGTGGTATCAGCGTATCACTGTAAAAAATTAAGAAAAATAGGAAAAAAAAACAATATAGGCAAAACATTATATGGCAAAATTTATAAAAGGTACATCAACAAAGCAATTCAATTCAAAACGACCTATGCGCGGGAACAGCTAAGCACGCTTTTGTCAGGTAATAAATCAGCATCTGAAAAAAGCACCGAAACTTAAACGTGTCGGCCAGACATATACAGCGTCTTTTCTTTTTCTTCCTTTATTGATACTGTCAATCTCTTGCGAGATTGTAACAGGAGTGGTACATTGAAATACGTTCAACTAGGATGCACTTGCTGCGACAGCAGAAAACAAAAATCTGAATATGTGGTAGCATATTCAGATTTCCCTAGTCCCATGAAAACTAGGTAGCGTTGAAGAGGTGACGGCTGTGTGAACCATACGTAGTTTGAAGAACTAGTAACATCCAAAAACTCGGTATATGGGCAACATTCAATCCATTCAGAATATATTGAAATGCAGTTACGACGTTGTGTAACTTTTATAGAGAGCCGTAAATCAAAACGTAATGTTTGTCAACAAGAAAACGCGGACATGTTTGCCTTATGATAATGTTTACTTCGAGAGATGGAAACAAAAAGTCACAACTGGGAAATAATTTACTTTCCAAAAGTTCAGACATCATAAACACTCATTAAAGAAAAGAACATGGAAAAGTAATAAAGAGGCTCAAATGTATCTAGGTTTATTTTGCAGAGAACTTTACAAATGCTCGTGAGGAAGAAAGCATGGAGTTTAGAACAGAAACACACTCCTAGCATATGTTCTTAGCAGAACCTCTCTAGAAAGGCGGAAAACTTCATAACTGACACTACACCAAAGAAAGAAAATGAGTAACCAAGCACTCAATTATAGAACGTCCCTCAAATAGAAGAGATGAGGCCAACTCAAAAACCTGCATGTTGTTGTTTTTTCCCTCTTAAAGCAATTTTCCTCTATATTTTGCGAATGCGTAAAAACATTTTAAGCTAGAAGAGTAATAACATTATTCACAAGACGAAAACTTGCGCGTTCAATTAATACTGGAGACAGCTTTGACAGAGTTTTACCGTGTGCAAATCGTTAAACGTGTTTTTATTTGCACAACAATTTGGGGTATTTTCTTAAAACAAAGCAGAAATTACAAGATACATTCTTTTCTTTTAATTTAGAAAGGCGAAATTCTTTTTACGATCTTGCGGAGTATGGTAGAAAAGCATCCATGATATATTCCACTAAAATAAAAGGAATCAGGGAACGTGTATCCCTGGTCCCCATTCACTGATGCATTTCAGTGTGTTTAGTTCATCCGTTTCCATATTGAAAGCAAACTGTACAGGTGTATTCCACTGTAAATCGGTACTAAATATAACGCTCACACTGACGTTTGCATCCAGAGTTTTTAAATTACACGAAAAACCATAAAAGCAGGTATATACAATATGATTTCTCTCGCCAACGATCGCGTGTTTTGGCAACACTTCAAGAGCTGTTTGCCGAACTCGACTCAATTATGCCAACTGCTTTGAGTTAAAGTCAACTGTAACCCGTTGACATAAGCATATATCTGCTTTCTTAGGAAACTCTCCTCACAACGAATACAATATTTATAATAAAGTATTGACCAGATAAAATGGCAGGATATTTTTTTACAGGTAAAAAGAAAAAGTACTCTGCATTTGAATGAAGAACTTTTTGCATCATCGATTTCATGCTATCGTTGCAAATCTGAATATTTACCAACTGTAGACAAATATGCAACTCCGTATTATAGCGGATTAAGAAAATAACTTCAATTCCGGCGCCTTCGCAACCATAAAGGTCTTAATTCTACTTGCCAAATACTCACACGTAAAATATACAGAAGTTTTTTTTTCTTTTTTGCGGCTTTAAATTTCAAAAAAAAAAAAAAAAAAGGAACGCGAGATAGAGTAATTTAAGCCCCGAGGAAAGCGTTAATGGCCATGGCGGCCTCTAGAAAAAGGGTGAAATTAGGTAATTAGATAGCTTATTAACTAAAATGTTTTAACTATTAAATGTTTGACTTGAGAGCTCATAATGTATTTTGAGAATTGAAGCTGGACCTCCGTATGGTCTAGCCCTGCCATCAAAGTTTGATCTAAAACAAAATTGTAGTAGGTGCTCCGGGGTCAGGAAGTTTCACTTTGGTTCATGGCGTCAAACCGAGACTAGGCGAGAAAGAGCGCTGGTAAAGATTTCGCTCCGCCCTTTCGGGCATACGATTTGTTATTATCTCGGCCGGCTCCACTTGCTTAGGCGAAGCTGGCTGCGATAACGACGATCCACGGGGGCCGGAAGGGCGGAGCGATAACTTTACCAGCGCTCTTTCTCGTTTAGTTTCGATTTGACGCCGTGTACTAAAGTGACATTTTTTACCTCGTAAAACCTACTACAAATTTTTAACCAAACTTTTATGGCAGGGCTAGATTATATTGAGGTCGAACTTCAATTCTCTAAATATATTATGTGCCCTCAAGCAAAAAAATTAAGAAGTTAGTTAAAACATTTTAGTTAATTAGCTTACTAATTACCTAATTTCACCTTTTTACTGGAGGCCGCCGTGGTCATTAACACTTCCCCAGGTCTTAGATTACTCTATCTCACGTTCTCTTTTTTCAAAATTTGGTGCACCTAAAAACAAACCCTGTCTAAGAACGGTATCAACCACTCTGCAAGCCTAAAAGTTTCTAACACCAAAGCTTCAATAACATATATCACCTCCCTGTCAAGCGGAATCTTTCATGATATAAATGAGACAAGAGCACTACAACTAAAGCCTTAATGCGAACACTTCTCCGGTGGGTGAAAGCTTCACTGTTAAACATTAACAGGACAATAGTTGTAACAATTCGTGAATCAAAATATATGCCTGTGTTAATGGAAGACCATACGAAGTTTATTCTCTTGTTCTGTTGTTTTTTGAGCTCACCAACACCTCAAAGGCTTTTGCGGTGAAGAGCGAAAACATATATAAATTCGTTACCACTACATAAATAGTAAATTATATATTTTTAATGAACATATATCTAAAAAAAACTCACTCTAATGTTAGTTCTGCTTTTATATTCAAACACACAAAAACACAAGCTTTCTTATTGTATCGCAGACGCACTTAGCGAACCACTCAACCGATAGTGATCAGCTGGCTACAGTGTGCACAAACCCGGAATATGCTTATAGGCTGGGTTTTATATGAATGTTATTACGTTCAAGTGAGACAAAAGAGGTTTACAAACATCCCAGGGTAACGTGAAGCATACAAAACCCATAGTAGACATCACATAACCACCCAAAAAGAAGGCATACTTCGTCGTGAATGAATCATTCGTACTTATAATCAGGCCTAATTAATCGTAACCTGCGAGATTTACCAAGTGGTCAAATGCGAATAGAAAACTAGAGCGTTCGATCCGCAGTTTAATGCTTCCGGTAAGCACCAGGTCAGAAGCTGAAGGAAAGCACAAACTGCGGGACCATGTATGGCCCACGGGAACCTGCAGGAAAAGGCGACCGGCTGTGCGCACCGCTGACTCCCGACCTACTGACGAAGCGTAGCTCCCCACTTGGTTCCACAACGTCAAGGTAAAGATCATAACCCACGGATAACGCAGCGGGCGTCTGACGGTACAACTTACCACGGCAGCCAACAGATAGATTAGCGGGTGCGACAAAGCTTCTCCCGTCGCGATTACTTCAGTTACTGCAAGGTGCTCAATTCTCGCAATCCAAGAGAACCAAAGACTCAAAGAACTACACAGACCCTCCCAAGATGGAAAACCCAAATACTTTTCAACGATAATACAGTCAACTTTTATGGCATTCGTGGAATTGCGGCGGCGTTAATAAGAAGTTAGTTGAGCTTTCGTTTTCAGTGCATTCACATCAATGCGCACTTCTCGGATCTAAAACAACTACAGGCAAGTGTACCACAAGGAAGTATTTTGGGACATATTTTATTTAACCTATACATTAACGACATCATAAATATTTCACATAATGCCCAGATAATAACGTATGCGGACGATACGAGCATATTTTTTCAAGGAACTGGCATAAATGTTATTTCATCTGAAGTGAATAGTTTTCTCAATGTGCTTAGTTCGTGGGCAATGGCAAATTCGTTAAAAATCAATAGCAATAAAACAAAGGCCGTTCTATTTTGCCCTAAAAGTTCTTTCTGTCAAATAGATATACCACTTAAGCTAGATAGATCAACCATACAAGTTGTTCCAACGGTAAAAATACTAGGGGTGTTCTTTAACCAATACATGTGTTGGAACGAATACGTACAACATGTTATGTGTTAAGTATCAAAAATAGCAGGTATTGTTTATAAACATCGTTTTTGTTTACCAGAAAGGGTCAAGATTATATTATATAACACATTGTTTGCTTCGCATTTAAAGTACTGCCAGCTTGTATGGGGCAATACGACAAAATTAAACCTAGACAGATTATATATCGCACAAAAAGATCTTACGTTTAGTAGCCAATGTACCATATAGTAGTCATGCCGATATTTTATTCTCAAAATTTAAGGTAACAAGTATTCTTGACTTATACACACAGACATTAATAAAAAAATATAAAGATAGTATTTATTATAATAACAAATCATTCCTTCACTTAGCTTTACTGGCGGAAACCGCTTCGTATTATCATATGCGTAGTCCAGACCACTGGAGAGTGCCGCATCCCAGAACCAATTACGGATTTCAAAGTCTCCAGAAGACTGTACCATCTACCATTAATGGACTCATAAAAACAATATTCACATAGAAAATATGTCAAATAACCAAATTAGACAATTGTAGTTTATCACTCTCAGAAAAAAAGGGTGTATGTGGGTGTATCGCGCACACTTACACCCCCCTTCGACTGGAGACACCGGGCGAGCGTAATCGCACTCCCATCACGCGAATCCTCCTCTCCCAAAGGAATCGGCGGGCGTGGCGAGGGTGTTGCCAGGTGCACCATTACACCCCTCCCCTCCCCTTTCCTTTTTCAAAAAGGGGAGAGGGAGTGCTATCAGGAGAGCGCAAGAAAACAAACAAAATGCGCGCGGTAATAGAGTAGAGCGCGCGTCCTGATTAGCAGTCACTGGTTACACGTCATCCGACTGACAACCTATCGCGATAGCGATCGCGTTTCGCGCGTTATCTGGCCTTCGTGTTGCTAGGAGACTTGACCTCCTCACCTCCTGCATTCCATCTCGGCGTGCTTCGGCGGCCATACTTTTGCTTTGGCTGGCGGGTGACATCGCCTATGTTCATTCGCGCTATTTTGAATTGTGTGTTTTTTTAGAAGGTGGTTGGACAAAGCGGATCGTGTTCACGAAGCGATGCTTGGCACGTAGCTGCACTACAGTCACAAACCAAAATGTGCCCGCCCGATAAAGGTAAGTCTGCCGTTTACATGCACTCGTTGGATGCTGCGTTTTGCGAGGCATGGGGCCTGCTAGCTGGGGACGTGCTTTCCTTTTTCTCCTGTTTATGTCAGAGTTTCTTCGCTTTTGTATTTGTGGCATGTGTGCGCGGTGGCGGTGCGCGGTTCTCTGAGTGTACAAACGAGCACGACATCGCAGCTTCGAGACATTATTCTTGCGTGTAGAGCTGGCGTCATTCAGAGCAACGGGTCTCTATCGTTTCGCCAAAAAACACTTTTTGTGGACAGATGTTTCATGGACTCTCGTTCGTCGACACTACCGTTCCATCGACAGTCGTTACGCGGATTTAGCGTTGTAGGGACATTTTGTCGCGGGTGTATCCTACACGTACTATCCGCTTCGTGGCAACAGTGTGAGGCAGCTCCTTACAGAAAAAAGGTAGTTTGTGCTGTCGATGAAGCATTCTGGCGATGAATCATCGCGTATCTATAAAACGATCTGTCGGTGAAACGTTCGATTGCAGAGCAACATGCTCGCGCTTGTTACCGGCTTCGCTCGCACGTATGGTTATGCAATGCGATTTTCAGTGGGGATGATGGAACTAAGGTGGCGCTTCAAGACAAGGCAGTTAGAGTTCTTTTATAGGTTCCCTACGGGAGTCAGAGTTGCGCGTTCATCTTCTTAGCGCCGTCTTTCCTGCACGGCATGTTGATCCAGCTCCTCACGCGACTTTTGGACCTCTTGGCGAATATGTGCTGCCACCTCGACACGAGGCTAAAGCGCGAAACACATGTACGACGAAACCGTCCGATCCGACGGTCGGAGGCGAGGGTTTTCAACGCTCCCCGATGCTACGAACAGCCTCTCCCCCCAAGGTCATTCCGGCAGTCCGCACGTCGGATCGGAAGGTTTTCGTCGTACATGTGTAACGCGCGCCCAAGGCCTCTCCCACCCGTTCCACACCCAAAACGTCAGCTACATCCTGTTCAACCATTGAGGCGCTGTGACCTAGATACTGCTTCCCCAAACTCGCCTTTGTCCCCATCGTGCGTAATCTTCCGCCCCCGAGGTCGACACAACGAAACCATATTCCCTCCCTGCTCGGCCACTTCGAAGAGGGAGAGGGTACTGGAACCATTGACTCTCGAACCGACGAGGCGCGCGGCGCGCTCAAAAGCAGGGGTGCGTACGGCGGGGCGCGTGCAACGTTACTGTCTTGCACGGTACGTGGTCGGATCTCGTCAAATAGCGGCGCGGCGGCACGTAGAAAATAGACGCGCAACTCTGGCTCCCGCAGGGAGCCTATACAGGAACTGGTACTCTAGTGCAGCATTGAGATTATAGGCTCCAGCCAGAGTTGCGCGTCTGGTTTCCACGTGCCGCCGCGCCGCTATTTGCCGATATGCGATCGCGTGAGGAGCAGACTCCAAATGCCGTGCAAGAAAGCCACCGGTACGGTGGCTTCGCCGACGGTGCAAGCGCCTCGGTGTGCATACCCCCGCTTTTGCCTCCTCCTGTCGTGTGTTGTCCCCCCCCTGCCACCCCCCTAAAACAGCCGCCACAGGGCAGGTTAAAGACTGGCCGGCGGCGCCCAAGGGATACTAAGAGCACTCACTCCCCCCCCCCCCCCCCCCCCTTCCTGACTCGAAAACAAGTTGAAACGCCACTGACCATACATATTCCCCACGAACTACACCCTCTACAATACAGATACAACTACACATTGTATCTGTATTCCTGAATGCTTTTTCACCAGTTTCGCGGAAGTGTCTCGGGGATATAGCATTGCATAAAAGACAATGTATCTCAGTATCTGTATTTTTGGCCTTAAAGCAGATGTATCTCAGTATTCCCGAATACTTTTTGGAGTGTGTCTGCCCAGCCCTTGTTTATGGCACATTAATTTATTCTATCATTCTTATTATTTTCCAGGTGCTTCGGGCAAATCAATCCATCTGAAGTGCGATACAAAAGTGCAACCAGTGGCATTGCACCGAAGTTGCGAACTCTTCAACTGCTTTGACATCTGTGAGTGTACCGTCCTTCAATTATACTCCGTGTCACTAGTTGTGTGTAGTGCAGGTGAATGCAACGGCCATGCGAAGAGAGAAAAGGCGAGCACTAGGAAGGCATATGGGAGGGCAGGGCAGGGCTGGGGGAGAGGGGGAAAGCACTACGAATGTTAGATAGGAGAGGAGGTTACTCTCCTCACCCGCCTTTCTAGCGCTTGCCCTTTCCCCTCTTCGGGCACTGCCTTAGCCTGTGCGGCGCGCAAGTAGTGACTCGGAATATATTCACCATTGTACAGATTATGATGCACTGGCAGGTAATAGATAACTGGGTAAAATTAATCTGCTCAGTGCTTGAAGACGCAGCTCGCGTCTTGCTTGAACACGGCCCACAGGAAACCAGCTGCAACCTTCCGTTCTCATAACGAGCATTACCAATCACATGCATTATAATATGTCGCTAATAGACCGATCTCACCAGCTAGTTTGAGTACGCCACCGCTGCCGATATGCATCGTGGGAGCTGTAGTCTTTCTACACTCGCGACAACCATGCTGGAGGTTTGCGCGAGCAGACCACGAGGCAGCATGAGCTGTCGCGTGAACTGGAGTCTGCCTCTTACGAACTACAGTTATGGCGGCGTCACGCATGCGTGGAAAACTTGGTGGGATCGGTCTATTCATTTACGCTGGAAACGTAGCTATGCTCTTATAACATATCCACATAGTTAATGTAGTTTCGTTTTTATTTTTCAGGTGTTTAGTCTCATTTTCCTTCCCGTCTTTTTTTTAGTATTTAGCACCTGCACGACAATTCCGCTGGTAGGCTGCAACCACGAGCTCTTTGCCCAAGGATGCACTTCAACTGCATGAACTCTCGCTTGTCAGAAGCAACCACCAAAGATAAATTCATGAGCTCTGGATTCTCGCCCTCAGAAAATATCACCATTAAAATACAAGTATTCGCTCAGACTGGTGCTATCAGAAATTCTCAGAAAAGCAAAAGGCATTCTTTCGAGACATGTTGAGCTTGAATATATCCTGAGTGAAATAAGCAACGGCAACAACAGTGTACTTGTTCTATTGTCCTCTTACAAAATGCCAGTATGTTGGCGGCAGTACCACTTTAATTCTTGTGATTGCATCAGGAAAGGGATAAGGGGAGCACTACAAATGAATCACGGCTAAAAATGTCACTGTCAAGATTGCAAGTTACAAAATGTGGAGAGTGCAAGGTCCTTTTAACAAATTTCTTGACCCCCATGCCTTACAGAAGCCCTCGATCTTTTGGGGGTGGGCTATCTGGCCTCTACACTCAAATGTGTTTGAGAGCACTGTTTTAGATGTTCCAAAATTTTGTTAAAGGAAGCTTGCATTAGGACACCTCTGATGTTGCCATTCGTTTATCTGGTTAGGGGCCACAATACAAGGTTCTTATGGCATTTTTTGGCTTATTGTGCATTTTATTAGTAAAAAATAAACACAGTTGCAATAAGAAACAGGCTGGCATTGTTGAAAACCGCCAAAATCAGTTGTTTAAGTATATTGAAAACACATGCTTTTTATCTGTGTTTTCGGTTTGCCAGCCTTGCGCCTGTATCTAAAGTGGTAAACTTTCCACCCCACTATTCTTCAATGGTGTGCAAAATATTTATGAAGTTGGCTGAGTTCCTGGTTTTTGGTAATGCTCATTAAGTAAGGTGTGGGGCCTTGACAGTGTCCTATATGTATCTAATCATGGTATACAACTGGGTTTTGCTTTTCAGGAATGCTCCATGGCTCTTTTTGGTGGTCAACACCCAAGGCACAACACTAAAAGATAAGACATGCAAGAAGAAGAAGAAAGGAAACAAGCGACGTTTCTGGCGCATGCATTCAATGTGTATTTTTGTAGTATATGTTTCACCCAGTGTTTATGAGCAATAAATATGTAGGAACAGATACCAATTTTCGTAGCTTATTTTATAAAATATTGCATGATCCTAACAATATTATATTCGCAGGAGTGACACAAAAGCTCTCAATTGTATTTCAGGTTGACAGTTAGGACGTCAAAATGATGCCAGGCCACATAATGAAATGACGATAGAATGTGGGATGGGCAGCTTAATTGTTCGGGTTGAAAAATGGGACATGAAAATGACACAAAACACCGTCGTTTGACGGTTAAAAGCTTGGAAAAGAGCTGCAGACATTTCCTGTCAATTTGATGGAAAATGTTCTAGTGTTAGTTTTGTTGACTTCGCACGTGTACACCTAAGAGTGGGGTTTATCGGTTCCCAGTAAGTGAGAACGGTGTGGAAAACGGTATATAAGTACACCTAAGAATGGGGTGTAACTGCATTCCCAGTAAGTGAGAAACGGAATATCTGTGCACCTAAGAATGGGGTGTATCAGTATTCCCAGTAAGTGAGAAATGGAATATATGTACACCTAAGAATGGGGTGTATGAGTATTCCCAGTAAGTGATAAACGGAATATATGTGCACTTAAAAGAGGGGTGTATCAGTATTCCCAGTAAATGAGAAACGGAATATACGTACACCTAAGAATTGGGTGTATCGGTATTCCCAGTAAGTGAGAAACGGAATATACGTACACCTAAGGTTGGGGTGTATCAGTATTCCCAGCAAGTGAGAAACGGAATATATGTACACCTAAAAATGGGGTGTATAAGTATTCCCAGTAAGTGAGAAACGGAATATATGTACACCCCGGGGTGGGGTGTGTCTTATGCACCCGCTGAGGTGCACATGTGCACCTCCAAATGAGGTGCATGTATGCACCCCTTTTTGGGGTGTCGCATATATACCCATGGGGGTGTCGTATATGGGACAAGTCACATACACCCCACTGGGTGTAAGTACTACACCCTTTTTTTTAGAGTGTGTAACAACAAATAACATTTTAAAAGTGCTGTGCTGTTCAGCATATCAAAAGCTGTATTATGTTGTGTATGTATTTTTTTTTGCAAGTGCCGACTAATCTGCCCAAGTCTGTATGGGAAGCAGGGACCTGTCAAGCTACGCAATGTAGCTTTTTTCCCTGTCTCCTTCTCCAAACTGGAGTCAAAAAAAGTTAAATTAAAGCGAATTAAAAAACAAAACAAAAAAACTTCGCTCATTTGCACTAGACAGCGTCCATTTAGCGACAAATTCGCCCCGAGTGGAATGCATGTGCATCGCCCTGTCGTCGCACTCGAGTTTCCGTGCTGACCCGAAGGAGCGGGTTGCCGCCAGTGCACTAATAGCGAATTCCATTGGGCGCCTCCGCCACCGAGCCAGGTTATCCGCAGTGCTGCCAAAAATACGTCACAATTCGCTTGCCGACGGTGCGAGTGCAGTTTTCAATGGAGGACGTAGAAAACCCTCCACAGATTTGATTCTATATATCTCACAATCTGTGAAATGACGTGCAAGCTGAACGACAGCGGGTATCGCTGGGATCGTGCCGCATTCAAGTCTTCCCCACCCGTACGGTTGTACTTGGTTGTTGACCGGGAAAGCGACGGGGTGCAGCAGTTCTGAGTTTTCATGCTGTACCTATTGCTCAGGCCAGCGAATCACAAACGTATTTCTAGCCTTTTTCGGTCATAATCAGCAATTTTCTTTGAAGGGCTTAAGTTACAATTGACAATGTATCAAAGTAAATGGATCGACGCTAATGTTTTGTTCATAAATGTGACACCCTTCCTCGTGTCGTATAATCATTTTGACCTGCGCTCAATTGGCATGGATCTGTCAGGATATGCTTTACTAATGTATATATTAAAACGATTTCAAGATACCTCTCGGAAGCTGATCGAACGTTGCGCTGTAATCGCTGTCACGCGATTTCTAGATGCCGAATCGTAGCCAGTCGTTTCGATCCCTCGCAATTATCGTAACCTTCAATCAAAAAAACTTCGAACAACAAGAGGAGCACGTTCTTCGGATGACGATGCGCGAAATCACTGTCCTTTCTCGCATTTTTAGACGGGAAAGTATTCGCCGCTCAAAGATTTCTCATTCGCTCGCATTCAATCGAGCAGGAGGGGCAGACGAATCCAGTCGGGGAACGGGCCTCCGTGAACTCGTGGCACTCACGTCGCAGAAATGGATAAACAACCCACAGCGCAAAGTTTTTATATTGTAAAGGTAGCGATACCAGAATCGTAACTTTTTTTTCTATTGGGCGCCGCCTTGTTGACCTGTGAGCGAACCTGTCCGATTTTACGGTGCACCGCCGTGCAACACCCATGCCCACGCTTGCCGTGCACTCCGCCAATGGAAGTAGCTCAGAGCGGCTGCCCGAGTACCGTGCGCCTCAATGGAAGATGCGATAGCTATCTGGCGTGCACAGGGTGTGCATTCGTGGGCCCAACGGAAGACGTTGTAAGATACCGGATCCGCAAAGACAGAAGGGATGGCTGCTTCCCCTTTCTGAACGAGTTTACATTAGGGTATACATGGGTGCAGGTACCCTCCCATTTCAAAAGGGAAAACCACAAAGCTCTGCGCACCTATCCGTTACAATTACGTAAAAACCTGTCGGCGTCAAGATCATTATATTTTTGCGAATGTATCTTCTAGGAAAGCATTTGCAGTTTACCTGACATAAAAATGCCAGGTAAATTTCCCATTAAAGCGTTTTCCTCACACGCTCCAGTATTGAATAAATCTAAACTTGTCTGTATCGATCCGAAAAACCCCGGTGAGCACATGAGGGCGTCGTGTCTGCAACGCATCACACACCACAAAAAGCTCCCCTTAACCAAGCATAGCTAACCATGATTCGCGCGTAATGCACGCAAGGCAGACTCATCAGAAGATCGACACAAGTTTTTGTTTCCATTAGTTCCGCATTTTCATGTTTCTTTTTGCACAGCTTAATGGCTTGCTGCAAACAATCACGACGCGTTAACTTTAGGATTTTGCAGAAAATCAAGGTAACCGGTTGAATTCGCAAATGAATAGGACTGTTTTCACCAACAACCAAATCCGTCCATTGACACCGTCCGGGGGGTTGTTTTCAAGCATGTGTGAAAATGCGAGGTCAAAACATGCGGGAAAAATGTCAGGAAAATGTCGATGCAAAATAGGAAAGCAACAACAAATCTCACTCACGTCAGACTTGACATTTTTCCACTCTGCATTCGACATTTGTTGTTGCCCTTTCTTTGGAGCCGACGTCAATTGGTTACTTTCAATCCGGGTTAACGATTCTCCGGGAGACTTCACAGAAAGCCTTTTTAGCTGCCGTGGTAGATTCAGAGTCACTGAAATCTAATGAAGCGTGTGAAGCGATAATTATCGCTCTGTCGTTAAAAGGCTACGGAGCGATAATTAGGCTCCCGAGAGCATAGTTATCGCTTTGTAGCCTGGTAACGACAGATAATTTCATACTATTTTTAACGATATATCTTCAATAAAAAAAGTTTGGATATAAATTACGACAGCTCAATTATCATTTCTATATGTTTTTTTTTTTTTTTAAGATGTTGCAGACCTATTTTTCATTAACCATCAACTCTAAAAAAATCAGCTCGCCAAGAAGCTCCATGACGATCTGTTGAAGCCCAAATTGGCCGGGACGAGCTGTTGGTTTTTTCACAAATTTGTTTCTAAATACCAATCTACGAGGATTCCAGAAACCCCAAAGAGCACACTTGCGGCTCAATTTTTTTTGTTGTTTTTCTGCTAAAAAACAACCGATTGATAATCAGGTCTTTGGCGCCTAAGATCTGATGTAACTCTTATTTTTATGGTGATGTGATAGTGCAGAGATGATGTAAAAGTAGGTTAATGCGCCATCTCATTTGCATCTTTACAAATATAAGCAGTAGATTTAGTAGAACGTGACCTTTATAAATACTGGAACACCAAAAACGGAATGATTAAAAAAAGAAGAAAAAAAAAGCGTGGACTTTACAGTTGGTGATTACTGCCCTAGACAATGACGTCATAAAGCCTGCCGTGGTTCTTTCATTCCGGTTTGACTTTTTTTCTATAAAATGGTTACTCTGGAGTGAAATTAAATTTTTGTTTTGAAGCGAAATTTTTACACGTGCAGCACAACGAGCTTGAGTATCATCTTAGAGCGGTAAACCGGAACCCTCGGCCTACAGCAGAAAAATAAACTCCAATAAACACCGAATTTTCGCTAAAAAATAAACTCCGAAAAACACCCTCCGAATTTCACGAAAAATAAACTCCGAAAACACGGAGCCCTCGTTATGCTATACTTATTTCCCTTGTTTTTATATAGTCATCTAATTCTGGCTTTGTCTCCAGTCATTGGGTACCTCTCCCACCCCCCACCCCCCTTCCAATTTTATTTTATCAGTTACCTCTCTTACCTTTTATTTGCTTTGTGTTCCTAGTGTCTTGACTAGTCTCATTCTTATGCTATCTATGCCTGTCGCCGCCCAGTAGGTACTATACTTTCTGCTCTGTCCCATTCCCCCGTGGTCGTCTCAGTTGTCTCGTTGGCGTTCTCGTCATGCGCCGTGTTGCTGTTTATGATCTGTCCGACCTCGTTCGGTTCAAGTTCTGCGAATGTTGCCTCGATTCTTCGTCTAATAAATTCCTTTGCCCCCTCCCCCTCTAAAATTATTCCCTTTGTTTGGTCAATGAAAACTGGAACCCTTCTGTTTTTCTACCCTGCGCATTATTGTGCTTCCAGAGCCTTTTTGCTGCATTCCTATCATTTTCATTTACCTCCATCATCTACTCCACTCCAACTCTACTTATCTTGGTCTGGAATACAGACTAGTAGATTCCTCTCTTTTTCTTTTCTGAAATGTATCCCCTATGACACCTCTGCGTGTGTGTCCCCCTTTTTCTTTGCCCATCTGCAATCCCTTTGAGGCCTCTTGTCACCCTGCTATGGCCGCCTTGACTTCACTGTCCCACCAGCTTTTTGCTGTCTGTTTCCTTCTCAATCTTC
Organism: Ixodes scapularis; assembly: GCF_016920785.2. Taxonomy (NCBI): domain Eukaryota; kingdom Metazoa; phylum Arthropoda; class Arachnida; order Ixodida; family Ixodidae; genus Ixodes; species Ixodes scapularis. The sequence continues at coordinate 111,213,933 of NW_024609880.1, read as the reverse complement.
CTCCATGTTTCATTTCGAACTTTTTTTTATTTATAAGTGCGTGATTAACTCTATTCACTTTGTCAGCAACAGATGATGTGGTTGATTTTTTTACCTAGAATTTGTGGAAGGAACTTGAATCCCCGAGAAAACTTTGGCGTGAAGCTTTTAAAGAACACTTAATGAAAATCCACTACAAAACACCAGTACGAAAAACAATCACGGGCCCCTCAAATCTTGCGATTCTTTTTGCGCTAGGTTTAGCAAACCAATTTTTCCCTAAATTTAGCGGGATTTAGCGCAACTACCGATCTCACAAAAGCTCATACATAAACACCAGGCGGAGCTCGAAAACCCACTGCACATTCTGTCTCTCTTGACTTTAGGATTAATATACAATTTTTTCCACCATCACCAGGATTCGTGAGCTCGGCCTGAAGCAAAACAGAGCATTTTCAAGAGTTCGTGCCATCTGGTGGAGGCTGCGTCAATTATTTGAGTCCATCATTATTTGGATACGGACTCTGAGCATCTATTGAACGCGAGAGTTGCGTCAGTGTTCGGCGAAGACTCGTATCCAGTCACGTACTTCCTGTCCAAGAAATGGCGACTGACATTGTTGCTTGATGACGTTTCAGAACCCAGTATGATCGAAAAAGCTATGGAACAAAGGGAGAAAATTTACTTCATTAGACCCTAAAATGCTTTGCTGTCTGTACTAAAAATATAAATTACGGTATATTCGTTAACGTGTTTTCTGTGTTTTCGGGAATTATAGGGCAAGTACACTCGTAGGTTAATTTTGAATTTATAAATTAGGAGTAAATATGCCCCGGGCTTTTCATTCTCTTCTCCCAGGGAAATTGTATTTGTTCTACATTGGATATTCAGTATTACAATGACAATTGAACAAGATGGTTGAAAAAAAACCGAGACTGCGGGTAAATGACACAACACTAAAAAGGTTCTTTTAACTATGTGCAATGTACACCCGCTCGCTTGCGCCTTTACATTTTGAACAAGATGTTTCTTTTTTTCGGAGAAGTTTGTCTCAGAGTGTGTTTCCAAAATATGTAGTGGGTACCACACAACAACTTATTTACTAAAACACTCTTAAACAAGACTTTGAAGAAAGCTCTGGTCCACTTTTTTATTTTAACATTGCACGCGGGGCAATATAATCACACTCTTACCGTATTATTTTAGTGAAAAGAAGGAGAATCCCGCGCCAATATTTACTAATTAATTATGTGATCGAATAATTAAGATATGACTTTAGTAGCTAGCCTTAGAATTCTCAAAAACACACCGAATGGGTCAAAAAAGCTACTTTGGATATGTATTATAACATTTATTTTAATATTTGAAAAAACATATTTCTAGCGATTCAAGATGACCACCGTATGACCGAATCCTTAAAAAAAAAAAAAACTTTCCGAGACCGGTTTTAGGGTTCAGGTCAAGTAGGGCGGAAAGAATCCAACAAATACATCTGGGATCTACCACCTAACCCTGAAATCTCCACCAACTCTTCGGTGCCTCTGGAAATACCTCCGCTAAGGGCTCTCGTAGGTTGAATTTTATGTATTACAGAACAAACAAAAAAAGCAGGCCGTAAATAAATAAAGTTTTAATATAGGGTGTCCCAACGTTTTTGGTCCCCCAAGTAGCCTGGGGAGTCGCCCTGCGCAGACGCAGAATTTCTGCACATGCGGACTGCGATGTCACAAGTTGCTTTGGGGAACCCAAAGCGTCCGCGTCTCCTATTCTTAAACTCCCTAATGTCTAAGGATAATTCTGTGTCCAACCGGTCAATTTTCATGTTCAGTTGGTGTTCGAGTTCAGTCATCTTCTAGTTCACTCCGCGATTCGGTCTAAGAGTGTTGGGAACCTGCCGAGGTTCAGGATCGGCCAGATTCGACTTTTCGAAATTTCAACGTGAAGGTCGAAAAACGTCCAACTCAAGTTCAACTACTCTTCGCGTGCGTCAAAATGCTAAAACGATCTGACGAAATCTGCCGGAGGATAGATAAAGTATTTATCGGAAATTTTAAAAGCAAAAATTTATAAGCTTAAGTGTTTGCTTTTTATTTTATGTCAGTATTACTAACCGTTTTGTAGAACTTCTAGCAAAATACTCCATGCCTTATTTAGTTAAAAGAAAATTAACGTGTAGAAATCGGGGAACACTGCTCACAAAATCAAACTTCGTCGAATTTTGGCAAGTTTGAAGGTTTGCGAAACCATGCAATCGAACTTCAAGGCCCGACACCTGTTCGCGACATCCCTGATCTAGATATGATGAGTGGAGCTCGTCTGCGACTCGCGTGTTTACAGAGACCGCCACTCGATTTCCGTTTGGTGACGTCATTGCAGAGTCATGCTGTCGCCGACCGCGATCCTAGCCGCATCCAGGGTGTTGAACCGGAACCGAACTGAAACGAAAACCGGAACCGAAGCATTATTTCTAGCCGAACCGGAACCGAACCAAACCGAAATCTTCGCCACCATCTTGAAACTGAACCGGAACCGAACCGAAAAAAAATGTACCGGTAACCGGTTCAAAATGGTTAAAAATAATTTTTTTCTTCTGTTTGTATCAGAAAATGAATATATGGGAATGACGAATTAGGCAGCTGTATTTCTATGTGTTGACCAAATCGTCATATACGGAATTGCAATGTATGATATATTGTCGGTTTTCGTGGCGCCTTTGTATTGGCACTATGAATAAACATGTATCCGGTTGTCGCGTGACGTCATGCTGTCAATGCATGCTGCCAAGTAATGTCACGTGACCCGGTGATATCACCTGACTCACTGCATCAAATCGTTTTACTATGAGGAAGTCCCTAGATGTGTTGACCTTGTTGACTGCGTGACGTCACATGACATCACCATTTTACACAGAGAGTCACGGGACACCGTGACGTAAGCGATTTTCATAACCCCGATTTGAGTGCACGGGTTCATGACAATCAGCATAGCCAAACATTCGCGCAGCGGCTAATGCTAAATTAGATTTGATAATAGCCCAACTCTAACAATATCTGAAGCTCAGCCCTAGCTTTTGCTCTCCAAACACTAGAGCATGACTATGATGATCACTGACGGTATATAATTAGCATCAGATCACGTGGCCCCTTGTTCAAATTGCGAGTTGAGGAGGAGATCGACAGCTGTCTCTTTCCTATATTTTTTTTCTCATTTGCTATTGCGAAGAGGGGAAAACTAATAGATGTTTTCGCAAGCTATTAATGTCAGGGATTGCTTTTTAACAGGTTTTACTGAAAGTACAAAAAAAATTGTTGCACGACCAACGTTACATCATTGACGCACCCAAACATTTTTTCGGTGTTGCTGAACTGCATCCGAAAGATGTCCCCGAGAATAGAAGTATCGAAATGACTAAATGCGACTTATTAATTTGACGTTACATAGAACGACATGTGGGTACAAAAAAAAGCCTGAAACAAGGAAAAAAATATACTAGTGGCTTTAGAGAGACAGCCGAGCGTTGGCAGTCGCTCTAAGTCTCACACCAGCGTCGTTCTCAAGTTATTGCCCAAATTTCGACCTCCTCTGTATTTTACTTAAACGAACCATAAAATATTTTTATAAATTCACTAAACACTACTTAGAATCACTCCCTAACATTAATAACTGAATAAACTTGGCTTTGCTTTTCTTTCTAGGCAATGGCAGTCGCCAAAAAATAAGAGAAATGTGAGCCCCTCAACTCGGATCCAGAAGCGGTTACGTGGCTCGGCGCATATCCTATGCCGTCAACGTTAATCCTACCCCCGTGCTGGGGTTGGAAAGAACGAAAACGACGCGTGCTGAGCTCCAGGCATTATTAGAGTTTGGCTATGCTCATCACCGCAGTGGTTGGACACGAGCCACTACCCAAGTTTCCGCCGAGGTATAGATTGTTACGAGCCCATGTACAGTGCTCACGCATGTTCTCCTGTCCAATACATGAGCCGTGCTCAACTGTCGTCTTGCGGGTGGTTTTGATCCTACAATTACGTCAATCTTTGCGAAGGCAAGACTAAAATAAATAGTCTCATTTTATCGTCGCAATTTTACCGTGACATAGAAGCTTCTTAATCAGTGGTGGCCTGTGCGAGTATACTTGAGCCAGACTAGGACCGGTACGCCTCTGAAAAGGCATGAACATTTCAACCCGATATCGTTTTATGACCCCTTTAAGCTTATCCGGGTGGACAATAAAAGCAAAGGGGGGTTTCTTTCAGGAAGTGACAAGTAAAATTGTCGAAATAGCACACCCAAACGAAGAATTGTGTGTGTGTGTGTGGGGGGGGGGGGGGGGGGGGGCGGGGGCGGGGGGCGTGGTTTCAAAAACATTCTGCGTTGAAAAAAGTCCTTCTACCCCGCATCTTCGGCCCAGACCAAAAAGCGTGGCGGAAACTACTTTGTTTGCAAAAACACTGTTGCCAAAAAGCAGTTTTTTATCGTTCCAGGCGCTCGCGCCGCTCCTCACGACGATGCACTTATAATAATAATACGCACCTTTAAAATACTTAGCTTTCACTGAGCTTGAACCTCCTGCAGCTTGCATTTTGCATTATTGTAATTGATTTTCTCAGCAAGTAGAAATCACGATCGTAATACTGTTGAAATTTGGGCTAGTAGGTGAAGCAGGTTTACGGGTAAAACAGCGCGAACAAGGACACAGGACAGAGAAAATGCACAGAGATGTGCATCTTCTCTGTCCTGCGTCCTTGTTTGCGCTGTTTTACCCGTAAAGAATCACAATCACCGCCAGCACATAGTGCGATGACGTCACGTGCATACCATGTCAAACAGTTCGGCTTTCTGGTGAAATGCGAGGTTCGCAACACTAGCCAGAGATGTCCGAACTCTAAACTTGTGCAGTATTTTTAGCCATCTCACGGTGATATACGGCAGTCTAGAGAAATGTTAGAGCGCATGACTATTGAAGAATAGTGTTGTAAAGTGAGGGCCCAAAACAAGCGCACGTAAAACCGAATATAACATTAGCCACTCCAGGCAGTCTGTCGCGAAATTTCAAGCTCATGCATGCTGATGAAATGTGGTTTATATAAAGATTTTAAGAATCTTTGTCTGTCCTTCACGCTATTTATGGAAAATTAGGAATTTCATTGCATGAACCTTTATGCACATCTTTTCGCTGTAAGGCGTTCTGTAAGGCATTATTTATAAAAATATCGTTAATTATATCTCTGTTTTTGCACATTTCGTGTATTTTCCTTTCGATATATAGTGTGAGCACAAAGTCCTTTTTGGCGAACCTTCCAACCCGTTATTTCACACTGCCAATCAGCGAACAAAAAACACGTTCACGCAGACTCAACACCTCACGTAGTTTCGAGCATCGTCCTTCCGTGTCGGTCTCAAGCGGTTATGCGAACTTTATAAAGGACAATTTACTGATCATTAGACAGTTTTAGTGGACCGTACGCTATAGCTTTGCGTACGCAAGAAAATGGCGGGCCGCGAGTGCGCTTGCGCAGAACACAATAAAAGGGCTAGCGTATTGCGTACGCACGCAACGCTGGGGATTTCGCGTTGCTGGCTAGCGGGCCTTGCGAAACGCTCTCGAGAGATCTCGGACCCAACGAGAGCGCCAGTTTCAAGATGGCGGTTGCGTCGACTGGCGCAGCAAGGGCGACGTGGTGTTTTCGAAGTTCTGTGTTACGTGAAATTGCGTGGTGTTCAGCTCGGCGATTCTTTCTGGTGCTTACCACGGTCGAATCAGATCGCCGTGCAGCTGAAGGAGTGCACAGTAAAAATGTTCGCCGCTCGGAATGTGCGTCGACGCTGTGATCTGCTCAACGCTAAGCCTATTCCCACAGTTCATCGCCGACGGACTAACGACTCTAAAAAAATCGCCGAAGTTCTCGATATTCACTGAACATCAGGGTCATGAATTTAATTCCGCGATAGCATTGATAAAAGGTGCCGTTTCCTCGGGACGAGTGACGGAGGCTCCGTGATCGAATTTGGCTACGCACTCGTACTCGTAGCCTCTGTACCCGCAAAAAAGCGCGCTTGATGAGGCAGCTGTGGCTTGGTTTAATTTAAATAAAAGGATTGGACACGTTTTCATTTTCAATATTTCTTTCCAAGAGCATGGTTGCGCTATAAGCACGCGGAATTCTATGGCTCTAGCAAATCTAACCGAGATCATGCGCGCTGTTCACTGGAAAACGTAACGCACAACTGAATTCGGCCCGAGCAGGTCATTTTTAGCGTACGCTATACTATTGGGTATTGCGTACGTAAGGTCCAGCAACGCTATACTAAAACTGTCTATTATAAAGATATATTTAGTTACTACTAAGTGAATATTTGACAACATAAATGAAGGGGCGACCACCCAAAGCAATGCCCCCCCCCCCCCTCTCCCCAAAATGATCTCAAAGGTTTTCTGCCAATCTTTTCCGTCGTTTTTATCCTCGACAGGGACGTTGTCAGTGATTTGGGACAGCCTTACACACGTTTTTGGTTTGCAGCTAATTTAAATAACTATGTGTTCTTCACACATATTATTTCTCAAACATATAGAAGTCTGTTATTGCCTCTTTTATGTTGTGAATATAAGCTTTATGTGTCTGTGGGCTGGACAACAACGAAGTAAACAGGGGCGCGCGACCGAACTATGGCAATTACGCGCGCAAACCCTCAGAAAGTGTCCAATTAAGTAGCTGCCATGTCGGGTAGAACATGAAATACTACTTCGTTTTACTTAACAAAGGAGAATCTTGGCGGACGCTTAAGGTTCGCCTTTAAAAGTGGAACGCTATCGTTTGCATCGCCGTCTCATTCGCCGTGCAAGCGTGCCTCGCGTGGGCCAGTCAGGAGCGTGTCTAACTCGCAACCGAAAGGTCCGGGGTTGGAATCATGCCTAAAATTCCCAACTTTTTTCTTTCAGGCAAGGAAATACTTTATAAAGTGAAATCATTGGAGACATATGGCGGCCTTTAATTCGCATTACATGTCACGTTTCATTCACTTTCATTCCACGTGTGATGTCACGTTTACGTGAACACTGTGGGCTGTTCGAAATTCCTGCGCGAGTGCATGTAGCTGTGGCGTCATGACCTTATCGATCAATCAGGACTTTTCAGTCACGCCACCGACATCGGCTTTTCTGTAACATGAGCTCCTTAACGCTATCGCGTTAAAACTATCAATTCGCAAGGGTGATACTTATTTGCAAATTAAATTGAACGGCATCTTGTCAAGAACAAGCCGCAAGAGGCAGGCTATGCCAGTTTATCTTGTATAAGAAAATGTATTCTTTCACTTGGGCAATTGCTATTTTGGGCCAGTTTCGATCTGAGTGCGAAGGCGCGTATAGAGCGAACAATATTGGTTACTCCTTTGTGCATGACTAGTCGCATGGATCGCGGTGCTTAGAGCAAACAATGTTTTGTTAGAAAACCAAGCGTTGTGATTCACGCTCGGTGCTTCTACGAAAGGTAGACTGAAAAAGATTGTTCAAAAACTTTCGTACCATTTTGAAAATTTCATTGCTCAGTTGTTTCGTCCTTACACATATATTGTGAAATGTATTTCGTAAACCATATTTCATAATATATATGACCACGAGGTGCCCATTTCATGATTTTATGTCCTTTAATTACTTCCTTAGTTCAAAGACACAATCACGATTTAACTTTTAATAGTGCGACACATAGTTTAACTAATCACGAGTATTTCATGCGACGTACCACACTTTGCGACAACATTTTATACCATGTAAATAGATCAGCTTGAACTTTAGAATTATAGTTAAACACGAAGAAAGGACAGGAAACAACAGTATAGTTATAAATTTCAAGCCGATCTATTTAGAGGTATGTATCAGCAAGCTCAAATTTTTACAGTCGTACTTAAACATTTTGATTCAGGTAAAATATATGTCACTGGTAAACAAAAGGATCTTGAATCATATGAACATGACCTTATAGATGTTAATCTAGATTTTCTTCTACTGTTGCTTCGAAATTAAAAAAAACTGATTTTCATATTTTTGGTACCTGAAAACAAAAGTAAATTGCACAGACGCTAAAAGAAGCTTTATAGTAAATCGTTTCACGGCGTAAATAATGTCTAGTGCCAGAACAACGCGGAAAATATATTCGCAATTTAGCGATTCAAACCGGTTCCAACCGTTATTTTATGCTCCCCGCAACTGAACCGGAACCGAACCGAAATCCGTGAACCCGAACCGGAACCGAACCGATAAGAATTTCGGTTCGACACTCTGTGGTCCGCGTCCCAGCAGTGGCGCTGGATGTGACAGGCGCCTGTTGTGCTGCAGGTCGCTCTTCAGCTTGACAGTCGGCGGAAGCTTCGGAAGCCAGGAGTCGGGACGCCGCGATGACAGCGAAGCTCCTGTTTGCTCGAGCTTTTCCCAAGACCTTCTACGACAAGCCGCCAGGATCGCAACATTCCACAGCACAACACCCAGGCCTTTCTGGCATCATTTGTTACAAATCGAATCCAGCCGAATTCGGGGGTACTTTACGTGCTAAACCAAAGACGGGCATCTGGCACGCCCCTGCGGAGGACCGAAGATTAATTTCGACCACCTGGGGATCTTTTGACGTGCAACCGTAAGCTCGGTTACAAGGCGCCCTCTCCGCCACAAGCCCCCGCAAGATTGCGGACACCTCGCCGGAGTTTCAACCCGCCACCTGGGGACTCTGTAAGCCGGCGCTTTGCCTCAAAGCCACCGAGGCGGTTTTTTATTGACCATTTGGAACCCCTCTGGATGCACGCGCAGAATAGGACGCTGAACACACCAGTCAGAGATACGCTCCAAGCACCGTAGTTTAGATAAGCTCAAGCAATATTTGTTCTGTCATTGGTTCTACCAAACTCGAACTCGTTCAAATCAATTCGTAGTCACGAATTTGATAATGGCTACCAATGCGCTTCCTGCGTGCACATCTGTACTAATGGAAGGTAAATAAAACATTGCCCTTCTATTTTTAAAGAAGTGAGCATGCCGCTGCACTTCTATTCGGACACTCGTTAATGTCGCTTTCGCAACACTTCCTCGTAGCGTCTATCAAAATGTCATCCGCGAGCCTAGGAACCGTATAGATTATAACCTCAAAGATTCTACTAAACGCACACTTTCCGCCGAACAGTATTGTTACAAAATTTTATCAAGAACAAAATCATGGCAAGTGCAATACCTCTTCTTCAAAATGAAGGCGGTTGAACTTTAATAGATAAAAAACCTCACAACCCGCCAACAGAAATGCCGGCACGAAATGCTTCTCAACAGGAACACGCTTCAAAAGGCGGTAAAGGGCTTCAAAAGTTTGAAAATTAATACATAGATTTCATTCGTTTTGGTATTGGATACCTGCCGATGATCCGGGTTTATTGTTCGGCAATACGATGTTACCAGCCACAAAAGAAATCACATACGTCAGGCCGCTTTCACCCTCGTACCGCCTACCGGCATCTCTATGCAGGCGGCCAGTACCCCATGCCGGTGTCCTATAAGCTCCACGTGTCGGTTAAATTTACATAAAGAAAAAAACTTGTACTACAAGCTATTCTTTTTTATTATGCATAAGCACAAATACAAAATTTTTCATTCTATATACAAAAAGTTGAAGAGAAATATGTCCAAAATCATATAAAGCATTAAACGCATTTTTTAAGGAGCGGTCGTTTACATTTGCTGAGAAGATATTTCAGAGTCGCTTGGGAGTAAAGAGCAGCATATTGTTGATTAATTGCCATGTACATCTACAACATCGCCATGCACTATAGCGAGTGTGGTAACTGTAGTGGGGGACCTGGGACATGCACCGTTGCTGGTGCGCGCATAATGTCACGCAACTGGGATAGGTGCAAGACGGGGCTGCGGATAAAGCGGTTCTGGGTTCGATTGCCGGTGGGTGGTGATTCAAAATTTAATTGGTTTTTTTATATTCCAAACCAATCAGAGGGATCTGGTACGTTCCGGCGAAGGAGTGTGGATTAATTTCGATCACCAGGGGATTTTTTGAAGTGCCACCAAAATCTCGATTACATGGCGCCTCCTCCACGATGAGCCTTCGTCGGAATGCGGGAATCTCGACCGCGATTCAAAGCTGCCAACTGAGGATCCGTAGAAGGCTGATGACGCATGAGTATGTACTGGTCGAGTTCTGAGTACGCGCAACTAGCTGCATGCATTCTTTATCTGGTGTTGCTGTAGTCACCAAACTGCTTATGCTGACATGCCCTGCCGTTGTGTATGCACGGACGAAAAAAGGACGACCGGACGAATTTCTGGAAGTATAGGTTAAAGCATGAAATAACTCATTCCATGCCTTAACATAAATTTTAGTCTTTCTACTGTTCTGTCAAAATGGCATAAAGAGATATTGTATATCGTTGGGATCAGCTTGTTAGTGTTTGGATTACATTAGGGTCCCAGGGTTGGCCAGGCTGACCGGGCCTAAGAGCCGCAAACAAAACAACAAAACCTCCAAGAGCCGCATGGGGGAAGGGGGGGGGGGGGGTGATAGAGAACTTTATTTTGGAGCAATAAACGAAACTCTAACTACTTTCAATCTATCCGAGTCAAAAGCAGTCCAACTGTACGCAAGGTAGCAGTAGCACAAGACTACGAAACCGCAACCTGTCTTTCGATTTAAAACGCGTTCCATTTATATTTTTGGTGAAGTGCTCGTGAAACCGGGAGGGAGGCGGAGGAGTGGGGGACGGGGGGGGGGAGGGGGGCGGAAGGGAGGGGGGAAGGAGAGGGAGCCGCGAGCCGCACTTTAGCATGCAAAGAGCCGCACGCGGCTCGCCATCCGCAGCTTGGCCACCACTCCATAAGGCCATGCTTCATAAGTGTCCCCGGCGCTTGTGAGTACAGTCCTTCACACCCGCGGGTCATTCGCGGATATATCTTCCGTCAACAGGCGAATAAGAATGAAATTAAATCTGATTTGGCGGATTGCGGATCGGATGCAGATGCCAGGGACTGCGGATGCGGATATCCGCCAGTCCTGATTAACATTTTCGCCTGCGGTCCATCAATGAGGGCGACTGCAGAGTGTGGAGTAAGGATACCATGAAGTGCGTTATCCAATAAACCTGCGGGAGAAAATAACTCTCTTAGAAAGAGGATGCCAATCAAGAAAAACATTTTCTATACGCCAAGCTCGCCAGAGACTGCTCTATCAGGCTCTATCTGGCCAAAACCACTGTCTCTTTAAAAAGCATAGAACGCGGGCCCATATATCCTCCCGAGAACGCGTGTTCTCCTATGGCAGGGAAAGTGCCGATTTTGTTCTTTGGGCAAAGAAAACCCAAAACGTACAATCCTCAAAAAAGTTGAAAAAGCCCCCTCCTCTCCCTCACCCCCCCGTGTCATGTGTGTGTGTTTTCATCGTGGTAGACTGTTGGCAAATTGCTGCTGGGTACGTGGTTTGGAGGGCGTATAGCTGAGGGTTTGGGTTTAAAAGAAACACCGATACGTGTTGTGATTATTGAATAATGTGATGTTTCCTCTTATCACAATTTCTTGTATAAAAGTTGTACAACTTGTATAAAAGTTGTACAGCGCGACCCCCCCCCCCCCCCCCCCCCCGGCCACCAAAAGAAACAAAAAAAAACATGTACACGCAAAAAAGGCGCGTAAAATTCAAAATGTTGACGTATCATGCTGCAACGTTTCTGGTGTGCGCCTTTTACGGGTCCAATTGACATACTAGAACTTCAATTTTCTACTTCCAATAGAAGTAAATTGACAATTGGAAAACTTGTTTTATCCATCCTATCATTTGTCGAGCTGCAGCTATCGGAGGGAGCTCGAACGACGGCCATCTTTGCCCAACCTATTCAGAGATGACGCCACCAATGGCGGCAAGCACAGGTGAGCGCGGGCATTGGGGGTGCTTGACGTCATACCAAACTCGGTGAAAATACGCCTCTCGTGTCTGTATCACTGCTGATGTTAATGTCCAGTTTCAGCCAGTAGTGAACAGCAGTCTGGCATCCTCAATAAACCAGTTTTGTTACAAGACACACTCTATGCATGGTGTCAGAAGTGACTAGTCCCGCAAAAAGTGTGCTAAACCAAGAAGAAATTCGAACCATGGACGTGCTGAAACCTGAACTTGACAGGAAACGTAGTGGAGAACTGCCACTGGTTCAGAAAACGTGTGGAGAACTCGCAACGGTTCAGTCAACGTGTGGAACTGTAACTAAGGGCGACGGAGACCTCCAAGCGGACCGATGAACAGAGGGCAGCCATCTTGTTTCATGTGGCCGGACCGGATGCCATCGAAGTCTAAAACGCCTTTACCTTCGCTCCTAAAGAAAAACAGGACTACCAGACAGTACTGAAGAAGTTTGAAAAGTACTGCATGCCCCGGAAAAATGAAACATACGAATGGTACGTTTTTGTTCACGAAAACGAGAAATTGGTGAGTCGTTTCAACAGTTCGTGCGAGAGCTACAACTAAAAGTGAAACTGTGCGATTTCTCAACTTTGACGGGCTCTATGGTACGAGATCTAGTAGTATGCGGGGTAACGCACAAAGAAACCGCGACAGCGTTTGTTACGGGAAGATCTGACGTTGGAGAAGGCCATACAGCTCGGAAAGGCCTATGGGGTTCTTCAGGCACAAAATGAAATTTTCGACGGTCCCCAGCGTGTCAACGCAGCAGACGAAAGCAAGAAAGCGGACATGCGTGAGCAGAATTCCAACCGACGGGAAAGCATTGTCTCAAGTGCGACCGTAAGCACGACCCACGGAAGTGTCCGGCATAAAAGAAAAAGTGCAACAAGTGCCACAGTATGAATGACTTCGCCGTGTGTTGAAAACGAAGGCGTTAGTAGATGAAGTAAAAGGACAGAACGACACCGACCTTCGCCGTCCTTCAAATCAGAACATGCAAGACTCAAAAAGGAGACAAGTGGCTGGTCAAGGCCAGAGTAGCCAACAAGGAAGGGGAATTAAAAGTTGACACAGGCCGTTTGCCAAGTTCACCTTTCCGGAAGCTACACAAGACGGCGAGCCTGAAGCAAAGCATTTCAACCCTAAAAAGCTACAACGATGTTGTGATTGCACACCAAGGGAAAGCACTGCTGGAAGTGAAACTCAAAGGAACGAGCTCAAACAGTGAGTTCTTTATCGTGAAAAAGGGACGCTAGGCCATAACGGGATTAGCCGCTAATGAACTCCTGGGGCTACTCCAGCGGGTGCACAGGGAGAAAGGAACTATGGCCCAACTAGTGGAGCAGAAGTTTACTAAGTTGTTTAAAGGACTAGGGTGCGTGGGACAGGAATGTAATTGTGTCCTTAAAGATGGAGGAGAGCCAGTGATACAGCCGTCGAGAAGAGTGGTACAAGCTCTGAAGGAACTACTGAAGGAAAAACTTCAGAGAATGGAAGAGGCATCACCGGAGTCAATGGACATCTTGATTAAGTAAGCCCTATTGTTATACTCAAGAAGAAAGAAGGTGCACTTAGAACCTGCATAGATCCAAGGCAAGTGAATGAAAGCATCAAACGGCAGCACTACCAAACGCCATGCCGTGAAGACATCGAAGCAGATCTGGCAAACGCCAAGTTCTTCTGAAAGCTTGATGCCAATAGTGGTTATCACCGAATACCGCTAGATGAAAAGGCCACTCGAGTGTGCAAGTTTGGTACGCCATTTGGACGCTACCGATTTATGACACTACCATTTGGCATCTCATCGTCACCGGAAGTCTGTCAACAGATTACGACTGAAGCTTTGGTAGACTTGAAGGGGTAAGGGTGAACACTGATGATGTACTCGTATGGGGTCGCCCCAAGGAAGAGCACGAAAAGAGACTTTGGGAACCACTCAAAGCAGCCCAAAGAGCTAGAATGACCTTCAAAAAGGAAAAGCTTCAATTTGCGGTCCATGAGATTAGCTACTTGTCTGACCGAATCAATAAAAATGGAGTGGAGCCGGATCCATCACGACTTGCGTAAGTGCTTCAGATGTCTACTTCTCAAAGCAAGAAGGAAGTACAGCGGATGCTGGGAGTCATCAACTATGTAGGCAAGTATCTGCCACACTGGTTGCAAACAAGAAATCCTCTCAGAGGCCTCATCAAAGATGACGTGATATTTGAGTGGACTGAGGCTCACGAAGCCGAATGCGACAGCCTAGAGAGAACACTGACTAACAAGCCAATGTTAGTCTGTTTTGACCCCGAAAAAAAGACAAAAGTGTGAGCTGATGCTTCACAGTATGAACTGGAAGCCGCACTCTTACAGCTCAATGATACAGAGCGGAGTCCAGTAGCATAGGAGTCACGAGTGATGACCGACTGTCAAGTGCGATATGCACAAGTTGAAAAGGAGCCGCTCGCCATCGCGTTTGCCCGTGAGAAGTTCCATGACTTCATCTGTGCTGATCTGTGCCAACATGCAGGATTGTCGTGCCTCGTGATGTATGACGCCTACTCCAATTACCCTGAAGTGGTGCAGCTAACAGAGACTATTGCTGCAGCCGTGATAGACCACATGGCAAGTGTTTTCGCCAGGCATGAAATCCCCAAAAAAGTCTGTACCAACAATGGGCGACAATTTTCAAGCATACAATCTGCAGCATTTGCAAGAATTTACGATTTCGAACATATATCTCGCAGAAAAAGGGGTCCAAGTAGTCAAAAGGATTCTAAAGAAAGCTCAGTATGCCAAGGAAGATTTTTGATTAGAGTTGCTATACTACAGGTGCACACCACTCGAGAATGGACGGTCTCACCTTCTCAGCAGCACAAGGATGGAAAGTGAAAAAACACAAACAAAATGCCAGTGCTGGTAGGCATTTGAAGCCACTGGGCACTGGACAGACGGTGCGTCTGAGAGATGACGGAAAGTGGAAAGTCGAAGCACAATTGAAAGAGCAAGTGGCGCCAAAATCATATGTGGGGCAAGCCGAGAATGGTGATGTGTACAGACGAAACAGGCAGCATTTACTTGAGAGCAAGGAAGCATTTGAAGAAACCATCTCTGAATCGGAGGACATGGATCTCCCACTACAAGCGCTCAACGACGACAATGTGCAGCACCAGGAAAGTCGTGACCATGAATGTGAAATAGTGGATGGTCCTAGAGACCATCCAGCGCGTGTGCCCATGCAACCTCCCACGAGATTGTCAAGAAAACAGAAGGTCAAAGCAAAGCTTATTTATGATGAACATTTCAACCAGGCGTGTTAGTCAAGTTGTAGTGTTTCAAGTTTGGTCTTTGATTAGAAAAGAAGATGTATCAGATCTGACGTTAATGTACACTTTCTGCCAGCTGTAAAGGGCAGTCGGGCAAGCTCGTTAAACTAGTTTCGTTACAAGTGTAGCGTCTCGGATTTTTCTAGACTTGACTCGGATGTTTAAATGGTCTGGAACGGTTGGTGAGAACACTAACATTTTATTTAGTTAACTGATTATTACTTCTCCAGATTTATAATAATGATGAAAGAGCGATGTCGGCGTCTGTCCAGGCCGCTGGTTCCTTGTTGTCTCCCTGTTCACTCCGTCTCGTCTCGCTGTGTCGTCCTGCGCCGCATTCTTTTGTTCCCTCGTGCCGAGAGTTACCTCGCGGTTGCGTGAAGAGCTGCAACCGCGAGACAATACGCCAGCCACATGAGACAGCAGCATTCGCTGTGCTATTGTGTGATTGCCAGGATATTATCCAATGTTGTGGAATAGATGTTGCGCGGAACTACGCGTGCGACAACATCCGCCGACGACGCACCACTTGAGCCGGGTAAGGCAATCCCAGCTCCCGGGGCCTCTTTGTCGGTGCTGCTCGCCAAGCGAAGAAAAGTTCTCTCTGGGGCCGCTGTGTCGGTGCGTGCTACGTGACCACACGAGACAATCTCAATGCAGTGTCTAAAGAGACGAAAGAAAATTATCAAACTGCGACAGCAGAAGCAGAAAGCTAGAAACAACTGTTAATAAAGTA
Source organism: Ixodes scapularis (assembly GCF_016920785.2). Classification (NCBI taxonomy): domain Eukaryota; kingdom Metazoa; phylum Arthropoda; class Arachnida; order Ixodida; family Ixodidae; genus Ixodes; species Ixodes scapularis. Next base: position 111,197,977 of record NW_024609880.1, on the reverse strand, counting down.
CGTTATTTGTGAAGAAACATGTAGCATCTTTATTTATCAATATCTAATGCGTGACGGTCGTCGGGCTTAGAACGCTAGCTGAAAATTGAATTATCAAGTTGCGTTTTTACGGAAATCGGAAGCTCGAAATGAATCGCACGATCGAGAGTTCTGTCCGAAGTCCGTCACTCCGCGCCCACTGCTCCACTTGGCGGCATTGGTGGCGCCATCTCTGAATAAGCTGGACAAACATGACCGTCGTTTCTATCCGACTCCTACAGCTGCCGCTCCTCCATTGGAGAATTCGGTTTTCGAACAGTAATTTTTATTCTATTGGAAGTATAAAATTGCAATTTTAGTATGGCAATTGAACCAGGGAAAGACTTTTTTTTTTTTTTTTCAAAAAGTTACAACTTTATACACCTCGTCACTTATTTACGCGGGTCATTTTGGCGGGCAAATTTATTGGGGACCCGCTCCTCATTTGCACCCGGCCCTCCTCCTCTCCTGCTCCCTTCCTATTTAGTGGGAAAGTTTCGCAAAATTTCCTGCTATGTATAGCGGGAAAAAGTCCCCGCTAAACGTAGCGGGGAAGATCTTTTCGCTAAATTTAGCGGGAAAATCCGGCTGTTAAATTTAGCGAGGAACTTTTTCTGCTAAATTTAGGGGGGAAATTTTTCCGCAAAATTTAGCGGGGCAATTTCTTGCTAAATTTAAGGGGAAATTTTTTTCTGCTAATTTTTCGCTAAATTTACCGGGGAATTCGTTCTACTTAATATAGCGATGAAATTTTTCAGCTGAATTAAATGGGGAAATTTTTCAGCTGAATTAAGCGGGGAAGTTTTTCCGCTAAATTTAGCGTAGATATTTTCCCGCTAAATTTAGCGGCAAAATGTTTTCGATGCATTTAACTGGAAAATTGTTCCTCTAAACTGAGCAAAGAAACTTACCAAACATGCAGCTAGCGGTGATGTCACAAATGGCGCCACTCGTGACCCTCGTGACGTCACACGCGACATCACGTGTGACGTCATTATGGGAAACCTTCCATAATGCAACGCGCGGTTCCGCCGACGGCGAAGGCGACACCGCTCAAGCCGGAAACGGACGCCTAAGAGCTGCTTTCTGAAACCTTAAAGGACCCGTAAGAAACGTTTTGGCTGAGGACGAAGAAGAATCCTGTTTTGAAGTTCCCATTTAGACGGTTTTCTTCCTTTATGCGTGAGGCAGGTGTTTGAAAGCCTGATTTCATTACAGCTACTCGCATCATGTCGAACTCGGAATGATTTATTGAGAAGATATTTCCCGACATGTTTATGGAACCTTCCTCTTTGAGTTGGCCCGCGAGATCCACCACAGCGGGTCTGCGGTGGGCTCTGAAACTTTTATGGGGCCGGCGGTCTGCTTCTCCGATGTAGTGTATAGAGGTGGGGTGGCGGGAAGGGAGAGGGGGGGCGGGGTAGTGTGCGCAGGAAATTTCTATACCGTGAAATACTTCGGAAGCGCCCACTTTATTCAAGTGCCCTTTATTAACAATTCCCAAAAACTTAGGAAATCTTCAAATTAAATGGCAAACGCCCGGTTTCACCGGACAAACGGTCATGTTAACCCAATTTTCAGTGAAAGTGGGGTGGACACCCCCCGGTATTTTTACACATGTGGTTGCCGTTTTTTTTTTTTTTTTTTTTTTTACATTATTACATTACATATACAACATTTCAATACGCCACACACTGTGGTTCCAGGGAGCCTCGTGTGCAGGATGCTTCAATCTAAGAGAGGACTTAGATTGGCACGTCAACGGTAAGTGAGAGAAGGGGCTTTATATATGTTTTTTCGAGTGGGATGTTGAGCTGATTATTGCTTTGCCGCGCTTAGATGGGGAGTGATGAAACGAGAAAATAAGAGGGTGGCACCTTCTCTTGGAGGAAAAATGCGTCGTGCCTGGAGATGCCAGAGACACGACTGTTCGCACTGCGGAGGAGCTCTAGAAGATATCCGCGCTGAATAAAAAAGATAGTCGGTGTCGTCGGTCTAAATATTCTGGAGGCGGAGAAATTGTTAGAAAAGAATGCAGTCGATTTGTCAGCTGTGCTCGTTCGTAGAGTAAAGAAAGTAATTGAGGCTATAGGTAGGTAGGTTTATAGTGTACAGTTGTGGGAAACTTTTAGCCGTCACTATTGGTATTTAGGTCTAAAAGGTTGAGGGAGGATTTCAAGCTACATGATGTAAGCTGAAGGGAGGCATGGGCGCTACAGAGCAGATCAGTCCTACGGTCAACTACAGAAGAGAGACTAAATAAAAAAAATATTGTAAATGTACCAAGCATTGAATTATAGATGAGTGGGATTGGAGGTGTTAGAAAAACACGCTCTCCACTTAACCGATTAAATGTTTGGCTAATGGTGGGCTAGTGCTTGTGGCACACCAGATTTCGAAAAGTGAGATGTACCTGGTCTGTGACTTAGGGGCTGGTCAAGGAATTGTGGAAGAGCTGATAGTTCTTTGACATAAGTGATAACCCTCTAAATATATGTGATGACCTTTGTGGAGAGGATAGCGTCTCTTGTGTCATTGATGTAGCTGTGTAGGCATTCTACAATGGACTCAAGGAACTAAATCCTCACCGGCAAAAACTACCTAGATTCGAGAGGATACGACAGACACGATAAAAGAGCCATGAGACCCTACTTTTATAAATTTCTGGGAAGAGGAGTGTAAAGCGAGGTGGGCTGTCTAATAATTATGCAAGTTTATTAATTAATTAATTTATTTATTTATTTGTACATGCTGCTGGCCCGTGGGGCCGTGGCAGGGAGGAACAAACACACACACACACAAAAAAAAGAATATGATTGATACCTCCAACAGAGCTACGAACAATAAAGTGGTTACAAGATTAAATACAAAACGCGCCGACAGCGCAAAATAGAAAACAAGAGTACTAAATGCACGAAAAAAGTGATAATAAATTTAACAATGAGAATATACTGACAAAAATGATCACCAATACCTAATAACTGAGGGCACGTGCCGTGCGATACTGCAGTTCCACTAGACAAGCAAAAATTTATTTTAAATGAAAATACGGCTTGCAGTTGTTGTTTGCTTTTTTTTTTTTTTTGGTAGGGGTAAGAGAGAAGGTGGCTCACAAAAATCAATGCCAGATAGCTACGGCATTGCGGTTTCGAGGGGATTTGAGAGCAGTAAACATTTATGGTGCTCTGTTGCAGTATTTAGACATGAGATTATACATGCCTTGCACCTACATCACATGACTACGTGAAACACCGGCAACCCCCGTGCTGGTGGTCGAGTCGATGGCTATTCACAGCGATAGTCATGGTAAATGGCGCCGAGCTCGGCTGTAGCAATCGCTACGATTCCGGCCATCGTTTTGTCGGCATGCCCAACGACAATGTAGCCGTTCATTAGAGAAATTACGAGTGGTAGGGAAGGGATGCGATCTGGGATTACTGAGTTTGCGGGACGCATTTCATAGCGGCGAGCGATGGCACTTTTCTACCGTTGTTTACGGTCGTGCACGCCTTTGCATCTGCTTTGCCCGTTCGTCCTGTAGATACCCTTAGGCTTTTATTTCATCACGCCGTTCTCGCGCACATTCGGGGTTCTTTGCCAACTTAAGGCGAGAGTATTGCGCCACGAGCCAGGCCAGACACCGACCGGTCGGCGGCGGCTCCTTGAGCATGCCCACCGAGAAACCGCCGCCGGAGCATCTGCTTGTGACGTCCGCGACACGGTAACCTTTGCAAGGAGCGAAAAAAATGCAGGTCTGTCGCTAAGGAAATATCATAGTCGCAACCTAGATAGAAGGAGAGTTGTGTTTTTCGTTATTTTTTTCCCCTTTTCTCGTGGTTTAGATTGTGACAGTAACATTGCGTTGTTTACCAGTACTTCGGATAATCGTAATAATTTTACAAGCACCTCCTAGAGTCGTTCGTCAAACGTTTTGGCGCGCAGTGAAGCTTTTTTTTTCTTTTTTTTTTTTACACCACGATATTCTTTCACGTTAAAAGTTCATCGGCGGCATATCAAAACTGCCTGGTCATTGCGCAATCGCACCCAAGCCGAAAGATTCCGCGCGTGCTCTTGTTCATCAAGATAAACCTCGACATGTTTTGTCTCAATTTCACGTGTAAATAACTAGGTAAGTACCTTTGTTTAAAATATGGTGCATGTCAGCGCTTCTCCAGGCAGTTAGCGGCATCCTAAGCCTTGGTAAGTGCCTCCGCGCGGTGTGAACTCAACCACGAACATTGTGCGGCCCCCTGTCCTTCCCTACCGTAATGTCACATGCAAGGGATGTATTCAACGAGTTAATTGGCAAGAACGCTGTGGCGAACATGGATGGAATTATCAGTTTCTGAATATTTTATTCAATGCGTGAACATATGTACTTAGTGAACATATCTGTTCACAAAGTTTAGAATAACTTTACTTTACCAAAAAGGCACCAATGTGGCCAATGGTGTTGTAGCGGCGTCTTCGCCCTCATTAATGGCATCATATGCACCGCTCTCGTCGCGTTGGTCGGTCATCGCACACTCGATGCAGCTCCGCCACTCTGCCGGCTTCGCGATGTGCTACAGCCCTCGAGTACTTCGACTAAGCGCAACTGTAACGCCCTGATACCCACAAGTGGCAAAGCTTGTAACTACGGTACTCTTGGCCCTTCATGCCGTGATGACGCCAAGGCCGCGCCGGGTCTGCCGGATCTTCCCAGATGCATCGCACTCTTCGATAGCTGATCTTGAAGCGCTCGCCGAAATACAGGCATTTAGAACGAAAAACACGGCCATCCGCTTAAAGTACAACCACGCTATTATCAATTACAGGTACAGCTGATGATAGTTGCCTTATTTCTTAAATTTTTTGTTTATTCCGTAAGTCGATTCAGCATATCTTCAATTCCTTGACAGCAATCGTGAATTTATTTTGATGACCCGTGTAGTTGCCAACTGTTAAGGTGCTTGCAACTCTTGTGGTACTGTAGCTTCGTTTCGCCCCCGCACCTCTTGTAGGCTTTTTCGCAGCGAGTTGGAGGATCATTGTCTACTTTAAAAGCACCCATCCACAGCGTACAGCCTGAAAGAACAGACAGAGAGAGAAAATAATCGATGTAAGGACTTATAGGGAGCAGTAATTTTACGTGTAAGTTACCAAAATGTGAGATATAACCAGTGTCTAGGGAAGTGTATAGTAACTACAGGCAGCACACAACGTGCAAGTGTTCGAGACTGGGACCGTCAACAAGAAAACCACACATTCCGGTCTTACAACTTACAAACACACTTCCCTTGCTGCACAAGGTACGCCATAGGGGAAGGTTACGGCGCATTCACTGAGCGCGACTGGTTTAAGCGGTGATAGCAGAAACCCAGAAAGACGACGATCGCCGTGACCGTGCACTTTTGCCACCGCTTAATTCACAGAATCCTTCACATAATAGAATCGGCTGTGATGCGACTTTAAATAAAGCCAAGTATATATCCTTTTTTTTTCATTTTTTTTACAAGAACCGTGCTATGCTGTGTTAATGTGCTACAATAGTTTTATTTTATTTTTTTGCAAATCGATTACGAATATACAGCCACTTCAAATCAGATACTGACATCAGGAGCAATATTCGGGCGTAAATTCGTATTCATAAACCAGTGAGCGGAGTGCATTTAAAATGTTCACAAAGGCGGTGCATTTATCGTACTCAAAGCTTATGAGTGTAAGTATCTGGGTAAAAACGTTTGAGCCTAAAATAACCCGTTTATTTCTATGTAGAATAAGGAAAACGGCAAAAACTTTCTGGTTGACGCTGCTACTCACAGAAGGCGCCACAGACGTTCGGGTTTCGTGGATCTACTTTCGGAAATTCATCTTAAAGAAGCTCTCAGGTTTTTGCTTTATGTTACGCCATCTGTGAGTGCCAGCATCAACCACACGGTTTTTTGCCGTTTACTTCCCTGTGCATAAAACAAATACGCTTTTTGGACTTGTTTTTATACACACACTTATAAAATTTGAGTATGCACCACCTAAAGACACCTTTGTGATAAGTTTTAATGCACTCTGCGTGTTGCTTTAAATATACGAACTTTTTTTTACGCCCGAATAGCGCTCAAGAACACCCCGCAGACTGCGTTCCTATTGCCGCGAGCACGTTGCTGACACGCTGGCCGTATCTGACAACTAAAGCCCCTCTATGCTGGGAAAAGTGGCGCCATTCATTGTTGTGCAAATGCTGGAGGCACGTGCCTTGCGCCATTTCTGGGAAGAACATGGCTTCTGAAATCTAGCTTAGTGCTGTGCTGTGCCGCCTTTACGTGCCTCGTGCATCGACGCACCTTGAGCTACTTTTGCGACATGAAGGGGCTTTACTAACAGCGAGCGCACTGCTCCACCTTTACACCCTTCACCTAATAGACTGGACCACATGAGGCTGGCTCACACATTTGTGTCGCTTGCGTTCTCAGAAACTGAAACGACAGCAACAAAACGTCACCGAGACAAGTGTTCTCCGTACTCAACGTGGCCAGCGGTGCAAGACGTATAGTTTGGCGAAGCCATCATAAGTCACGGTTCTTACGGTGTTCTTGTCGTTTTTAACGTTTTGGTTGTTGTGAACGCAACTGTCCCAAATGTGCGAACCAGCAATTAAGAAGTGTCTTCCGGATTGTCGATCACACTTCAGTGGGCGTGATCGCGGCTTCTGGAGTGGTAGTTCAATGAATCGTGCCGGCAGTAGCATTGCGAGGGGTGGAGCTTAGAGGGATTCAGCCCCCCCCCCCCCCCTTTATTCACCTCCCCGCCTACGCAACTGGGAAAAGTTTTCCAAAACCTACACTCTATTCTTTTTGTCGGCACTGTCTGGGTGCTTATTGTCAGGCTTCTAAACAGTAGTTTAGACCTAACACGATATTGGCTAAAACCTAGGTCAGCTGCTAAACTAACTTCTTTAGTGAGCTGACAGAAGGAAGACAACATTATTAAGCGACGTAAGTCTCGATTTATTTGCTTGTCTCAAAGTGTTACCATGAGATCGCCCAGCTACTAAAACGCCCCGATAAGAACTAGAGGGCAATCTCTGCTCAAACCCCTTCTTTTATACTCCTTTGGCTTCACCGGCCACAAACATGATTCTTCTTTTTTTTCGGTCATTCACTTGGATAAATCGTCGAGTGATACGCTCAACGATTTCTCACGACTTTGTCAGAAACCCGAACGAACCTTCGACAGATTTTTTCATGGCTAGGTTACGCCGAGCTTTAAAGTGGAAGGAGCATAGAATTACTAAGAAGGGATGGCTGTTCCTACATCGTGAACTTGCTTCAATATTTATTTGGTATGCCTCACGATGCTGCTACTAATCTAATGGAGGTTAGCGGTACCTCGACGTTTCATTAGTCAAACTCACCTGATCCGTTTCCTGTATTATATGTTTTTGTAACTTGACACTGCTCCGATACGTTCATGTAAATGAGTTTCCGTTTTTGTTCTGTTGGACGCAAAGCAGAGTACATATATGACTTGTTTTCGGAATTTGTTCACAAGTATTATTTGCTACAGGATCAACTCTACACACGAACTGGTTACAAAACATCGTAATCAAAACCCGTTCAAATTTATTTTAGTTAAATGAGGGCTAATTATAGTTACTTACAGGACGCTGATAGGAAACAAGATGACAGTCACCAAATGCAATAGGAAAAGTTTTCAAGAATAACAAAATTTCAGCAACTTTGTTTAATATATTTCTTAAACATCAAACTCGTCTACAGTTTTGGATTGCAAATTTGTTTTTTTATTACATTTTCGGGGGCCCTAGTGTAAGAAAATGGCTCTCTTTCTTTTAGTCTGAAGACTTCCTAAGCACACCTGATCTATCCTATCACCCTTACTTTTATCATGCTCAAAAGTAAAACAAGTATGTACGTAACAAACCTTCCTGTAGTCAACTATTAATCTTGGTGCAAAGTATAGTCGCGCTGTGAGTCAAACCCCGGTTTAAAATGCACATAATGAAGACAGTCGACGTATCTTTGTGAAATAACCTTTTTATACCTTCCTATTTCATCAACCTATCTCTTAGGTAGGGACATTTATTATCCCTAGGCAGCGTTTTGAATAACTTCGAGACATAACTAGAGTTTATTTAAAAATACGCATACGTAAACAGGACGGATATACCGAGTGTTTTTAAGAAGACCTTCAAAATATCCTAAAACAAGTGCGTTGAAGAAAAAAGAAAACTCTTTAAAAAAAAAACTGCCAGCAATGGCGGACGTCGAGATTTGAGAAATCATACTGATGAGCAATATAATTATCTTAAGTTTACTATTTAACTTCTTATATAGTGGAAATAAACATGACTTCAACTATAAACTTCATGAACGTCATGGAAAGCCTTTCGATCAGTTGACTGTAGGACGAATTCAAGCACGTGGAAAGCACGGGGATGTGGAATAAAGGTGCCACTCGTGCAACAGGCGCAAGGCCGGCGATGCGAAATCAGGAATGGTGACTTGGTTCTTTACTTTGCTTTCCTTATAGTCCCATATTCACATCGTTTGCGTGTTTGCAACGCCAGCTTTTGCGCCTGCTGCACGAGTAGAAAATAAATAGATGGGGGAAAAAAAACGGTGTCTCCTTTTAATATATTATCGCCGACAGTTTCAAAACTGCATGACGTAGAGAGTGTGGCCAGCGTCCCACTATGTTTAAGCCACAGTCAATGCGGCTAGGGCATTAGCCGATAAGAAAGCCGAAGAAGAAATCGCGCCCCAAGACGTACGAAATTTATTAGTCACGTCCTGCGTGTCTTCAGACCTCGGTGACTTTAGATATGCCACAGATATATATATATAGTATATATATATGTGTGTGTGTGTGTGTGTGTGCGCGCGTGCTTGTGTGTGCGTGAGTGTGCGTGTGTGTGTGTGTTTGTGTGTGTGTGTGTGTGTGTGTGTGTGTGTGTGTGTATGTGTGTGTGTTTTAAATGCGTTTAAATGTTTTAGGACAAAAATGGTCAGATCGTTGAAAAAAATCTCGACAGGTTCTGACGACTCTCAGTTTGGCGCCAGAGGAACAGAAAGGGGCGATCGCAGGCTATAGACTGTTTTATCGTGGGTGGCGCCATTTTAAGAGCGAGAGAGAAAAGGGGAAAGGGCTACCGGCGCTTCCTCCCTTTCTGGTTGTGTAGAAAGAGTGAAAGTCCCGGATGAGAGGCTTGACCGGTGTTGGGTGTCTGCTGTGCCCAAAGTTCGTTCGCGCATCCTTCTTTGTTTCGAACTCCTAAACTTAATTAGAACCATGGTCTTCCATGGCGACAGTCTCCCGGTCATCGGGACACCATTGCTGGGTGATATCGTGCACGAACAACGACAGAAAGCGTCGAATACTGTCCGAGGACCTATATGTTACTTGCATGGAGTCCGGCAAGGCGAGTGCGACTGCAATGTTTTTAAGCCTCATCGTTTTCCGCATGACAGGAAATGGTGAACCATTTATCAATTTTTGCTTGCAATGGGCCTATTTCAACGTAGCCGTTTTTAGTAATCAACAAGCGATACACGAAACGGGAACCTCAATTAACTTTCGTAAACACCCGGAGCTGCAGATCGTTTTGCTGCAGTGCTTTTATCTTCGTGTCAGTGTTCTTATATTTCCTTGTGGGCGAACGACGAAGACGTTCTAGATGTACTTATATCAAACCACAGAAAAACTCAAAGTAGCAACGAATTAATTTACTATTTGATGCAATATTTTGAGAACTCAACTTCAATTTCTATCGCTGGCACGTTCGCTGCCGCTGTTCCCCCGTCGCCGCACTGACGAATGCCACTACTCGAACAAAGAAACTTGCACACTGGGCTCGAAAACGCAGATCGCAACACACGAGACGTATCCTGCAGCGACTATCCAGCGTTTCAGAGCGCCCAATCAACGGAAACAACCCACCAGAGGCACTCTACGGAGCGTTTTTTCCGGCTCTCTGGTATCGCGCAGGAGATTGCGATTCAGGAAAACCGATAGGAGTACCATTTCAAAAATTTCCAGCCTCACCTGGCGGCGGAAATGAGCCTTCAACTAAGTGTTGGAGATGACACCACTGCAAATTATCAATATTAAACAAAATTCAGTGACAATATTTTACAAGCTGAAACAGCAGTTATCACGAGAAAACTCGCACGCACCTTGCGAGCGTACCCCATGTTCATCGGCGGTACAGAGTTCGGTGCGCGCACCATTCACAAAATGTTCCGAGCACAGTCGAGAGGATGGCGTTGAGGAACCGCCTTTTTGGTTTACGGACGCCATCCACTGCCGCCCGAAACCGGGATCATGTGGAAAGCGATGGAGCTTAAAGACATTGCAGCCGCTCTCGCCTTCCCGGATTCCTTGCAAGCTACATAGGTCCTTGGGCAGTATTCGACGCTTTCTGTTTTTATTCGTGCACCCTATGACCGAGCAATGATGTCCCGATGGCCGGGGGACTGTTGCCATCGAAGTCCGTGAGTTCAAAACAGAAAAGAAAGCGCGAAAAAAGTTGGGGCACTGCGGACACCCAACACCGGCCAAGCCTCTCATCCGGCACTTTCACTCTTTCTACCCAACCAGAAAGGGGGAAAGCGCCGGTAGCCCTTTCCCCTTTTCTCTCTCGCCCTTTTTCAGTAAAACGGTCTATACGGACAGCAAGTCGTGTGCTTCCTTTGCACGGGTTGTGCTGACGTCAGAACGCCCTGCTCTGATTGTTTCGAAATGAAGAATAGGGGGTAGACTTTAAGGCATCTAGTATTGGGGTCTACCCACTATCCTACTATCACAGCCAATCAGAACTCGGCTTGTTTCTAACGTCACCGCAACTCCTGTGCCAGAGGCAGACAACTTGCTCTCCGCAGTGTCTATGACAGATTGAAACGTGCACGACGCGGCCTATTATGATCAAGCTTTGTGCTTCATCCATCAAGTCGCACAAAAATGTACTCCGAATCTCCTTGAAACCTAGCTATTGGCGAGTGGAATAACGTACCTGAAAGCGTGGTGTGCAGTCCTGTTTGCGTTTTATTTAGAAATGCTTGCGAAGAACTTTTTTGGTAATTTTGTTTGTATGCATGAAATTTAAATGATTAGTCACCCTTTACTTTTTATAGTTTTGAGTAATTCCAATTTTTTTTTATTTTTTAAGTCTTACGTATTTTGTGTAATACAATGTGTTTGCAGTTTTTTCTACCCCCTCATGTAATGCTCTCGGGCAATTTGAGGTAATTAAATGAATAAATGAATTCGGTCTTGACGTTGTTTTTTTTTTTATTGGTTTATATTTGCGATCTTATTGACCGCAGGGAAATAAGATAGTCCGGGCTCTACGCGCCTTCCATTTCGTAATCTCTCAGTGACTATAAATTACGCAGTTTTCTCATAAAATACGCTTACTCTGTAATGATGTATAATATTTCTGGAAAAATTGGGCATTTTAGTTACGTAATTTTTTTAGTGTCGATTTTCTTACTTTAATAGAATGACATGGATAACATTCTCTTACTTTCGTAAACTGCATTCTACTGGTGCATCGCGTGCAAACTGGTTAGCTTGATTAAATATTCAACTTCGTTTTCTTATTTTACTTCACGAACATTTGAAGTGAAAGCAGCACTAGTGCATTCATAGAATTTCTCAACAACGCTTTCGCCGAGAGTCAGAATGCCTCTTAGACCCTGAAAGATCTTACAATGATCCTCCCCATTGAGAAAATGCAATCCAAGAATTAACCAGGTTCCAAATAAACTCCAAGATAATTGGTATTTGTAGTTCTTTGCATTTTGCGTGGTTTCCAGCATGGAGAGAGTGATGATTTGCAAAAAAGAAAAGCCCTTTGAGAAATCAACTTACGTTTTTTGGATTCTTCAGTATAATAAAAAGTATTGCTTTGATTTGCGTAGAAGCCTACGATAACATCTTCCTGCTTACTTAATCTAAAAAAAAAAGATTTAATAAGAGGTTAAGGGATGTTTTGACTTCCTACACACACGATACGTACCGGACGTTGGAAGACCCAGATTTTAATTCGAAGCTCCACCTTTTATTTTGACTTTCGCCGGTTTCATAAAACTTTGATTCATTCGATCAAGTACGGTTTATACAACGGCATATATTCGTTTATATATTTTCTCTCTCTCTTTCGTTTTCTGTTTTATTTTTGTCCCATATCTATGTCTCCCCGCACCGTCTCACATAACTACAGTCACGGGAGACGGCGGCTCATTTCATCTGTACGTAAATAAAACGTTTGGACAACATGCGACGCCGCCGCGACTCGGCCGACCATCCCCGTACAAAGATAGGTGCCAACCGGGCCATTAAGGCACGTAGAAATGCAAGGTGACACAATGCTCTGGGAAATAAACTTGAGATAACAAAACAATCATTAGAAACTGTAGATTATAAAGACTAGCGTAGCGCTGAAGGAGACGAAATAAAAACTTTCAGGAGTTCGTCTGCTGATCTGAATAGGGCGATCTCTGCAGTGAAACTTGGCGCGTATCTTGAGCGCCTGTAGGGGGTTGGAGTGGTGCCCTTCGCCGATGTGTTGGCGTTCACGAAGTAGTTGAACGCATTTAAGGACTTGTAGGTTTTGAGTCGTTCTCAGGTATATTGGTCAAGCTGGTTCGCTGCTGGTTGGTGAAGGTTCGCAAGCTAGTTCGTGAAGGTTCGTCCAAAGTACCTTCGGTAGATTGGCATTTCTTGAGGAACAGGTGCTCGTTCTTTTCATCCAATGAGCATAAGTGTATTTTTTTAGATGTCGTAGTCGGTCATCGGCGGTGAGACTATTAAAGGACGTGCTACTTACTATGGGTAATCAAAAATAAGTAGAAACAATTGCTAACCGGAAGCAACATACTCCCTCCTGAAGATGGTTTATTTGATTGTTTTGTTTACCGTTGAACACCCTGTATAATTTAAAACATACGTTCCCGAGAAGACTCGTTCGTTTCGCAAGAAACGAAACAGTACCCTAAATCGCTTCATTGACTAAGGAGTTGTGTGATTGGACGTACGATAGAGAGGCGTTTTTGATACCCTCAAATATAATAGCGAATACAGACACGAAAAAACGACCACTCATTATTATAGGAAGAAAATCTAGAAATCATTATCGCCCTATCAATTATCTCCTACTCTTTTGATATTTTAAGCGCAGCGCCTGCAGCATGTTTTCTTTCGAGTGTTAAGGAAGTGCAAAGAAATATTGTCTTTTGTGAAAACATGACAATTCATAAATTGCATTCTAGTGCAGATTGTGTAGATCTCTTTTTACTTGTAATTGAGTTCTATTCTAATCCTAAGTGTAAATCCTAATTCTATAAGTTTAATCTTATATGATTTGTTTGCCCTTCACTCTTCGTGGGTTGTACATGTCAAGCGAACGTATTTTATGCATTATAAAGTTTTCTCGAAGTAAATCTCAAATGGTTTTCCTCCCGCCACGCCTTATCCCCGCAGAGAACTTTGAAGGCGCCCACTCTCTATGTTTAATACATGTGCTTTAGCAATATGTTTCAATAATCTTGAACTAGATTACGTTTAAACCACGACCTGTCATGAACGATCCATGCACTTCCGAAGGGATCCTTTGTGAAGCTCTTGAGGAAGTGCACATCGGCCGCGGTGCTACCGCCGTCACCGAATTTTATGCGTATTCCAGTAACTCTCTGGCATTACGAAGCATGCGGTTGCGTTCCACCATCATTGCTTTCACTTTGGGTTCGCAAACGCATCTTATCCTGGGCATTGGCCTAATGTTTCCAAATAAAGGGATTTTTTCTTCTTCATATTTTCGGAGATACTCAAAGCTCAAAAGCGCAGGGAACGAAACGTGCCCTCTTCTTGAACTGCATGCGCGTAATTCTGCGAAAAATAGGCTTACCTATATTACAAAAAAAGATGGAGAGAGTTTCTGGCAGGCCCCCATTCATGTATGAATACTTACGTTTGTCGTACGCAAGCTCACAGCCGCAGGATAGTGCGAAAAATAACGGAAATAATAGACAGAATACTATAAACTATATCCTGGGATATGACAGTCAAAACAAAACTTCTTTCTTGAGCTGGAACTTTTGAAAGAAGCCGAATTATAAGAATGGGGGCAAGGGGCGGGTTTTGAAATTTAGTCGTGGTTAACGTGCGAAGGTCAGTTTTCGAAAATGACCTGCGGTAGTCTGGAACCTTCTTCAGGTAGCGACTTCGTTCTGATCAATGGTTAAACTCAAAAGTTTTATTCAATATTTACCCTTCAAATAAATCAAAAACTGCAATTCATGGCCTGTAATTTTCAAATGCACACTTACGGGTCTCTCCTGTAATTTTCGAGCCTATATTTGATTCTGATGGGATCCTCTTCCAGTTTGTCATCTCCTCCCCACCTTGACACACATGAGTAGTTGCCAAATAATTTATCATTGGTGTAATTACGATACTTCATGTAGTATGTGCCATTCGTAAGGAATGCCTGAAAACAAAAAGGCCGGAGAAGATTACCGACGCACAAGGAAAGACATCGTTTTTAGGGGTGTGTTCTATAAGCATGTAAGGTTATGATTATTACATACCTCGAGATATCTTTTTCTTAAATAGTCTAAAATATCACCAAATCACCACTTTTTTGTGTCTTATAGAGATGTTATTCTTTTTTTCTTTAACTACGAATACTACATGTATTTACGTATTTTCAACAACACACCCGACAGGTATTCTGAATATCCCCAGTACGGTTTGCGCTCTACAACATATTGATTTTCATAATTTCTGTACCTCAGTCGGGATCGTTTTCGTCTCTGCGAATATAATAAATTAGGAAGACTGAAAAACGATGTTCAAAATGACTTCTATATGTCAGTGTTTTTCATGCGTTTCCTTTCTGGTGATGAGATCGGAAGCGGGGCGAATTTAGGGGGGGAGGATGTAATCCTCCACACTCACACACACTGAAAGAGAATTCTTTTATAAATAAAATCGCAGCGCCACTTTTGTTCCCACAAATTAATTACTCGTGCGCGATGGAACGGTGGCCATCTTTTTTGTGACATCACATCCGGCAGTAATCTTATTAACCATGTTGAATTAACCTGAGACGGGGGTAGAGAAGAAACATCAAAACGCGTAGAAGGGACAGAAAATAGACAGGATGACGTCTCAAACTCAGCTAACTCATTTATTTAGTACACCTCCTTATATAGTCTCAATCTCAAGGTTATCTCCACCAACACAAAAGGACGAAGTTATACAGATCAAGCGCCACAGCCTTAATCACGCAATGCAATAACGTTGACAACGTTTACAGGTCGACGCGATAAGGCAACATCCATTCACCCTCAAACTTGAACAAAAGGACGTTGCCTTATCGCGTCGACCTGAAAACGTTGTCAAGGTTATTGAATTGTGTGATGAAGGCTGTGGCGCTTGATCTGTATAACTTCGTCCTTTTGTGTTAGTGGAGATGACCTTGACGTTGAGTCTATATAAGGAGGTGGACTAAATAAATGAGTTAGCTGAGTTTGAGACGTCGTCCTGTCTATTTTCTGTCCCTTCTACGTTTTGATCTTTCTTTCTACCCCAGTTTCAGGTCAATTCAACATAATTATTATTCACCAGCTCGCCTGCACCCGAACGATTTTTTCTAGTAATCTTATATTTATCCATAGCTTCATTTCTTCGCACACCCCAATCCCCCAAGCCTGACTCAAAATTTCGTCTCTGTTCAAAAGTGGGAACCGAATGGAGACTATTTTATACTCTGCCAATACACTAGCAAACTACGGGAACGATACTGATGTTGTGGTTTCGACACTCGTAATTCTTTTGGGCCAGTATAGCGCTACCTTTATGACTGACCTTCCAACATATACTGTGTTTTCCCAACAACTGAGGATAAGGTTTAAAAATATCACATTAAATAAGCAAAGTATGTCGTCGTAATAATGATATCAATGTCAATTTAGTAGTAGGTGTCAATTTAGTAGGGAAAGCTAATAATTAAAACTTTCAATCAATCAATCAATCAGTTTATTTTTTCTTTCAAGGGGTACACACTTTAATCATATAAAAGCTTCTAACTAATTTCTGAAATGTTTTACTTGAGTGGGTTACTTGAGATATTTGTTCGTCGTCATAATATGCATAGCAGTTGTTAAAAAGAAGCCCTAGTATGATTCGCTTAGTCAAAACTTTTAAGTTTGCTAATATCGCATACACATAAGCTAAGCACAAATTTTGTTACTTCTTTTCTTGGTTCTACACCCCTTCTCATATCACATGAAATGTTATTCAGTATGCTTGATGAATTGTTACAATTGCACTCTAGTAAATATATTCCATTAGCCATTACTCTTTATTTCACTTACACGCTTTAGTTTACAGAATATGAAAGATCAATGAAGTATTCTAGAAATATGTAAACCAGTTCGCTTAGGCTAATTTCTGGTGGCAATGCAAAACTGATCAGCACTTTTTTATGCGCTCTAGAATAAAGGTTTGAGGAAGCTCGCACCATAGTTAAATACCTCGGAGACGATCGATGGGACCCCAAGAAATTTACAAACACAATTCCGTCTCGGAGTTGTGTTTCTCCCCTTTTCTGTGTGTTTCGCCTCGTCTCCTCTTTTTTTTTTTTTTTTTTCAGGAGGATCGTTTATTAGCTTGACAGCACAATCACCCTGAATTTAGGACGCTCGCTTCCTATAGACGTAGAAGACATGGTTGGCAGCAATCTTGGATAAAAACAAGCAGCTACAGAAGTCACTGCTATATATCGACTGAAAACCGTTATTGCGAAAGAAACTATAAGTCGGCTTACCTCAGTTGCATTATATGGTGGCCGTTTTACACTTGCTTCATGCGAACTGAAGATGGACCCCGCCAGAATAAAGCAAGAAACGAACAGTGATGTGCTCATCGTAGTTTTCGATTTAACCGCCCTCCGGTCAACTGACTTCGTAGTATACAAGAAAAGTAAGATATACACGTTAATGAAACATACCGACTTTTATATTCCCGATTTTGAGTTGGTTGAACCAGGATTTCAGAACAATGCGGTGTTACTTAGAAATACCACCCACTCACTTGTGGACGTATAGCGTATTGCTTCGTTTATCTTGACGTAAGAAATATTGCGAAACTGTATGATCTATACGTCTTCCATTCTTCGTCTATTTTTTGTGGAACAATGACAGTTCACATTCCTAGAAACCAATTCTTTTCTGCTCTTATAACGTCATGACGAGTAAAATAAAAGCCAGTTTCACAAGTGCTCACACGGGTACAGCTATTTCGTATATATCCTGTGTCAAAACTTCCACAAGACAAATTTGACTTTCTTGACTTTACATTTGTGCACAAAAAACCTTAAGGCAACAATAAACCCTCTTTTTCTCGTTCTAACTTACCACATTTCCGCCATATGAAGTACCTTCTGCCTAATATCGTTCAGGAAAAAAATTGCTGACCATCATATCATGCTGAGGAACAAGTACTATTTGCTGAAGTGAATAGTTACTTTTCTGACAACTTAATAAAACGTTGCTATGTTCAATAAACAAAAAAAAATTGGGAATCGTCTTTTTTTTATCTCGCCCCTGAAATGATTAAAACAATTTTAGCACAAAACAATGAGAACTGTGGGTTTCACTGTAAACAGCCGACGTTTGCGACTAGGAAAATAAAGGGGACAAAAAACAAACTGTACATGTGAATACGGAGGTCCGGCGAAATGTTGCACTGCTGCAGTAGAGCACCGCTACGTCTTCGACATCAGCCTGGATCCCATCAGGCCATTTTTTTTAATATTCATTATTAAGGAATACTGCCAATATCACATGTAGATTCTGGCAAATAGAATCACTGTAAAAAAAAGTAACGCAAATAGGAACGAAAAACAATATAGGCGAAACATTATATGGCAAAATAGCCGTAAATCAAAACGTAATGTTTTTTCAACAAGAAAACACGGTCATGCGTGCCTTATGATAATGCTTACTTCGAGAGATGCAAACTAAAATTCAAAACTGAAAATAAGCTAGAAAATAACAGAGAAAAGTAATCCAGAGTCTCAAATGTATTTAGTTTTATTTCGCAGAGAACGTTACAAATGCTCGTGAGGAAAAAAGCATGGAGTTTAGAACAGAAGCACACTCTTGCATAAGTTGTTAACATAACCTCTTTAGACAGGCGGAAAACATCATAACCGACTGCACACCAAAGAAAGAAAATGGGTAACCAAGCACTAAATTGTACAACGTCCCTAAAATAAAACAGATCAGGCGAACTCAAAAAAGCTTCTTGTTTTTTTTTTTTGTTTTTTTTTTCTTTTAAAGCAATTTTTTCTATATTTTGCGAATGCGCAAGAAAAACTTCAACAGCTAGAAGAGTAACAACGTTATTCACAAACAGAAACTTGCGCGTTCCATTAATACTGAAGACAGCTTTGACAGCATTCTACCGTATGCAAATCGTTAAACATGTTTTTATTTTCGCAACTATTGGGCGTCTTTCCATAAAACAAAGCAGAAGTAACACGATACATTATTTTCTTTTAATTTAGAATGGTGAAATTCTTTTTACGTTCTTGCGGAGCATGGTAGAAAAGCATCCATGATATATTCCAGTAAAATAAAAGGAATCAGGGAACGTGTACCCCTGGTCCCCATTCACTGATGCATTTCAGTTTGTTTAATTTCATTCGTTTTCATATTCAAAACAAACGTTACAGGCGTACTCAACTGGAAATTGGTACTAACTATAACCCTCACACCTACGTTTGCATCCAGAGTTTCTAAATTACACGGAAAACCATAAAAGCAGGTATTTATAATATGATTTTTTTCGGCAACAATCGCGTGGTTTTTTAACACTTCAAGAGCTGTTGATATACGCATATATCTGCTTTCTTAGCAAATTCTCCCCACAAGGAATACAATATTTTTAATGCAGCACTAACCAGATAAAATGACAGGATTATTTTTTTCCAGATAATGAAAGTGCCAAGCATTTAAATAGAGATCTTTTTGCATCATCGTTTCCGTGCTATCGTTGCAAAGTTGAATATTGACCAACTGTAGACAAACATGTAACTTTGTATTAACTGCGGACTCAGACATAAACTTTAATTCCGGTGTCTCTACAACCATAAAGGTCTTAATTTTACTTGCGAAATACTCACACGTAAGATATACAGGGTGTTTGTTTGTTTGTTTCTTTCTTGTTTTTTTTTTTTAGCTGCACCGAATTTTCAAGAAACAAACAAAAAGGAACGCGAGATAAAGTAATTTAAGCCCCGGGGGAAGTGTCGATGGCCCTGGCGACCTCTAGTAAAAAGGTGAACTCAGGTAATTAGTTAGCTGATTAACTAAAATGTTTTAACTAACTTTTTAAATTTTCACTTGAGGGCACATAATGTATTTAGGGAATTGAAGCTCGACCTCAATATCGTGTAGCCCTGCCAACAAAGTTTTGTTAATAAATTCGTAGTAGGTGCTACGGTGTCTAGAACTTTTACTTTGGTACACGGCGTCGAACCAAAACTAAGCGAGAAAGAGCGCCGGTACAGTTTTCGCTCCGCCCTTTTGGGCATGCGGCTTATTATCGCGTCCGGCTCCACTTGCTTAAAGGAGGACCAGCAGAAATATTCTTCCGCCTGGCGGAAAGTCCTCCTCGCCCTCTTTCTTTCTTGTATTGTAGCACGGCGAGGAGAGGGGAAAGGTCCCCTTTTGCGCCGGCTTCTTCTGAGAGGATAAGCCGAGAAAATCCCCATTCTGAGCGACGGGCGATGGGTGCGGCAGCAGCGACCTCGTGAGTTAGAGGTAGCTTCAGCTCCTACCGCGTAATCTGCCCCATTTTTTGGCGCTCACCAAGCCTAGCTCCTCGGGTGTCGGTTTTACGGAGCTGCAAGGCTGCGCCCGCGCAGTCACCGAATTGCCGCTTTCGAAGGTCTTTAGTTTAGCCCGTGGCAAAGTAAACGCATACTTGAGAGCTGCGATGCATCCCCGCACCCATTGAAGGAACGTTTCATAGATATTTTCGGTTGATCAAGGAGCTCAAAACACATGCGCGAGAAGTGGTGACTTGAATATGTAAGGATGACTCACATCTTCACAAAACATTCCATCTTCAAGAAAAAACGGCTTATCACGCTCAAACCTGCCTCAAATTGGGATCGATGGAAAAGAAAACGATGTACCAGGCGCGGGCATCTTCTAGAAGGTCTCTGTTTTCTAGGAGCGAGCACAAATTATTGAAGGACTTTAGCAGACTATGTTTTCAGGCCACGCTATATTTAGCGGGAGCACGCGCTGCCACTTCGATGCCTTCTCTGAAGCGCGCGCCTGAAGTGGCAGCGGGCCTTTGAAAACGATTTACTAAAATGCCCTGTTGTGTGCCTAACTCGCAGAACATGATGGCCAGCAAAATGTATGAAATTCATATTTACACATTCCCAACAAGCACCTGAGGTGAGAGGGCATCAAGGGTGGATGTCAATTTTAGAAAGTCTTAGTGGGTCGCTTTTAGCCACTTAGATAACCGTATACGGTCCGTAGCCCACAACGAAATGTAAGCTAGACTCGCTGTTTACATTCTTCATCGAGTGCGGCTATGGAGCGAAAAGACAATATTAAAACCCTTTTTGACGAGTCTAGCGTGTCGTGTTATGGTTCAACGTTGCTTGTATCGGTACCATAGCACGGACCGCCACTTCGAAGTATTTGCGGTGTCTCAAAGAAACTAAGGCAAAAGCAGACAATTTTTTTTAACGTGACACAGAATTGTATTTAACATTGTAAAAAAACTTTTAGGTACACTACGCTACGCAGTTAGCACAAACTATCACCGGTGTTTTCCACTTTTTTTTTGTTAGAAGAGAACGATGTTTAGGAAACTGTTAATGCGAGTATCCAACCTAAGCGGTAGATTTTAGTGCGAGTCGATACATTGCTGGGGAAAATAGCAAAAAGCGCGATGTCGTGTTTGCGCTAACAGTGTCGCGTAATGTACGCATACCGCTGCACAATCAACTAACATAGTAAATCAGTAAATTTAGTGGCCCCCAAAAAAGTGGTGTTATTTTGTTTTATTTTTATGTTTGAAAAGTTGTTATTTTTAAACAAGCAATTCGGTAAAGAGTGCTTCCGTTGGGCACCAACTTACGAGGCATCAATTTGTTCTTATACACTAAATTCTGCATGGCCCTTGCGTAAAAATGTCAATATTGTGTTTCGTGCTAGCTGTGTCACGCACAGTAAGAAAACAAGTTCATTGCTCGAACATTTAAACAAGGCCTTTCTTACGCTTTCTTACGCCAAATAGACGTTTTGTGAGTACGCTCTATTACTGGTGGTCCATAAAATAATCTACGTTGTTTATTTAGAGGAAGGAAGTGGTGGTGAGGGGAGGGGGAATTGAATACAAAAGATGAATCAGGGAACCTTGAACTTTGTAAATATTTCGCTCAACCTATAATCCTGAGCTAATTAAATCACTTTTGCTTTGTCTGTTTTAGAACTTGTTAACAGTCGCGCAAAAGGCCAAGATGAGCGAAAAGTCAGTTTGTTCTTATACACCAAATTCTGCATGGCCCTTGCGTAAAAATGTCAATATTGTGTTTCGTGCTAGCTGTGTCACGCACAGTAAGAAAACAAGTTCATTGCTCGAACATTTAAACAAGGCCTTTCTTACGCTTTCTTACGCCAAATAGACGTTTTGTGAGTACGCTCGATTACTGGTGGTTCATAAAATAATCTACGTTGTTTATTTAGAGGAAGGAAGTGGTGGTGAGGAGAGGGGGAATTGAATACAAAAGATGACTCAGGGAACCTTGAACTTTGTAAATATTTCGCTCAACCTATAATCCTGAGCTAATTAAATCACTTTTGCTTTGTCTGTTTTAGAACTTGTTAACAGTCGCGCAAAAGGCCAAGATGAGCGAAAAGTCAGTTTGTTCTTATACACTAAATTCTGCATGGCCTTTGCGTAAAAATGTCAATATTGTGTTTCGTGCTAGCTGTGTCACGCACAGTAAGAAAACAAGTTCATTGCTCGAACATTTAAACAAGGCCTTTCTTACGCTTTCTTACGCCAAATAGACGTTTTGTGAGTACGCTCTATTACTGGTGGTTCATAAAATAATCTACGTTGTTTATTTAGAGGAAGGAAGTGGTGGTGAGGGGAGGGGGAACTGAATACAAAAGATGACTCAGGGAACCTTGAACTTTGTAAATATTTCGCTCAACCTATAATCCTGAGCTAATTAAATCACTTTTGCTTTGTCTGTTTTAGAACTTGTTAACAGTCGCGCAAAAGGCCAAGATGAGCGAAAAGTCAGATGCCCCTGTTTATTTGAGCAAGAAGCTTATTTATCCGAGATAGAACTGAAAAAGCCTACGTGTGTAACCGCAGCAATCTCCGACCAAGCCTGAACCTCACTTTTTCGCCATTTCATTGAAAGCCGTTTCACCGAATGAACGGACACTTCATCGAACGCCGTTTCATCGAACGCCGTTTTATCGAATCGCCAAGGGCCGTTTCATCGAATTTCTCCGTTATGGCTCTGTACCGAGTTTTGGGGCATAACAGCGCTTTATAGTAGTTTCACCTTGCATTTGCTAAGACTAAGGTAGTCACTTGAGAAATTGTTTTGAAGGTGGTGTCAAATTACTAAAAATAAAAGCAATTGGCATAAAAAGAAATAAAAACAATTGGGTATGCGACTTACTGAAAAACCTTACTCATGTACATACATGGCTGAAACCACGACGCTGCAAATAAAGGACAGACACTTAAAACACTTTTAAGCGTCTGTGCTTTCTGTTTTTGCCTCATTTTTAATTGTTTCATGTGACATGGAGAGGGGTCATTGTTTCATGGAGACTTTCTTCTCGAAGCAGGATATGTTCACGATGGAACTTATATCGCCACTGCACCCAGTGATATAAAAGCAGAAACAAAAGAAAAAAAAAAGAGAGAATGAGATGAAGTTGTGTATAAAAATTAAAGTAAATTCCAAAGTATTACAGACTGTAACATTGTTCGATGAAAAGGCGTTCGATGAAACGGCTTCTATGAAACGGCGTTCGATGAAACGGCGTTCGATGAAACGGCTTCAATGAAACGGCATTCGATGAAACGGCATTCGATGAAACGGCGTTCGGTGAAATGTCCGGACGCACTTGTAGCGGTACGCGTGCATTACGTGGCACTTTTAGCCCGAACGCGACATCGGCGCTTTTTACTATTTCTGCCCAGCAACATGTATTGTCTAGCACTGAGCTCTGCCACTTAGGTTGGATAGGTGCATTGACAGTTTTCTAAATATCATTTATTTCTAAAAAAACAAAATCAGAAAGACCGGCAAAGTTTGTCCGTGCTAACTAAAATGTGTTTGCACAGACAAATTACAAACGCGTATTATGTTAAAAAAAGGCTACAGTTGAATTTTTATTTTTTATTTTTAATGCCTCAGAAATACTTTAAGTGGCAACACGTGCTATAGCGCCGATTTAAGCAACGTTGAACTATAACATCAGACGCTTCGATAGCCGCACTCGATCAAGAATGCTCACAGAAAGGTTATAGCTTATAAATTGTTGTAGGGTGCGGTTATCCAAGAGCTAAAGACGATCCACTAGAACTTTTTAGTATCGACACACACCATAGCTGCCTTCTCACCTCATGTGGTTGCTGGGATGCGTAAATATAAATGTCACATACATTCGTTGGCCATCATATAGTGTGAGTTACGCACACAATGTTTGTGCTCGCTGCTAGAAAACAGAGACCTTCTAGAAGATGCCCGCGCCTGGTACATCGTTCTCTTCTCCATCGATCCCAATTTGAGGCAGGTTTGAGCGTGATAAGCCGTTTTTTTCAAGATGGAACGTTTTGTGAAGATGTGAGTCATCCTTACATATTCAAGTCACCACTTCTCGCACATGTGTTTTGAACTCCTTGATCAACCGAAAATATCTATGAAACATTCCTTCAATGGGTGCGGGGATGCATCGCAGCTCTCAAGTATGCGTTTATTTTGCCACGGGCTAAACTAAAGACCTTCGACAGCGGAAATTCGGTGACTGCGCGGGCGCAGCCTTGCAGCTCCGTAAAACCTACACCCGAGGGGCTAGGCTTGGTGAGCGCCAAAAAATGGGGCAGATTACGCGATAGGAGCTGAAGCTACCTCTAAGTCACGAGGTCGCTGCTGCCGCACCGATCGCCCGTCGCTCAGAATGGGGATTTTCTCGGCTTATCCTCTCGGAAGAAGCCGGCGCAAAAGGAGACCTTTCCCCTCGCCTCGCCGTGCTACGATACAAGAAGAAAGAGGGCGAGGAGGACTTTCCGCCAGGCGGAAGAATATTTCTGCTTGTCCTCCTTTAAGCGAGACACATGCGCGTCCAAACTGTCCGATCCCACGTGCGAAGTGCGACCTGCCGGAACGACGTTTCGTCGCACCGGGGTGTCCGACGGGGGCTCCGTCCGGCGCAGGCGTGCAACCAACTTGCCAGATATCGCCACACCGTTGTCCGATTTTCGGAGGGCCGCAGCCAATGGCAGCACGGATGGCGCGAAGGTCATGTTGCCACGTGACTTTCGGACCGATCGGGCGAGGAGGCGCTACGTGACTCGGGGAAGCGGATGGGGCGGTGGGCGGTGCATCACGCGACGCGAGTCGTGGTTGTGAAGGAAATAGACGCCATCGAGTTTTCCCGAGCTGCTGCTTTCCCGCGCCAAAGCAAGCCGGCCTTCTGGGACTGATCGAGACCGTCAAAACCCGAACATATTCCGTTTCACTTTACCATGGACAGCAGCGGACGCTACGAGCCATTCCAATGTCATGTGAGTGCCACATGAAGTTCGGGAGAGACGCAGAAATGTGCGCGGTACGTAGTCATGTGATTTGTACGCAGTGCTCGCTTAGCTGGGATAGCTCCTAAGGTCCGCTGCCGTCCATCGCGATTAAGGGACGTTGAGCGACACACACGCTGACGTAGCATAGGGGATACATTTCAGAAAAGAGAAAGAGAGGCATCTATTAGTCTGTAATCCAGGCCAAGGTTAGTAGACTTGGAGTGCAGTGGATGATGGCTTTAAATAAAAAATGGTAGGAATGCAGAAAAATGGCCCTGGAGGCACAATAATGCGCAGGGTAGAAAAACAGAAGGGTTCCAGTTTTCATTGGCCGCACAAGAGGGAGCAATTTTAAAGGGGAGGAGGCAAAGGAATTTATTGGATGAACAATCGACGCAACATTCGCAGAACTTGGAACGAACGAGATTGGACAGAACAAAAACAGCAACACGGCGCATGACGAGAACGCTAACGAGACGACTGAGACGACCACGGGGAGAATGGGGCAGAACAGAAAGTAAAGTACCTGCTGGACCGGCGACAGGCTCAGGTAGCATAAGAATGAGACTAGTCAAGACGCTGGGCACAAAAAGCAAATTAAAGTAAGGCAGGCAACTGATAAAATAAAAGGGGGGGGGGGGGAGAGAGAAATAGGTGCCCAATGACTGGAGGCAAAGCAAGAATGAGATGACTATATAAAGGCAGGGAAAATACGTATGCCATAACATCATACCGCCCAGTAACAGTAACGTGGGTCCTGTACAGACTAGCAATGCAGGTGGTAAAAAGACGAACGGAAGAATGGGCCAAAACATTTAAGGTGATCTACAGAACGGGTTCTGATGAGATTTAAGGTTAGATGATAACTTGTTTATCGTCACTCGATCTATAGAGGCCCAAGGAATGAGTAAAAAACCGTTATGGACAGTATTTCTTGACATTAAAGAGGCGTACGGCGACGTGGGTCAGAAAAGAAAACTCAGTACAGCTGAGAGAGTATGATTTAGACGCACATTTGATTAGGCTTTTACAGCAAGTATGCAGAATTATTAAGGTTGTTATAGCACGAGAAGCAGAAATACAGAACCGGCAGAAGTAAAAAGAGGACCGTATAACATCCACATTTGATAATTTACCTGAGTAAAATGAAAATAAATGAGAAGAGTAAAATTTTGGTTTTTATGTGTCATGTATGTAGAGAGGGGGAAAAGTTATATTTAAAAGGTTAAAACAGCGCGAACGACGAGGGACCGGAAGCAGAAGGACACATGCACACCGCTTCTCGTACCTTGACGTTTGTGTTGTTTTAACCTTTTATAGCTGTCACACCAACTAGTACAAGCTTCAACCTTAGCCGGGAAAGGAAAACCAAGTTATACCAGGAATGTTCTAAGCAGACGACATTGTATTGTTAGCAGACAGCTGGGGGATAGGTTGCAGGAGCTGATTAAGATCCATGGAGAGGAAGGAGATTCTCTGGGCCTTAAATGCAGTAGCGACAAGGTGGTAATAAGGGTTTACAACGAAGAAAAGGGAGCCTTCTGAACATTCAAAATGTTTAAATAGAACATCTAGAGAATCGTAAATACCTAGGAGTGCGACTGAATGAGGGAAAACAATGCTTAGAAGAAAATAAAGTATAACAAAAACCGAAAAAAAAATGGATGCAGCAATTATGAAGCCCAGGACACCCTAGAAATGCAGTACATATGAAGTTGTTAGGGGAATATGGAAGGGAGTCATGGTACCGTGGTTGTCTTTTGGCAATGCGGTATTATGCGTGAAATCTGAGGTCCAGTCAAGCTAGAGACCCGGCAGAGGAGCGTGGGCAGACTGGCACTGGGACGCATGGGAGTTTACCAAATGAAGGGGTGCAGGGAGACATGGGCTGGGCGTCTTTCGAGGGTAGAGAGGCGATCAGTAAGGTAAAATTCCAAAGAAGACTGGACACAATTGAGGGTACAGAATGGGCGAGAAAGGTATGTAAGCATCTATTTATAAAAACTTTAAACACCCAATGAACAAACCGAACCCCAGTACTAAAATTCAAATACCGGCAGTCAAGTGAGGTGGCAGAATAGACTACCTCTGTCAAAAAGAATGTTAAAGCAACCTAGAGAAAGATGGGGGGGAGGGGGGGGGGAAGAATGCAGAGGAAATCAGTTTCAACTATGTACAGGGGACGAAAACAACAAATAATTGACAGAAGAGCTTGGTATTATTTGAGTCTAGAGCAGGAGTGTTGAGGGCTAGGATATATAGGACAAAGTATAAGGAAATGAATACTCGGTGTACTTGCTGTACGCCAATGGGAAGACGAGACAATAGAACATGTGGCGTTGAGGTGCACAGACCTACCTCCCGCCTTCCCGTAGGGGTTGACGGATTTAGCCGGAGCTCTGGGGTTTGCAGATTAGAGTGAAAGAATGGATGATAACTGCATTTTAATAACAAAAAGGTGATTGGAAGACTTGTGATAATTATCTAGGGGAAATTGAATGCCGTACGACTAACTGACACAGCGGGGGACAGGCGGGACAAAAGGAAGATTGGGACTCCCTCCCACGTGGCTCCGGCCCAACCTGTCTTCCAGTGGGCACAGTGCCGGTGTAACAACACGACTATGTATGACCAGAAGAAAATTGGCGACTCCCTCGCCGGAGGGAAGAAGCAGGGGTGATGCTTTTAGTTTTTTTGCCCGATTCCCCAAATTTCTTCCTGGAGATATCCCACACCACCTGGTGGTAGTTACGAAATTCAAGAGGTAAGCAAATTGGCGAAGGAAAGGAATCAAACTTTGGGTTCTTTATGACTAGGCTAGGTGGCGGAAACTATACCGTCAAATATAAAAGGTACCAGCTGGTGGCATCCATCCATCCATCGAGCTTCATTGGAAACGCGAACGTAACAGTTGTCTGTAGTTAACATAAAGTATTAAATAATAGTTTACATAACAAATATCTTGCGTCGTAATCTTGGTCGACAGCACCGCTTTAGATAAAGGCGAACTTCTTTCGTTATATGGAGTTGACGTGTATTTAGCTCGCCCTTTCAATTCGCTAAAAATAATTAAATTCAAAATAACGTTGAGTGGTGACTATATTAAGTTTATCTCGTGGTCATGTAAAAATGAATTAATATCTGGTTAAGTGGAAGCTCACAATATAGAAAGTACTACACGCAGTGGAGATACCGGTGAAGAACAGTTCTTTCAGATGTACACGATGTGTGTTGAACTTACATCGACAAGCGATGTCGTCTTCTGCTCTACGTGGCTCGTGCCTGCTGCAGCAACGAGCTTGACTAACTTTAGAGCGGTAAACCGGCAGCCGAAAATGCCACCTATCCGGTTGCCGCCATTTTGCCCCTTTTACACATTAGCGATCACGTTATGCTAAGATGGCAGAGCCCAAAATGGGTCAGATCGAATTGGCTAGATCACGGTGAGCGGGGCCGTGCTCCAAAATTTGCTCGATCTAACCTTGGGGTAAAGATCCTGTACCTTGGTGTTCGAAAGCCTACCCACGTCCATTTATTTTACGGTCTTGTCACGTGACCCTATCTACCGGAGTAAAACTGATCCCTTCAAGTAAGATTGGAACATAGCCCCAGTGGGCCAATCTGGTGACCGAGATCTATCCAATCTGATCTGTCCCACCTCTGGGTGCAGTCATCTTGACCTCACGTGATCACTAATGTGGCAAGCACGCAAGATGGCGGCAACTGGGGGGGGGGGGAGCATTTCTGCTGTAGGCCGTGGGTTCCAGTTTACTGATCTACGGTGATGCTCAAGCTCGTTGGGCTGCACGTCTATAAAATATCGCTTCAAAGCAAAAATTTCATTTCACTCCAGAGTAACCTATTTACTGTAAAAAAAAAGTCAAACCGGAATCAAAAAACCACCACAGGCATTATGATGTCATAGTCTAGGGCAGTGGTCTGCCACTGTAAAGACCGCGTTTTTTTTTTTCTTTTTTTTAATTTTTTGTTTTGTTTTAATGTTTCTAAAGGACGCGTTCTACCAAATCTCATACTTATATTTGTAAGTATGCAAATTAAACGGCGTATTACCGTACTTTTACATCATCTGTGCACTATCGCATAACTATAAAAAAAAGAGTTACAGCAGATCTGAAGCGCCGAAGACTTGATTATCAACCGGTTGTTTTTTAGCAGAAAAAACAAACACAATATTTGAGCCACAAATGTGTTCTTTTCGGTTTCAGGAATCCTCGTAGATTGGTATTTAGAAACAAATTCGTGAAAAACCAACTGCTCGCCACTGCCAATTTCGGCTTCAACAGATCGTCATGGAGCTTCTTGGCGAGCTGATGGTTTTTACACTGGATGGTTAGTGAAAAATATGTCTTCAACAAGTTTAAAAAAAATGATTATTGGACTGTCCTAATCTAGATGCAAATTTTTTTATTGAAGATATATCGTTAAAAATAGTATGAAATAGTGTGACGTTACAGGGCTATAAAGCGATAATTATGCTCTCGGGAGCCTAATTATCGCTCCGTAGCCTTGTAACAACGGAGCGATAATTATCGCTTCACACACTTCATAAGAGTTCAATGACTCTAGATCTACCACGGCTGCTGAAAAGGCTTTTTGTGGGATCTCCCGGAGAATCGTTAACCCGGATTGAAAGCAACGGATTGACGTTGGCTCCAAAGAAAGGGCAAGGATAAATGTCGAATCCAAAGCGAAAAAATGTCAAGTCTGGCCTGATTGAGATTTGTTGCTGTTTTCCTGTTTTGCATCGACATTTCCCTGACATTTTTCAGTCATGTTTTGACCTTACATTTTCACACATGCTTGAAAACAACCCCCCGGACAATGTCAATGAACGGAGTTTGGTTGTTAGCGAAAACATTCCTCTTCATTTGCGAATTCGACCGGTTACCTTGATTTTCTGGAAAATCCTAAAAATAACATCGTGATTGTTTGCAGCAAGTCATTAAGTTGTGCAAAAAAAAACACGAAAATAAGGTACTAATGAAAACAAAATCTTCTCGATTACTTTGATGAGCCCGAGGAGCATAGAGTTTGCCTTGTGTGCATTATGCGCGAATCATGATTAGTTATGCGTGGATAAGGGGAGCTTTTGGTGGTCTGTGGTGCGGCGCAGACACGACACCCTCATGTGCTCCCCGGGGTTTTTCAGATGAATAAAGACAAGTTTAAATTTATTCAATACTGGAGCGCGTAAGAAGAATGCTTTCATGGGAAGTTTACCTGACATTTTTATGTCAGGTAAACTTCAAAGGCTTTCCTTGGAGATACATCTCGAAAAATACAACGATCTTGACGCCGACAGCTTTTTACGCAATTGTAACGGATAAGTGCGCAAAGCCTTGGGGTTTTCCCTTTTGAATTGGGAGGGTACCTGCCCCCATGTACCCTAATGTAAACTCGTTGAGAAAGTGGAAGCAGCCGTCTCTCCTGTCTTGGCAAATCCGGTATCTTACAGCGTCTTTCAATGGATCCACGGGTGCCCACCCCGTCCGGACCGGAGAGGTATCGCATCTTTTTTGTGGCGCACGCTACCCGGACAGCCGCTCTGAGCTACTTCCATTGGCGGAGTGCACGGCAAGCGTGGGCATTGGTGGTGCACGGTGCTGCACCGTAAAAATGGACAGGTTTGCCCACAGTTCAATGTGGCGCCGCCCAATAAAAAAAACAGTTACGGTTCCGATACCTTTACGATAGAAAACCCTTGCGGTTTGGGTCGTTTATCCATTTCTGCGACATGAGCGTCACGAGTTCATGGCGGCCCGTTCCCCGACTGGATTCGGCTGCCGCTCCTCCTCCTGCTCCATTCAATGCGAGCGAGTGAGAAATATTTGAGCGGCGAATACTTTTCCGTCTAAAATCACGTGACGTCATACCGTCAATGCATGCTGTCAAGTAATGTCACGTGACCCCGTGACATCGCGTGACTCACTGCATCAAATCGATTTAATTTGTGGGAGTCACTAGATCTGTTAACCTTGTTGACAACGTGACGTTACATGACATCACGATTTTACACCTAGAGTCACGTGACACCGTGACATAAGCGATTTTCATAACCCCGAGTCGAGTGCTCGGGTTCATGACAATCAGCATCGCCAAATATTTGGGTAGCGGTTCATGTTCAGTTAGATAAGATAATAGCCCAACTCTAAAAATATCTGAAGCTCAGCTCCAGCTTTTGCTCTCCAAACCCTAGCGCATGAATATGATGAACACTAACGGTATATAATTAGCGTCAGATCCCGTGGCCGCTTGTTCGAAATGCGAGTTGAGGAGGGGATTGACAGATGTCTCTTTCCTATATTTTTCCTCATTTGCTATTGCGAAGAGGGGAACACTAGTGGGTGGTTTCGCAAGCTATCAACGTCAGGGGTTGCTCCTTAACAGTATTTACTGAAAGTACAAAAAAAATGTTGCACGACCAACCATCATTGAAGCACCCAAAGATGTTTTCGTTGTTGCTAAACTGCATCCGAAAGACGTCCCCGAGAATAGAAGTATTGAAATGACTAAATGCGACTTATTAATATGACGTTACATAGAATTACATGTGGGTACAAAAAAAAATGCATGAAAAAAAATCCTCGTGGCTTTAGAGGGACAGCCGAAGGTTGGCAGTCGCTCCAAGTCTCATTTCAGCGTCGTTCTCAAGTTATTGCCAAGTTTCGACCCCCTCACTATTTTACTTAAAGGAACCATAAAATATTTTTATACATTCACTGAACACTACTTAGAATCACTCACTAGTATTAATAACTGAATGAACTTGGCTTTGCACTTCTTTCTAGGCAATCGCAGTCGCCAAAAAATTAGAGAAATGTGAGCGTCGTTCATCTCCTCAATTCGGATCCAGAAGCGGTTCCGTGGCCTGGTGCATATCCTATGCCGCCAATGTTAATCGTACCCCCCGCGCTGGGGTTGGAAAAAAAGAAAACGCGCGCTGAGCTCCAGGCATTAATAGAGTTCGGCTATTAACTGCACCGCAGTGGTTGGACACGAGCCACGACCCAAGTGTCCGCCGAAACATTGATTGTTATTAGCCGATGTGCTGCGCTCACGCAGTTCTCGTTTCCAGCCCGTGAACCGTGCCCAACTGTCGTCATGCGGGTGGCTTTGATCCTACAATTACGACATCAATCTTTGCGAAGGCAGGGTTAAAAGAAATAGTCTCATTTTATCCTCGCAATTTTACCGCGACATAGAAGCTTCTGAATCAGTAACAGCCTGTGCGAGTGAAAAATAAAAGCAATGAAGGGTTGCTGTTCACAAGTGACAAATAAATTTGTTGAATTAACACTCCAAAACAGGGGAGGCAATTCCTCATTAATACAAAATATTCTCTTAAGGAACCACAAAAAAAAAAAAGAATTGTGAGTGTGTCTGTGCGTGTGTGCGTGTGTTTGGGGGGGGGGGGGGGGGTGTCGTAGTTTTAAAAACATTCTGTGGTGTAAAGGTTCCTCTTCCCCGCATCTTCGGCGCAGACCAAAAACCGCGGCCCCGGAAACTACTTTGTTTGCAAAAACACTCTTGCCAAAAAGCAGGTTTTTAACGTGCCAGGCGTTCGCACCGTTCATCACGACGATGCACTAATAATATTAATACCTGTCTTTTAAATACTCGGCTTTCACTGAGCTTGAACCTCCTGCAGCGTGCCTTTGGCACCACTGCATTTGATTTTCTCAGCAAGTAGAAATCACGATCGTAATAGTGTTGAAATTTGGGCTAGTTGGTGAAGCATGTTTACTGGTAAAACATCGCTAACAAGGACAAGGACAGAGAAAATGCACAGAGATGTGCATCTTCTCTGTCTTGTGTCCTTGTTCGCGCTGTTTTACCCGTAAAGAATCACAATCACCACCAGCATATAGTGTGACGACGTCACGTGCATTCCATGTTAAACAGTTCAGCTTTCTGGTGAATTGCGATGTTCGCAACACTAGCCATAGATGTCCTAACTGTAAAGTTGTGCAATATTTATAGCCGTCTCGCGATAATATACGGCAGCCTAGAGAAATGCTAGAGCGCATGACTATTGAAGCATAGTGTTGTACAATGAGGGCCCAAAACAAGTGCAGGTAAATCCGAATATAACATTAGCCTCCCCAGGCAGTATGTCGCGAAGTTTCAAGCTCATGCAGGCTGATGAAATGTGATATAGATTAAGATTTTAAGAATATTTTTCTCTCCTTCCCGCTATTTATCGGAAATTAGGAATTTCATTGCGTGAATCTTTATGCATATCGTTTTGCAGTAAAGCGTTCTGTAAGGAATTTTTTTAGAAAAATACCATTAATTATCTCTCTCTTTTTGCACATTTCGTGTATTTTCCTTTCGATCTATCATGTGATCACAAAGGCCTTTTTGGCGTACCCTGCAACCATTTTAAACTGCCAATCAGCGAACAAAAAATACGTTTACGCAGACTCAACACCTCGAGTAGTTTCGAGTACCGTCCTTCCGTGTCGGTCTCAAGCGGTTATGCAAACTTTATCAAGGAAACTTTACTGATCATTATAAAAATATATTTAATTAATACTAAGTGAATATTTGACAACATAAATGAAGGGCCGACCACCCAAAGCAATGCACCCCCCCCCCCCCCCCCCAAAAAAAAAAAAAGATCTGAAAAGTGTTATCCCAATCTTTTCCGGTGTTTTTATCCTCGACAGGGACGTTGTGATTTGGGACAGCCTTACACACATTTTTTTAAGATAATTTAAATAACTATGAGTTCTTCACACATATTATTCTTCAAACATATAGAAGTCTGTTATTGCCTTCTTTATGTTGTGAACATAAGATTTATGTGTCTGTGGGCTGGACAAAAACAAAGTACACAGGGGCGCCCGGCGGAACAATGGCGATTATGCGCGCAAACCCTCAGAAAGTGTCCAATTAAGTAGCTGCCATTTCGAGTAGAACATGAAATACTACTCCGTTTTACTGAACAAAAGAGAATCTTGGAGGACGCTTAAGCGTCGCCTTTGAAAGTGGAACGCGATAGCGTTAATGGGCCTCGTTTGCATCGCCTTCGCATTCGCCGTGCAAGCGAGCTTCGCGTGGCGTAGTCAGGCGCGTGTCTGACTCGCAGCCGAAGGGTCCTGGTTTCGAATCTCGCCTAAAATTCTGAATTTTTTTTTCTTCAAGGCAAGGAATTACTTTATAAAGTGAAAAGATTTGGGACATACGGCGAACTTAAATTCGCATTATATGTCATGCTTGAATCACTTTTATTTCACGCGTGATGTCACGTTTTACGTGAGAATTGTGAGTTGTTTGAAATTCCTGAGCGAGGGCATATAGCTGTAACGTCATGACCTTGTCGACCAATCAGGACCCGAAGGAAAAATCCATCAATGTAACCCTGTTTGGCAGTCAATGTTTTCTAGTGGACCACTGACTGTGCCTGACTGTACGTCAAACATGTCTGATTGGCCAACAAGTTACTCTGACCGACAGTCAAACTCCAGTCAGACTCCGCTTGTCGGCTTTCTGATGGTTTCCTGGTGGCAGTCGGCCGCCGCGAAACGCCATCAAGATGTCTTGGTGGCGATTCTGATTGTACATCGATTGGCTCTGACTGTACGTCAAAAAGCTTTGACGTGCAGACAGACGTACGGTCAAAGGACGTAAAGTTCGTTCGGATACCACTATTTCGTCAAATCTATGAATACGAAAAATAATCTATGCACAAGAAAACGATTTCGGAACGTGAGCCCATAAAACCGCTGATGTTAGAGATATGACACGCAGCCGACGGACAACCTTGACCAGAAGTCCGCCGAAACGCCGAAAAGTACACCCTAACGCAACTTCGCGACTTCGCCGACTTCGCTACTTCGCTTCGCCCATAGAGGCTTCGCCGAGCTTTCATGAACGATCGCTCTCGACTCGTTTTGTTTGCCCGCTTGCTCCAACCTGTCCATCCTGCCTGGGCTCTACAATGTCTTATGTTTTAGTAGAATTTCTACTCGACAAGACCCAGCCTGTTGTGAGTTCCACGATGTAAGGGACTTTAGAGGTGTAGTTGAAGACGACAAGGTGTACCAGGTCTACTGGGCCCGAGACGGGCGAACAAAAGGATCGTTCTACGGCGCGAAAGTACTCTACATGGCGGGTGAGTAGAACTGAAGTACGGCGATTGATGTACGAGTGCTTTGCATAACATGCAGAAGTCTTAACTGCATTGCAACCGAAGCATCTCGTATAAAACGAATGGTGAAATGGAGTTTTCTAAGGAAGGGCGTAGCGTAGGGGTTAGGGCGTCCGATTTGTATGCGAGTGGTCGCGGGTTCGAACCGCGGTGGTTCTGGTTTTCTTTTTTTCTTCCCCGAAAAGTTTGTTTTATCGAGGCATTTGGCGATATTTATGGGTGCGTATAGCTTTACTCTTTTATAAATACTGCCCTTGTTAATGAAAATCCCTTGGCAGTGGCAGTCAGACGTCATCTGATGGACCATCAAATGACGTCTGATGGTCCATCACGTTCCACCAAGGCTGCTGACTGGCAGTCAGTGTCCCAAAATACGTACCTTGATGGAATTTTCAATAGGGGACTTTCCTCTCACGCCACCGACATGGGCTTTTCTGCGACATGAGCTCTTTAACGCTATCGCATTAAAACCATCAATTAGCAAAGGTGATACTTATTTGCAAATTAAATTGACCGGCATCTTGTCAAGAACAAACCACAACAGGCAGGCTATGCCAGATTATCCTAGCTGCATAGCAAAATGTTTACTTTCACTTGGGCAAGCGCTATTTTGGGCCAGTTTCGATTTGAGTGCAAAGGCGCGTATAGAGTGAACAATTTTGATTACTCCTTTCTGCATGGTTAGTCGCATGCATCGCGCTGCTTAGTATAAACAATGTGTTGTGGAAAAAACAAGCTTCGTGACTGCCGCTCGGTGCTCCTACGAAAGGTAGACTGAAAGAGATTGTTCAAAAACTTTCGTGACATTTTGAAAATTTCATTGCTTTCAGCTCAGTTGTTTCGTCCTAACACATATATTGTGAAATGTATTTCGCAAATCATATTTCACGATATATATGGCCACGAGATGCCCATTTCATGATTTTATGTGCTGTAATTAGTTCATTAGTTCAAGGAAACAATCACAATTTAACTTTTAATACTGCGACAGATAGTTATACTCATCACGAGCATTTTATGTGACCTACCACACTTCGCGACAACATTTTATACCGTGTATATAGATCAGCTTGAACTCTAGAATTTTAGTTAAACACGAAGAAAGGACAGAAAAAATCAGTATGGTTCTAAATTTCAAGTCGATCTATTTAGAGGTGTGCATCAGCAAGCTCAAATCTTTACTGTTGTACTTTAACATTTTGATTCGGGTAAAATATATGTCTCTGGTAAACAAAGGGACTGGAAGGAAGCGCTGAAAGACGGGGAAAAAAGAAGTAGGTAACGACGACACGTGGCGCACTCGCAACTGAAGGTTTATTCGAAAATACAAACACTTAAATACTATGAGAAACCACTTCACTTCCCTGCAACTCACCCTCTCTCTAAAAATAGGATCTCCTTATCTAACAATGCCACAGAGGGCTCGCTGACGCACTTATCAACGCCCCTTGTTTTGATAATGAATGCTTCGTGAACTTCTCTTGTGGTTTTATCGCTGTGTCGACCCAAGGTGGCTGTGTTAGTAAACAATGGTGTGCAATAGCATCTAGAGCAATGTACTGCCAGATGTCCAGACGGCGTCCGTTTGACAGCTGGCGCATGTTCTCTTCCACGTTCAATGACGCAGCGGCCAGTTTGTCCTAGGTAGAAACGCCCACTTGATAATGGCATGTCGTAAACGACTAAGGATGACCATTCCAAAAACTTATTTCCGTGTTTTTTTGTGCATTCTTTCCTGTCCATGTGTGGGTAATTAATTCGCTTGCACAAAGACGAAAGTTTGCTGGGGGCCGTGAGAACAACCGGAACGTTGAAGCGCCCCACAACTTTTTTCTGGTTGTGGGCGACGGCATGAAGGTAGGATATGATTGCTGGAAACAAAGGGATGTTGACTCATATGAACATGACGTTAAGATGTTAATGTAGATTCTCTTCTACCGTTCCGTCGAAATTATATAACTGATATTCATATTTTTGGTACCTGAAAACAAAAGTGAATTGCTAAGACGATGGAAGAAGCTGCATACTTGATCGTTTGACGGCGTAAATAGTGTCTATTGCTAGAACAACGCGGAAAATATATTCTCAATTTCTCGAATCAAACAGGTTCGAACCGTTATCTTTTGCTCCCCGCAACTGAACCGGAACCGAACTGAAAGCCGTGAACACGAACCGGAACCAAACCGATAAAAATTTCGGTTCGAAAATCTGCCCGCGTCCCAGCTCTCAGCAGCGGCGCTGGATGTGGCAGGTGCCTGTTGTGCTGCGGGACGCTGTTCAGCTTGACAGTCGGCGGAAGATTTGGAAGCCACGAGTCGGGACGCCGCGACGACAGCGACACTCGCGTTTGCACGAGCTTTTTCACCAGAGCTTCTACGACAAGCCGCCAGGATCGCAACATTCCACAGCACAACACCCAGGCCACTCTGGCATCATTTGGTAGAAATCGAATCCAGTCAAATTCGGGGGTTCTTTACGTGCCAAACCAACGACGGGCATCTGGCACGCCCCAGCGGAGGACCGAAGATTAATTTCGACCACCTGGGGATCTTTTAACGTGGAATTGAAACCTCGGTTACAAGGCGCCCTCTCCGCAACCGAGAGAGAAAAAAAAAACATGTGTACAGTAACAGACGTTTTGTCTGAAAAAACGTTTCGGAAATAAACTTCCCTTGTTCGTGTGTAAAGGTATTACGCTTATGTAATGATTCGCCCGGTCCATGTAAGACAATCCACAATCAAGCGGAATCATTTAGAAAATCTCTGTGATGCAATCCACTACAATAAGTAAGGAGAGGAACCGTGTAATCCTGCCTGCCCTTACTGATGTGTATGAAGTTTTAATGCGTCTCTTTTTGTATTTGAATAAAAATGTGTAAGTGTAATTCATCGGTAGTCAGTACTAAAAGAACGCTCGCATTGCGGATTGAATCAAATGTATCATGAAAGATTATGAAAACAGGCCATACACCAAGATTTCTTTTGAGAAACACGTACACACAAGGATTTTCTTTTCCTTGTAACAGTTTAATATCTATTTCGCAAACTCCACTTAATGCAATCCAAACTGTAACCAGTTGGCCCTAAGCATAATATATGTTTCTTAACCAACTCTCTGACAGATCGGATAGAATATTCTTTGTAGCGTTCCAAGCGGATAAATTGCAACACTTTAAGGAGTCGTTCAACGCTATTGAGTTGGAATGTTTCTCGCTTTAGGCCAGCTTACTGGCATTAGTGGAACTTGAGTCTACTCGCACGCAACGCCACTGACCGAGAAGCTTCTTCGACGCAGGGTAATTTCAAGAAGAATAACGGAGCTTTCGGGCCTATTTGTATTTTCCTTTTCAGTTTCTCTATGGTTACGATATTTGAGTGCGGCTCTTAGATTGTACACGGGTACTACGTCGAGGTACTGACGATCAGCGTTTGGACTAGCAGCTCGTGTCCAGCCACTGAAATGGTGAGAATAGCCGAACCCTAACAATGTCTGAAACCGAGCGCATACCCTGGACTTTACCAACGCCAGGGCGTGGCTATGATGAACATTGGTGGCCGTAAATTTTCCAGTGCCGATTTATAAGGGAAATCGGCAGATTTTTTTTTTCAGTGTTTATTTGCTGTTGCTTTTCAAATATCGCTGTATTTTGTGTATTTTTTTCGAACCAATGCTAAGAATAGTGATTACCATTGAAGAAATCTAAAAAGAAATCTGTGGGATCAGGTGTAAGAGGCAAGGGGTTACGGCAAAAACAGTCCTCGCTGGTGCAATAATTTACAGAAACTGGTATTTATCGGCTATTGCCAATTGAGCAGTCCCGATACCAACAGATTATTATTTGTGTTTATTGATTTAATCGATTTTGTATTTTTGACACCGAAATACGTTGATTGCGGTGTCTCCGTAAAAACCGGAAAGTCCACTACTTAGATACATATTATCGACACCAGATAACGTGGTCGCTTGTTCTGACAGCTTGTTGAGAGTGTGAATACCGCTCTCCTTTTTCTTGTAGCACTAGTGAAATTCGGCCGAGTTGATAAGTAAGAAACTAAAAACGGCGTGAAGATGGGTGAAGGGCAAGCATGCATGCACAACGGATTTTTATTCTAATTACGCCAGAAACTCCGCGATAATCCAGGCATGTCCACAGCATAGATGACGCTGTAGATATGTTTAATAAAAATAAATCGTCATTGTCAGTCAGCACACCGTTTGTGCACTTCCGTTCGTCCTTCGTTCGTCTTTGCACACTTTCTATTTTATCACTTTTCTTCTATTTTTTCTATGACTGCCCTTTCGGGGAGAAAACAAAATAACGCGCGTTTTATAGTTTATGAATGTTAAGTTTTAATTCTAAGCGGTATTTTTTTCCACAGAGAAACTGTTATTGCACAGCTTCTTTAGACAATACTAGGGCATAACGTTTCTGTAAAGTCAGCTATGTATTTTCCTTCCCAAACTTCAGCGCATAAACATATACAAAACTGTAGATTACAAAATTACCACATAGTAATAATCGTGGATTCAGGCACATGTGTGTACGAAGAGAAGGGAAACGAAACATTGCCCTTGTATTTGTAAAGAGGTGAACATACCGCTGCACTTCCATTCGTACACTCGTTAATGTCGCTTTCGCAACACTTCCTCGTAGCGCCTATCAAAATGTCATCCACGAGCCTACAAACCGCATAGGTTACTACCTCAAAGGTTCTACAAAACGCACACTTTACGCCGAAAAGTATTGTAATAAAATTCAAACAACAACAAAAGAATGACAAGTGCAATACGCACTGTGTTCGAAACGAATGCAATTGAACTTAATGGAGAGAAAACCTTACAGCCCATCAACAGATATGCCGGCAGAAGTGATTCTCAGGAGGAACACGCTTCAAAAGGCGGCAAAGGGCTTCCAAAGTTTAAAGAGTAACACATAGATTTATTTTGATTTGGTATTGAATACCCGTCGATGATCCGGCTTTATTGTTCGCCAGTGCGATGTTACCAGCCATAAAAGAAATCACATACATCAGGATGCATTCAACCTCGTACCGCCTACCGGCATCTTTATGCTGGCGGCCAGTATCCCATGCCGATGTCCTATAAGTTCCACGTATCAATAAAATTTACATTTAGAAAAAAAACTTGCATTGTACTACAAGCTAATTTGTATTATGGCCATAAACACAAATACAAAATTCTTCATTCCAAATACACAAATTTGAAGGGAAATACGTCCAAAATTATATAAAGCATTAAACGCATTTTTTTAGGAGCGATCGTTTACATTTCCTGAGACGATATTTCAGAATCGCTTGAGAGTAAGAACAGCATATTGTTGATTAATTGCCATGAACATCTCCAACATCGCCATGCACTATAGCTAGTGTGGTAACTGTGGTGGGAGACCTGGGACATGCACCTCTGCTGGTGCACGCATAAAGTCATGCAACTGGCGTAGAGGTACAAAGCAGGGCTGCGGATAAAGCGGTTCTGGGTTCGATTGCCG
Organism: Ixodes scapularis; assembly: GCF_016920785.2. Taxonomy (NCBI): domain Eukaryota; kingdom Metazoa; phylum Arthropoda; class Arachnida; order Ixodida; family Ixodidae; genus Ixodes; species Ixodes scapularis. The sequence continues at coordinate 111,157,414 of NW_024609880.1, read as the reverse complement.
GTGGGTTATGATTCAAAATTCCATTTAGCTGTTTTATATTCCAAACCAATCAAAGGGATCTGGCACGTCCCGGCGAAGGAGTGTGGATTAATTTCGATCACCTGGGATATTTTGAAGTGTCATTGAAATCTCGATTACACAGCACCACTTCCGCGATGAGCCTTCGTCGGAATCAGTCTTGTACACGTTACTACAAAAAAGTAATCGATCACAATTACTATTACTCTTGGCTAAAAAGTATTTGATTAGATTACTTGATTACTCGACGGCAAAAGTAATTGGACATTACTTAAAGAAGTCATCGTTACTTTTCCGATTACTTTATTGTGTGAAGACACATCTTTAGCGCTCATAACAATGAACTACTTCCAACTTATATTTCACATTTGCACAAGTATTGAAGTAGAAAAACTGGCTCCCTCTTCGTGGTCGTTGCGCCTTCACAATGCGGACACAAGCATAGAATTCGTTTGAAGACGTTTAATGATTTGGGCGTTCGCCAGTATGTGTGCGTGTGTGTGTGGGGGGGGGGGGGGAGTGTAGGAGGCTCTAGATCTTGTTGAGCTTGAGCAAGTGTTGTGGCTCAAAGTTTGCGTCGCTCATTTTATTATTCACATGTGGATGAGCTCGCATGTTATACAAAAGAGCAGCAGCTCCAGGATTTGAAGCGGATCATGTGTAGTATTCATTACGGGAAGAGATCGCCCCGACCACTTCTCTACTCGAAACATTGCTTGTCACAAAGACCACGTAGGAGAAATGGGGAAATATTTCAACTACCTTTGTTATATTTTGCATCCGCTTTAGGCATTCTTCGGTTCTGGTTCTCTTAGGGGCCGCGAGTAGGTACCCTAAGCAGGATTTAAAAAAAACAAATTTTATTTCTGTGTGTCTGTGCGTGAGGGGGCTAGTTTGAACGAAGAACTCACAAAGCTACATTCTGCTTCCTCAAAGTTTGCCTGGAATGGCCTTTGTCACTCACTGGTGCTTCCCACTCCCAGTCCCAGCCCCCCCCCCCCCCCCCCTCCAAAAAAAAACAAAAAACGGATATTTTACAGAAACTGTACATAGAAAGAGATTGACCTCGTTTCCTACAGCTCCGCAAAAATCTTTCGTCTTTCCGTTCGAAAAAAAAAAAAAAACAATTTTATTTTTGTCGTTTTATAAAAAAAAAGGCGTGTGCCGGGGGGGGGGGGGGGGGGGGGCGGGCGTGGACAAATTGTAACGGTAACAAGTAATTTTATTACTTCAAGAAGTAATCAGATTACTCTTGTGATTACTGCATAATAAAAGTAATCAAGTGATTGCAAAATTACTCCAAAAAGTAATCGATTACAAGTAATTTGATTACTTGTAATGCGTACGGTACAAGTCTGGTCGGAATGCGAGAAGCTCGACCGGGATTCACAGCTGCCACCTCAGGATCCGCAGATGGCTGATGACGCATGTGTATGGACTGGTCGAATTCTGAGTACGCGCAACTAGCTGCATACATTCTTTATCTGGTGTTGCTGTAGTCACCAAACTGCTTATGCTGACATGCCCTGCCGTTGAGTATGCACGGATGAAAGACGGGACGACGGGACGAATTTCAGGGAGCACAGGTTAAAGCATGAAATAACTCATTCCATGCCTTAACATCAACGTTAGTCTTTCTACTGTTCTGTCTAAATGGCATAAAGAGATAACGTATATGGTTGTGATCAGCTTGTTAGTGTTTGGATTACATTAGAGTCCCCGGGGTTGGCCAGGCTGACCCGGCCTAAGAGCCGCAAACAAAAATAACAAAACCTCCAAGAGCCCTATGAGGGAGGGGGGGGGGGGGAGGGAGAACTTTTGTTTAGAGCAATAAACGAAACTAGAATTACTTTCAATCTATTCCGGTCAAAAACAGTCCAACTGTACGTAAGGTAGAAGTAGCACAAGGCTACCAACCCGCAATTTGCCTTTCGATTTAAAACGGGTTCCATTTATATTTTTGGGGAAGTGCTCGAGCGACCGGGAGAGAGGCGGAAGAGTGGGGGACGTGGGGGGGGGAGAGGGAGTCGGAGCTGCGCTTTAACATGGAAAGAGCCCCGCCAGCCGCAGCTTGGCCACCCCTGCATTAGACCATGCTTCATAAGTGTCCCCGGCGCGTGTGAGTAGAGTCCTTCACACCCGCGGGTCATCCGCGGATATCTTCAGTCGACAGGTGAATAAGAATGAAATTTAATCTGATTTGGCTGACTGCGGATCGGATGCAGATGCCAGGGACTCCGGATGCGGATATCCGCCAGTCCTGACTGGCATTTTCGCCTAGGCGGTCCATCAACGAGGGCGACTCCAGAGTCTGGAGTAAAGATACCATGAAGTGCATTATCCAATAAATCTGCGGGAGAAAATTACTCTCTTAGAAAGAGGATGCCAATTAAAAAAGACATGTTATATACGCCAAGCTCGCTAGAGACTGCTTTATCATGCTCCATCTGGCCAAAACCACCGTCTCTATAAAAAGCATAGAACGCGGAGGCATAAATCATCCCGAGAAAGCGTGTTCTTCTTTGTCAGGGAAAGTGCCGAAGCTGTTCTTTGGGCAAAGAAAACCCAAAACGTACAATCCTCCAAAAAGTTGAAAATGCCTACTCCTCTCCTCCCCCCTCCCCCCCCCCCCCCCCCAACCCGTGTCGTGTGTGTGTGTTTTCATCTTGCTAGACAGTTGGCAAATTGCGGCTCCATTGGTACGGGGTTCAGAGGACGTGTAGCTAAGGGTTTTGGTTTAAAAGAGAAACCGATAGGTGTTGTGATTATGGAATCATGTGATGTTTCTTAGTATCAAAGTTTCAAGTTGTACAACTTGTATACAAGTTGTACAGCGTGACCCCCCCCCCCCCCCCCCTCAGAAAAAAGAACATGTACACACTGAAATGGCGCGTAAAAATCAGAGTTGACGCATAAACCTGTAACATTTCTGATGGGCTTTTTTTACTGCTCCAATTAACATACTAGAACTTCAATTTTCTACTCCCAATAGAAGTAAAATGACAATTTAAAAACTTGTTTTATCTATCTTATCATTGGTCGAGCGGCAGCTGTCGGAGGGAGCGTGAATGACGGCCATCTTTGCCCAACTTATTCAGAGATGGCGCCACCAATGACGGCAAGCGCAGGTGAGTACGGCATTGGAGGCGCTTGACGTCATACCAAACCCAGTGAAAAGACGCCTCTTTTGTCTGTATCACAGCTGATGTTAATGTCCAGTTTCGGCCAGTTGTAAAGAGCAGTCTGGCATCCTTAATTAACCAGTTTTGTTACAAGACAAACTCTGGTGTCAGAAGTGAGTAGTCCCGCAAAAAGTGCGGTAAACTAAGAAGAAAGCCGAACCATGGACGTGCTCAAGCCTCCCGAGGGCTTGAACTTGACAGGAAACGCAGTGGAGAACTGGCAACGGTTCAGACAACGTGTGGAGAACTCACAACGGTTTAGACAACGTGTGGAACTGTATCTAAGACCGATGGAGACCGCCAAGCGGACCGATGAACGAAGGGCAGCCATCTTGATTCATGGAGCCGGACTTGATACCCTCGAAGTCTACAACACCTTTTCCTTCGCACCTAAAGAAAAACAGACTACCAGACAGCGCTGAAGAAGCTTGAAGAGTACTGCATGCCCCGGAAAAATGAAACATACGAATGTCCACGAAAACAAAAAATTGGAAAGCACTGCTGGCAGTGAAACTCAAAGGAAAGAGCTCAGACAGTGAGTTCTTCATCGTGAAAAATGGATGCCAGGCCATAACGGGATTAGCAGCTAATAAACTCCTGGGGCTGCTCCAGCGGTGCACACGGAGAAAGGAACTATGGCCCAACTAGTGGAGCAGAATTTTCCCAAGTTGATTAAAGGACTAGGGCGCGTGGGTGAGGAGTGTAAGATTGTCCTCAAAGAAGAAACAGAGCCAGTGGTACAGTTGACGAGAAGAGTGCCACAAGCTCTGAAGGAACTACTCAAGAAAAAACTCCAGAGATGGAAGACGCATCACCGGAGTCAATGAACCTCTTGATTAAGTAAGCCCTATTGTGATAGTCAAGAAGAAAGAATGTGCTCTTAGAACCTGCATAGATCCAAGAAAAGTGAATGAATGCATTAAACGGCAGCACTACCGTATGCCACGCCGTGAAGACATCGAAGCAGATCTGGCAAACGCGAAGTTCTTCTCAAGGCTGGATGCCAATACTGGTTATCACCGAATACCACTAGATGAGAAGGCCTCTCGAGTGTGCACGTTTTGGTACGTCATTTGGACGCTACCGATTTCTGAGACCACCATTTGGCATCTCATCGTCACCGGAAGTCTTTCAACAAATCACGACTGAACTTTTTGATGGACTTGAAGAGGTAAGAGTGTCCATTCATGATGTACTAGTATGGGGTCGCTTTAAGGAAGAGCACGACAAGAAACTTTGGGAAGCACTCAAAGTAGCCTAAAGAGCTAGAATGACCTTTAACGAGGAAAAGCGCTAATATTCGGTCCATGAGATTAGCTACCTGTCTGACCGGATCAATAAAAATGGAGTGGAGCCGGATCCATCACTACTTGCGTAAGTGCTACAGATGTCTACTCCTCAAAGCAAGACGGAAGTACAGCGGATGCTCGGAGTCATCAAGTATCTAGGCAAGTATTTGCCACACTTGTCGCAAAGAACAAATATTCTTAGAGGCCTCATCAAAGATGACGTGATATTTGAGTGGACTGAGGCTCACGAAGCAGAATGGGAGCCTGAAGAGAAAGCTGACTAACCAGCCAGTGTTAGTCTTTTTTGACCCCGAAAAGGAGACGAAAGTGAGAGCTGATGCATCACAATATGGACTGGGAGCGGCACTCTTAAGGCTCAATGACACAGAGTGGAATCGAGTCGCATAGGAGTCACGAGTGATGACCGACTTTGAAGTGCGATATGCACAAGTTGAAAAGGAGCCGCTAGCCATCACGTTTGCCTGTGAGAAGTTCCATGACTTCATCTGTGCTGATCTGTGTCAAAATACAGGATCGTCGTACCTCGTGATGTAGGACGCCTACTCCAATTACCCTGAAGTAGTGCAGCTAACAGAGACTAGTGCTCCGGCCGTGATATACCATATGGCAAGTGTGTTCGCCAGGCATCAAACCCCCAAAGAAGTATTTACCGACAATGCGCGATAACTCGCAGCATTTGCAAGGAAGTACGATTTGGAACATATCACATCGAGTCCAAGATTTCCAAGAGCGAATGGACTCGGAGAAAAAGGGGTTCAGTGGTCAAAAGGATTCTAAAGAAAGCTCAGTATGCAAAAGAAGATTTTTGGTTATAGTTGCTAAACTACAGGTGCACACCAATCGACAATGGACGGTCTCACCTTCTCAGCAGCAGAAGGATAAAAGTGGAAAATCACAAACAAAATGTCAGTGCTGGTAGGCATTTGGAGCCGCTGGGCACTGGACAGACGGTGCTTCTGAGAGATGACGGAAAGTGGAAAGTCAAAGCGCAAGTCCTAGAGCAAGTGGCGCCAAGATCCTATTTGGCGCAAGCCGAGAATGGAGCTGTCTACAGACGAAACGGGCAGCATTTACTTGAGAGCAAGGAAGCATTTGAAGAAACCATCTCTGACTCGGAGCACATGGATGTCCCACCAGAAGTGCTCAACGACGACAATGTGCAGCACCAGGAAACTCGTGACCATGAAAGTGAAATAGTGGATGGTCCTACAGACCATCCAGCGCCTGTGCCTATGCAACCTCCCACTACAGTGTCCAGAGCACGGAAGATGAAAGCGAAGCTTACTTATGATGAACACAAACGACGAACGCACAGAATGCTTCCGGCTGTCTGTGGAAATTTTTTTTTTTCAATCAACGTATTTGCAGCTTTTTAGAAGCCACAAAACATAGGTTTCATTTTTTTCTATTTTTAATATTGAGTGAGTGCCTTCAGTGACCCACGACTTTGATTAAAGTTGGTGGTCGCATCGATACCTTTAAAAAACGGCCCGTGACCGCGGAAAAGAGAGTGAGCGAGACTCGAACCGACCAGTTCTTGATCGGCGGTTTTCGGGCGGAAAGAAACCTAATTTCGAGCCGCAAATTCTGTTCTGGGTAGTTGAGCTCTCATATGTCACGTACAACTAAAAACCTCGGCGAGCATAAATACCCTGTCAGTGTCCCTTTAAGGCAAGAGTATTGCGCCACGAGACAGGCCAAACACCCACCGGTCAGCGACGGCTCCTTGAGCATGCCCACCGAGAAATTGCCGCCGGAGCATCTGCTTGTGCCGTCCGCGACACGGTAACCTTTGCAAGGAGCGAGACAATGCAGGCCAGTCGGTTAGGAAATATCATAGTCGAAACCTAGATAGAAGGAGAGTCGTGTTGTTCATTATTTTTTTCTCCTTTTCTCGTGGTTTAGATCGTGACAGTACCATTGCGTTGTTTACCAGTACTTCGGATAATCGTAATAATTTTACAAGCACCTCCTAGAGTCGTTCGTCAAACGTTTTAGCGCGCACTGAAGCTTTTTTTTTTTTTTTTACAACACGATATCTTTTCACGTGTAAAGTTCATCGGCAACATATCAAAACTGCCTGCTCATTGCGCAATCGCGCCCAAGCCGAAAGATTCCGCGCGTGGTCTTGATCATCAAGATACACCTCGACAAGTTTTTGTCTCAATTTCACGTGTAAAAAACTAGGTAAGTACCTTTGTTTAAAATATGGTGCATGTCAGCGCTTCTCCAGGCAGTTAGCGGCATCCTACGCCTTGGTAAGTACATCCGCGCAGTGTGAACTCAACCAAGAACACTGTGCGGCGCCCTGTCCTTCCCTACCGTAATGTCACATGCAAGGATTGTATTCAACGAGTTAATTGGCAAGAACACTGTGGCAAACATGGATGGAATTATCAGTTTCTGAATATTTTGTGCAATGCGTGAACATATGTACTTAGTGAACATATCTGTTCACCAAGTTTAGAATAACTTTATTTTACCAAAAACGCACTAATGTGGCCACTGGTGATGTAGCGTCGTCTTCGTCCTCATTAATGGCATCATACCCACCGCTCTCAGCGCGTTGGTCGGTCATCGCACACTCGAGGCAGTTCCGCCGCTCCGCCGGCTTCGCGATATGCTACAGCCCTCGGGTACTTCGACTAAGCGCAATTGTAACGCCCTGACACCTCCAAGTGGCAAAGCTTGTAACTACGGTACGCTTGGCCCTTCATGGCATGATGACGGCAAGGCCGCTCCGGGTCTGCCGCATCTCCCCAGATGCATCGCGCTCTTCGATGGCTGACTTTGAAACGCTCGCCAAAATAAAGGCATTTACAACGAAAAATACGGCTATCCGCTTGAACTACAACCACGCTATTATCAATTACAGGTACAGCTGATGCTAGAAGACTTATTTCTTAAATTTTTTGTTTATTCCCTAATTCGATTCAGCATATCTTCAATCCCTTGACAGCAATCGTGAATTTATGTTGATGACCCGCCTAGTTTCCAACTGTAATAGTGCTTGCAACTCTTGTGGTACCGTAGCTTCGTTTGGCCCCCGCACTTGTCATAGGCTTTTTCGCACCGCCTTGGGGGATCGTTCTCTACTGTATGATAACCCATCCACAGCGTACAGCCTGAAAGAGCACAGAGGGAGAGAATCACCGATGTAAACAGTTATACGGAGCAGTCATTTTGCGCGAAAGTTGCCAGAATGTGAGATGTAACCAGTGTCTGGGGAAGTGTACAATAATTACAAGCAGCATACAACGTGCAAGTGTTCGAGACTGGGACGGCAACAAGAAAACCATACATCCCGGTCTTGCAACTCCACAAACACACTTCCCTTGGTGGGCAAGGTACACTACAGGGGAGGGTTACGGCGCATTCACTGAGCGAGACTGGTTTAAGCGGGGATAGCAGAAACCCAGAAGTACGAAGAACCGTGACAATGCATTTTTGCCACCGCTTAATTGACACTTCTTCACATAGTAGCATCGGCTGTGGTGCGACTTTAAATGAAACCAACTATATATATTTTTATTTTTTTACAAGAACCGTGCTATGTTGTGTTGACGTGCTACAATAGTTTTTTTTCTTCTTTTTTGCAAATCGATTACGAATATTCGGCCTCTTCAAATCAGATACTGACATCACGAGGAATATTCGGGCTTAAACTAACTTTGTATTCATAAACCAATGAGCGGAGTGCATTTAAAATGTTCACAAAGGCGGTGCATTTATCGTACTTAAATTTTATGAGTGTAAGTATCTTGATAAAAACTTTGAGCCTAAAATAAGCCGTTTATTCCTATGTAGAATAAGGAAAACGAAAAAAACTTTCTGGTTGACGCTGCTACTCACAGAAGGCGCCACAGACATTCAGGACTCGTGGATCTACTTTCGGAAATTCATCTTAAAGAAGCTCTCAGGTTTTTGCTTTATGTTTCGCCATTTGTGAGTGCCAGCGTCAACCACACGGTTTTTTGCCGTTTACCTCCCTGTGCATAAAACAAAAACGCTTTTTAGACTTGTTTTTATACCCACACTTTTGAAGTTTGAGTATGCACCACCTAAAGACACCTTTTTGAAAAGTTTTAATGCACTCTGCTTGTTGCTTTAATTGTACGAACTTTTTGTACGCCCGAATAGCGCTCGAGAACACCCGGTAGATTGCGTTTCTACTGCCACGAGCACGTTCCTGACACGCTGGCAGTGTCTAAAAACTAAAGCCCCTCTATCCTGGGAAAGGTGGCGCCATTCATTGTTCTGCAAATACTCGAGACACGTGCCTTGCGCCACCTCTGGGAAGAACATGGCTTCTGAAATCTAGCTTAGTGCTGCGCTGTGCCGCCACTATGTTCCCAAGAGCTGCACGATGCACGTGCCTCGTGCATCGACGCACCTTGAGCTACTTTTGCAACATGAAGGGGCTTTACTAACAACGATCGCACTGCTCCACCTTGACACCCTTTCACCTTACAGACTGGCCCACATAAGGCTGGCTCACACATTTGCGTCGCTTGCGTTCTCAGCAACTGAAACGACAGCAACAAAACGTCACCGAGACAAGTCTTCTCCGTACTCAACGTGGCCAGCGGTGCAAGACGTATAGTTTGGCGAAGCCATCATAAGTCGAGATTGTCACGGTGTTCTTGTCGTTTCTGCCGTTTTGGTTGTTGTGAACGCAACTGTCATAAATGTGCGAACCAGCAATTAAGAAGTATCTTCCAAATTGTCAATCACACTTCACTGGGCGTGATCACGGCTTCTGGAGTGCTATACTTCGTTTCAGCTTCGGTCCAGACGCAGCCAAAGCTACAAGCGCGAGCTCCGGGCTTTCAGCATCCCTGCCAAGCACGCGCGCTCGTGCAGTGCAAGCACTGTTCTGGGCCACATGCTCGCGCTTGTAGCATCGGCTGCCTCTGGACCGAAGCTGAAACGAAGTATAGTTCAATGAGCGGTGCAGGCAGTAGCATTGCCAGGGGTGGAGCTTATAGAGATTCAGCCCCCCCCCCCCCCCCACCCCCACCCCTATTCACCTCCTTGGCTACGCAACTGGGAAAGTTTGGCAAAACCCACACTGTCGACTTATTGTCGGCACAATCTGGGTGCTTAATGTCAGGCTTCTAAACAGTAGTGTAGACCAAACCACGGTATTGGTTGAAACCTAGGTCAGCTGCTAAACTAACTTCTTTAGTGAGCTGACAGGAGGAAGAGAACGTTAATAAGCGACGTAAGTCTCGATTTGATTTGTTTGTCTCAAAGTGTTACCATGGGATCGTCCAGCTAATAAATCATCCCGTTAAGAACAAGACGGCAATCTCTCCTCAAACCCCTTCATTTTATACTCATTTGGCTTCACCTGACACAAACATGATTCTTTCTTTTTCCTCGGCCATTCATTTGAATAAATCGTCGAGTGATACGCTCAACGATTTCTCACGACGTTTGCCAGAAACGCGAACGAACCTTCGACAGATTTCTTCGTGGCTAGGTGGCGCCAAACTTTAGGGTGGGAGGAGCATAGCATTACTAAGAGATGGCTGTTGCTACATAGTGAACTCGCATCAATATTTATTTGTTATGCCTCGCGATGCTGCTGCTCCTCTCACGGAGGCTAGCGGCACCTCGGTTTTCATTAGTCAAACTCACCTGATCCGTTTCCTGTATTATAGGTTTTTGTAACTTGACACTGCTCCGATACGTTCATGTAAATGAGCTTCCGTTTTTGTTCTGTTGGGCGCAAAACAGAGTACATACTTGACTTCTTTTCAAAATTTGTTCACAAGCATTACTTGCAACAGGATCAACTCTGCACACGAACTGGTTACGAAATATCGTAATCAAAACCCGTTCTAATTTATTTTAGTTACATGAGGGCTAATTATAGTTACTTACGGGACGCTGATAGGAAACAAGATGACAGTCACCAAATGCAATGGGAAAAGTTTTCAAGAATAACAAAATTTCAGCAACTTTGTTTAATACATTTGTGAAACATCAAACATGTCTACAGTTTTGGATAGCAACTTTATTTTTATTACATTTTGGGGGGCCATAGTGTAAGAAAATGGCTCCCTTTATTTTAGTCAGCAGACTTACTAAGCACACCTGATCTATCCTATAACACTTACTTTTATCATGCCCAAAAATAAAACAAGTATGTACGTAACTAACCTTCCTGTAGTCGACTACTAATCTTGGCGCAAAGTATAGTCGCGCTGTGAGTCAAACCCCGGTTTAAAATGCACATAATGAAGACAGTCGACGTATCTTTGTGAAATCACCTTTTTATACCTTCCTATTTTATCAACATATCTCATAGGTAGGGACATTGATTATCGCTAGGCAGCGTTTTAAATAACTTCGAGATATAACTACAGTTTATTTAAAAATACGCATACGTAAACAGGGGAGATATCGGGTGTTTTTAAGAAGACCTTCCAAATACCCTAAAACTACTGCGTTTGAGAGAAAAGGAAACTCTTTTCAGAAAAAAAAAACTGCCAGCCGTGACGGATGTCAGGATTTGAGAAAACATACTGGTGAGCACCATACTTATCTTAAGTTTACTAATTATCTTTTTAGCTAGTGGAAATCAACATGATTTTAACTAAAAACTTCCTGAGCGTCATAGAAAGCCTTTCGATCAGTTGACTGTAGGACGAATTCAAGCACGTGGAAAGCACGGGGATGCGCAATAGAGGTGCCACTCGTGCAGTAGGCGCAAGGCCGGTGATGCGAAATCACGAATGATGACTTGGTTCTTTACGTCGCTTTCCTTATCGTCCCATATTCTCATGATTGGCGTGTTTGCAACGCCGGCTTTGCGCCCACTGCACGAGTAGATAATAAGTAGATGGGGAAAAAAACACGCTGTCTCCTTCCAATCTATTATCGCTGAGAGTTTCAAAAAATACATGACGTAGGGAGTGTAGCCAGCGTCCCACTATGTTTAAGCCACATGAAAGGAGGCTAGGGCATTAGCAGATAAGAAAGCCGAGGAACAAATCGCGCCCCAAGACGTACAAATATTATTAGTCACGTCCTGCGTTTCTTCAGACCTCGTGACTTTAGATATGCCACAGATATATGTATATAAATATGTATATATATATATAGGTAAATTAAGGTAAATATAAAAACAATGGACCGGGAAAAGTTAATAAGTCAAAGATGCGTACTGTCGGAGTTACTAATTCGAAGTTTATTACGACGTTTCGAGCGGGGACCGCTCTTCATCAGGTAGCGAGTGTGCAGCCCGCGCATGTTTATATACTCCTAAGAAGAAATTAGAGGGAGTAAAGTGCAGTAGGAAATAGAAACAGCGTTGACAGAACAGATAGTTTACACAAAAAGGAGAGGGCACCAAAACTTGCAAATGCAAATGCAAACGCAAATACAAAAAAAAAAAAAAAAAAAAAAAAGTTGTTGGTGAAGAAAATATTTTTTCTCGCAAAAAAAAAAAAAAAATTGGGTTGGGAAGGGGTGGCTCGTCTTCAAACCAGAAATAGGATACATGTGACCCCCGACGCCCCCAAATCCCGTGACATTCCTTTATGCTAGAGGTCGAAGTTTAACACTTTGGGGGATTTTTCCTTGGATAAGGAGTGGTAGAATGTGACAGTCTATGCCTGCCTGAGATTAACCGCTTGAGCCGCATTTATCCGCTTTGGAGGTTCTCTTCGGACTTAAACGCATTAGGATGTGGTTTAACTATCGATTGTTAAGTTTAAAGATCTCCTAGTGTCTTCAGCGTGTGCATCTAGAGAGGCTTATATATATATATATATATATATATAGGGTTTTTTTTTTTATTCTTACACATTTGTTTACAAAAAACCGTGAAAGCTACACTAATGCGGTTTGTGCAGGTGGGTTATACGGCCAGGCGGACATTATGTGGGTACCCGCGTGTGTTTCTGGAACATTCGGCATAGAAAGTTTGGCGCGTAGAACATTCGTAACTCGATCAGACGACAAAACTCTTGAACTTACCTGAATGTCAAGTTGAATAAATAAATAAAAGAAAAATCAGCTTTCTGGTATCGAACCGGTAGACTTTTCTACCGGTTCGATATACCAGAAACCGGTAGGCCATTTCGTTTTCTTCTGTTTGTTATTTCTTCACTTGACTTCACTTCTCGTAGGTCGTTTCCAGGTCTGCTTGCGCCTCAGGGTGGCATCTTTACTTCCGTAAGAAGACACCTTTGGTTTGAGAATATTTTGGGGGGAAACTTTATAGAAACAAAAGGCGCCTTTGGGAACGCGAGGGGAGAAGCTTCATTGTACGAACTTAGGGCTGAAATATGAGTCATAGTCGGCACAAAAACAATATTTTCACGAGATGAGTTAAAGTCACCGTAGCTAATTGGAGCTAGCAACAGGATTCGATTGCTTGAAAGAATCTTCACCTTTGTCCGTGCCACGCCCACCCCACTTCATACCGAAAAACTGGGAAAATGGCGGAATGTCAAAAATGTATTTAAGATAATGAGTACAAGATACACGGAATTGTAATTAAAATAGAGCATTAAATACTCTCCATCAAAGGTATTTCCAAGATACCAAGATACTCCGAAAAGTATTTAAGATACAGCATCTTGAGTAGAGTATTCGAGAAAGGCACAAGTCTGGGAATTTTCGCTAAATTTTCCGCTTCGTTTAGCGGAAAAAATTTCCCGCTAAACTTAGCGGGGTATTTTTGTTCGCCAAATTTAGCGGAAATTTGTTGCTGCTAAATTTAGTGGGGAATAGTTCTGCTAAATTTAGTGGGGAATTGTTTCTGCTAAATATAGCGGGGACTTTCTTTCGCTAAATTTAGAGGGGATATTTTCCTGCTGAATTTATCCAGGAAATTTCCTGCTAAATTTAGTCTGAAAATTTGTCCGCTCAATTTAGCAGGAATATTTGTTTGCTAAATTTAGCGGGAATATTTTTCACTTATTTTAGCGAGGAATCTTTTCAGCTGAATTGAGCGTTGAAATTTTTCTGCTAAACTTAGCGTAAAAATTTTCCCGCTAAATTTAGCGGGAAAATTTTTGCGATCAATTTAACGGGGAAATTTTTCCTCTAAACTGAGCGGGGAAATTTTTCCGCTAAACTGAGCCGGAAAATTCACCTATAACGCAGCGCACGGTGACGTCACGAGTGGCATCACTCGTGACCCTCGTGAAGTCACATGCGACGTCACTGTGACGTTATTATGGGAAACCTCCCATAATGCAACGCGCCGCCGGCGACGGCGACACTGCTCAAGCCGGAAACCGACGCCTAAGAGCTGCGCTCTGAAACCTTAAAGGACCCGTAAGAAACTTTTTGGCTGAGGCCGAATAGGAATCCTCTCTTGAAGTTCCCATCTAGACGGCTTTCTTCTTTTACGCGTGAGGCGGCTTTTTGGAAGCCTGATTTCATTACAGCTACTCGCATCATGTCGACCTCGGAATGATTTATGGAGAAGATATTTCCCGACATGTTTATGGAACCTTCCTCTTTGAGTTGGCCCGTGAAATCCACCACAGCGAGTCTGCGGTGGGCTCTGATACTTTTATAAGGCCAGCGGTTTGCTTCTCCGATGTAGCGTATAGAGGTGGAGTGGCGGGAAGGGGGGGGAGGGGGTGGGCGGGGTAGAGTGCGCAGGAAATTTCTATACTGTGAAATACTTTGGAAGCGCCCACTTTGTTCAAGTGCCCTTTATTAACATTTCCTAAGTCTTAGCAAATCTTCAAATTAAATGGCAAACGCCCGGTTTCACCGGACAAACGGTCATGTCTAGGTTAACCCAATTTTCAGTGAAAGTGGGATGGACACTCCTTCGGCATTTTTACACATGTGGTTCCCGGTTTTCTGTTTTTTTTTTTTTTTGTTACATGTACGACATTTCAATGTGCCACACACTGTGGTTCCAGGGAGCCTCGTGTGCAGGATGCTTCAAACTAAGAGAGGACTTAGATTGGCACGTCAACGGTAAGTGAGAGAAGGCGCTTTAGATATGTTTTTTTAGGATAAGAGGTGGGATGTTGAGCTGATTATTGCTTTGCCGCGCTTAGATGGGGAGTGATGAAACGAGAAAATAAGAGGGTGGCACCTTCTCTTGGAGGAAAAAGGCGTCGTGCCTGTAGATGCCAGAGACACGACTGTTCGCACTTCGGAGGAGCTCTAGAAGATATCCGGGTTGAATAAAAAAGATAGTCAGTGTCGTCGGTCCAAATGTTGTGGAGGCGGAGAAATTGTTAGAAGGGAATGCAGTCCATTTGTGAGCCATGCTCGTTCGTAGAGTAAAGAAAGTAATTGAGGCTGTAGGTAGGTATGTTTATAGTGTACAGTTGTGGGAAACTTCTAGCCGTCACTATTAATATTTAGGTCTGAAAAGTTGACAGAGGGTTTCAACATGCATGACGAAAGCTGAAGGGAGGCGTGGGTGCTACAGAGCAGATTAGTCCTACGGTCAACTACAGAAGAGGGACCAAATTTGAAAAAAAATTGTAAATGTGTCAATAATTGAATTATAGATGAGGGTGATTGAATGTGTTAAAAAAACATGCTCTCGACTTAACCGATGAAAAGTTTGGCTAATGGTGGTCTAGTACTTGTGGAACACCAGATTTCGAAAAGTGAGATGCGCCGGAACTGTGATTGGGATGCTGGTCAAGGAATTATGAAAGAGCTGGTAACCCTCTGACATGAGTTATAGCCCTCTAAAGATACGTGATGACCTCTTTGGAGAGGATAGCGTCTCTTGTGTCATTGATGTAGCTGTGTAGGCATTTTACGATGAGCTTAAGGTACTAAATTGACAAAGACAAAAGCTACCTAAATTGGAGAGGATACGACAGACACGATAAAACAGCCATGAATCTCTGCGTTATAAATTTCTGGAAAGAGGAGAGTAAAGCCATGCGGGCTGCCGAACGATTATACAAGTTCCACTAGAAAAGCAAAAAAGTAATTTAAATGAAAGTTCAGTTTCTCTTGTTGTTGTTTTTTGTGTTTATGTTAGGGGTAAGAGAGATGGTGATCACAAAAATCAATGACAGATAGCTATGGCAGAGCCCCATCTGTGTAAGGATTCTGGTTCCAGAAGACGGCGATACTGTCCATGTCGGCTTGTTGATTATAAGGTCACTGCGGTTTCGAAGGGTTTTGAGCGAAATACACTTTAATCATGCTGTGTTGCAGAATTCAAACATGAAATTATACAAGCCTTGCACCTACATCACATGACGACGTCAAACACCGGTAACCCCCGTGCTGGTGGTTGAGTCGATGGCTATTCACAGCGAAAGCCATGCTAAATGGCGCCGCGCTCGGCTGTAGCAATTGCTACGTATCCCGGCCATCGTTTCGTCGGCATGCCCAACGACAAAGTAGCCGTCAATTAGAGAAAGTACGAGTGGCTGGGAAGGGATACGGCCCGGCATTACTGAGTTTGCGAGACGCACTTCATAGCGGGGAGCGATGGCACTTTTCTACCGTTGTTTACGGTCGTGCACGCCTTTGCATCTGCTTTGCCCGTTCGTCCTGTAGATGTCCGTGGACTTTCGTTTCGTCTCGCCGTTCTAGCGCACATTCGGGTTCTTTGTCAGCTTAAGGCGAGAATATTGCGCCACGAGCAAGGCCAGACACCGATCATTCGGCGGCGGCTCCGTGAGCATGCTCACCGAGACACCGCTGCCTGAGTATCTGGTTGCGCCGTCCGCGACACGGTAACCTTTGCAAGGAGCGAAATAATGCAGGCAAGACGGGTAAGTAGTATCATAGTCGAAACCTTGATAGACGGGGAGTCGTGTTGTTCGCAATTTTTTTTCTCCTTTTCTCATGATTTTGTTTGTGACAGTAAACTTCCGTTGCTTCACCTCCTAGAATCGTTCGTCAAACGTTTTGCGCGCAGTGAAGATTTTTTTTTTTTTACGACACGATAGCCTTTCATGTTACAACTTAATCGACTGCATATCAAAACTGTCTGTTCATTGAGCAATCGCACCTAAGCCGAAAAATTCCGCTCGTGCTCATCGTCATCAAGATAAACCTCGACATGTTTTTGTCTCAATTTCACATGTAAAAAACTAGGTAAGTACCTTTGTTTAAAATGTGTTGCATGTCAGCGCTTGTCCAGGCAGTTAGCGGCATCCTACGCCTTGGTAAGTACGTCCGCGCGGTGTGAACTCAACCATGGGGGATCGGTGGCCGAGTGGGCTAAAGCGCACACCCACCTCGGCGCGCGTGGAGCGAAAGCTCGCGCTGCAGAATCTAGGGATCTTGGGTTCGAGCCCCACCCCTGCCCGTTTCGATCTGGATGAGCATCGTACCGGCGTGCGGTCGTGTATCACTACTGCGTGGTGCACGTTAAAGACCCCAGGCTAGCGGTTGTACTGCACTGGCTAAATTGCTCATCTACAGTGTAAACCAGTGTCGCCCCTACTGGCAGACCAACCTTACGCTGTATAAATCACTCAAACGTCCAATTTGACTTTGTGAACTCAACCACGAGCATCGTGCGGCCCCCTGTCCTTCCCTACCGTGAGGTCAGATGCAAGGCATGACTTCAACAAGTTAATTCGCAAGAATGCTGTGTGAAACATGAATGCAATTATCAGTTTCTGAATGTTTGGTCCAAGGCGGGGTCCAGGTACCCGTCCCCGGGTTGTCGGTGTCGAAATTACTGCGGAAGGAAATGGACGGCTGCAGGGTGGAGTAGGCATCTCGGAGCAAGTGGCGGAAGAACCCTTCGCTATCTGCGGGTAGTAAGAATGGGTCTGATTGGAAGTGAAGGAACGCAGGACATGTCTACCAATAGAATGAAATTTTCGTTTAGGGGCAGTGAGCAGTAAAGAGTCTTGTACGGTGATAACAGGATGGCGCTAGACAGTGAACACACCTAAAGCAAAAACAAAATTGTTCTTAATTTGAGGCGAGATCGGTAGCACAGTAGTATAAATTTATTTAAATAACTTTATCGGTAATTATCCGTCAGCTTGGAAAGAAAATGAGCAAAAAGTATCGTTGAGCGCAGCGGTATTTGCAGCGCCTAAAATGTTCCTTCATTAGTTGCAATGTGACATTGCGTAGCATCTCATTGGGACTCTTGAGGACGGCGGGATCGGTAGAATGATTTGCAGAGTGAAGGCGAAATTTCATGGGAATCACAGGGTTACGCTGGCACCGTTTCAAAAAAAGGAAGGTGGCTGATTTTGCGAAGTGAGCTCTAGATTGTTCGTGGGGCGAGTTATAAAAAAACAGGTTGTGGATTATTCAGAAGGGCAGCGTTATTGAACACGAGAAACACAGAACGAAGGGAGTTGAAACTCAGTGATGTGATTGCTGCGCCAATTGCGCCAAACTGCGCCAAGGGGCGAACTCTGCTACATCCCACTACATTTTCCCAAAATATGGGAAATCTGCGCCAAGCCTGCGCCGAAAGACCAATAGACCGATGCCACCAAGCGAACTGCGCAGGCGCGCGCATTCCAAAAGTTGCGCCGTCGCCATGTTCGTTGTAGTCATCATGCCCGCTTCCTCTCCGCGTCCTGCCTGCGTTGCCGTCGGCCGTGTCTCGGTGGGCTGCATAATATCACCGTTCTGGACGCCCCGGGATCGACTTCTCTTCACCACTAGTGTCGGTCATGTAAGTATTCCATGAAATTATATTGTTTGTGATACGTTAGTTTGCCGGGAAGCTTAAAAGAGTAGTCACCGTCGACGTTCGCTGGTGTTGGTTTTACGCGTCGTAGGCTTATGGAGACTGCCACTTCTGCTCCTCGAAAAGAAAAGAAACAAAACAAGAAAACGTAAGCACTCTGCCGCACGGCTGTCTCGGTGAACTTGCAAATGAGTGAGCGGTTAGTGCGGGCAAACTGTGCGGGCATATCAATGGAGCATCGGCTCCGGAGAGCACCGCAAAACAGTCAAACGCGTCGGTGGGCTCGGAAATTACCACTGCTCAGGCTTGTGCGCCGCGATTAATCTATAGAATGAAATAAATGCAGCAACCACTGTAAAACAAAAAGACTGGTTTTCTCGGGGTTGTTCCCGAGTACGCGGAGAAACTTTTGATTAATTGGCGGCAGTGCCAGCTGACAGATGGGTACGCCAGGCACAAGCGAGCTCTCGCCCAGAAGCGTGCATACGAACAAGGAATGCGCTTCGCGTGTGTTGAAAAAGGAGCAACGGTATATGTCCCATACTTAAAAATGTAGGTGAAATGAGTTCGCATGCACTTATGTGTGTTTTCTGTTCTATTTGCGTGGAACCAAGCGCTAACAGTCGCCTGATAGATCTTTTCTCCTGTATCTCGGTTGCCGTTACTGAGCCTGGTTGGAGCTGTAACACCAGTCAAATAAAGTCTTAACTTAATAGCTTAAGAAAAAAAAGTTCAGTGTGTGTGTGTGAGGCATCTTGGTACTGATTCTTTTATTACAAGCTGCGCTACAAATTACATTTTGCAATGTTTTCCTATTGTGTTTAGCAACTGATGATGTGTTTTGTTTAAGGAAGTAGGTCTCATATCAGGCCATAATTATCGAGATTCTATTAACTTTATTGTTATAGTGCCCGTTCTGATCTTCTAAAGCATAGTGATGCTTGAAACATATGCTATTGCAGTAACTAATACAGAAAGCCATGAAACTAATTTTCGGGCTTAAACAATACATTTTCTTTTCAGGTCTCTTTGAAATCGGAATGGCATGTGCAGTGGTCGATCCTAACCAGCAGGAATGGACCTCCAAGACGAAGTCCCTGAATCCGTTCTTTAGAAAAGAACAGATCTACAGGTATGTGGCCCAGTGTAGAAACACCATGATTTAAGAAGCATTTAGGTGCTGTCACTGTCCGATGGAGTACTCAAATTATTTAGCACGGAATGAGCCCTCTAGTCTAAATGGAGGAAAAGTGCCTGGAGTGCCAAACTGGTGCTGCGCCGGTTGTGCTTAAAGCTGCATTTGCAATTTGCTGGTGGTCTTTCATTTTCTTGGCCGCCATGCAGCAGGGGCAGTACTGTCCTTGACTGTATTCAACATCATGATGGCGAACCTGCCTCCCTGCCTGGCCCAGACCCTAGACCTCGGCTTTACCGTCTACGCTGATGACATCATGGTCTAGACCAGAGGGGGAAACCATTGCTCGTTAGGAAGAGACTCTGCAAAAAGCCCTTGCCGTCATTGGTGATTACCTAGACGCTGTTGGCTTCACAGTGCTGCCAGAGGAGACCCAATACGTCGTGAGCTTATGCATGGGCCTGTGCCCCGATTCACACAAACAAGTCATGAAGGTGACATTTCTATGGGTCATGCAATGATTTTCTTACCTTCGCTAAATACTACTCAAAACGAGTCCTTGACCTGAATTGCCCACAAAACGGACAGCTGTTTCCCTCTCCAAAAAATGACAGTCGCAGAAAAACTACAGCGTTTTCTGCGACTGCGATCCTGACACCTGCGCCACGTGCATCATCAAGTGTAATCTTCAGGTAGCTACTGGTGAATCGCCTGGCAGCATCTTGTGTAGTTAAGTTTTGTTGCTGGCGTAGGTGCCGGCTATCTCACATAACTACAAAATATGTTTATGTAGAAAGCTTTTTCACATGCTGGCGGTATCTTGAATCACTTCAATCTGAACACTTCTACATGTTGTGCTGTTAAAATATTTAAAAAAATCATGCAATATGTTGATTGCAATATTTATTATGCAGGTACATGGAAACCAAAGGAGCCACAAAGCACCGAGAGGCTGGCCTGCGACTGCTTTCTTCAGGCCACCTGCAGAAGCTGGAGTTTTCTACGCGGGAGGCTGAGGAGACCATTGTACGTGCTCAAGTTTTGGCATCTATGTCAATAAGAACTTCGTACAAAGTTAATGCTGCACTGGCTAAGTGTGATGGGGAGATCATTACTGGCCACTGCTCATGTGTTGCAGGAAAGGGTTCCGTCTGCAAGCACCTTTGTTGCGTTTTTTACGGGCTAATGTACATCGCACAGCATGACCTCAGTGTTGTACCAGGTGTTGTTGCATGCACCGAGACGGAAAGGCAATGGTGCAAGCCAAGAGACCCCAGAAAAGTTAGCGAACAGTTTGGCAGTGTTGTCTTTTGTAAAGACACTTGTCACAGAATGAGCAGTGCTCCAAAGCACCATGAGAAGCGAGTGGCATATTCGTCACTTAAGGGTGACAGGCTAAATCTGCAGCCATTGGACCTCATTCACCTGCACGGCAAACTGTACGAGAGCGGCCTTCACTGCTTTGCGGACGTGCTCGAGGCTAATGACTTTGTACCTAACAAAGTGAAAGAAAGTGACAGTGAAGCCACGGAAAAGCTACCACCGCGGTGGTTGGATCAAGTGGAGAAGCAGCTAGGTATAACTGCCTACACGCCCGACGAAGTAGCGGCTGTGGAGGAGGGCACAAGGCTGCAAAGCTTGTGTCCTCTGTGGCATCACTATAGAGAAGGCATCATCACTGCCTCACTTGCGAATAGAGTGTACACGTGGGTGCACACTTGTCGAACAAAAGTGGGACCCCACGATCCTCGGTCTCTCTCGAATGCAGTGTTGGGCAAAACGAAATGTCGCGCAACAAATGACATGAAGAGAGGTCTCTTGCTCGAACCTGAGGCTAGAACACTGTTTCAAGAGAAAAACGCTAGCCATGTAGATCTTGACGTGAAGGAGAGTGGTCTCTTCTTGTCGCAGAGCCACCCTTTTCTGGGTGCAAGCCCAGACGGGATAGTCTCGTGCAACTGCTGCGAGAAGCGGCTCATTGAGATCAAATGTCTGCGGAGCTTGGCAACATTTTCTAAGTCTGAACTGCATGATGGACACCTTAAACCCACTAGCAAACATTATGCACAGGTGCAGATGCAGATGGGCGTGACAGGACGGAAGTTGTGCATCCTCTTTGTGTACTGCAGCAAAGACGACTACCGGCAGGTTTCAGTTCCTTTCGATGAGAAATATTTCCATGAGCTGGTTGAGCGTTGTACGTTTTTCTACGACACATACTTTCTGCCTTGTTTTAGATATTAGGACATTTTATTGCAAAACATACTCATCTGAAAAGCTATTTGTTTCTGTGGTGAACTAAATTTGGAACTGCTGGTGTCAGATGCATATTTAGCAAATTTCTTTTTAAAGAAACGTATTAAAAAAATGTGTCTAAGTGTTCTAACATGGTGCTTGGTATAACATGTGTTTTGTTTAAGATAGACTACTCGTTTGCGGTTTATTCCTTATAGTTTTGTGCCAGCAAATCGCCTCAGATCTTCAGTGTACTTATTTAGCTTTTGAATGTATTTGTTTAGTGTGCCATATGATTTGCAGAGGTAAATAAACACTTTGCCATATCCTTTTTCTTCTTTGTTTCATTGTGGCCGGATGCCTAACTAAACACTTTGCACGTGACAACTCAAGTGAATTCTAGATTGCTGTACACGAATACATTTTTGCGAGGTCCTAATTTTTACGAATTGAAAATTAGGTCCAGCAAACAATTCAGGCAATATGTGAACACTACAGAAGCTACATTCAATTCTCAAAAATTAAGTCGTTTACACTATAATGTGGTACACAAAAGATTCTTAAATAAATATAACAGTACTAAAAGGCTGCCGTGGTATTAAGAGGGGGGGGGGATGCTTTGTGAGCAGCCTTAGTAGGAAAGCATAAGCTGACACATGGCTGCAAGTCTCTGCATACAAGGTGTCCACAAGAAGCAATTGCTCAGTAAATGGCACTTATTAGCTGAAACATTAAATTGAATTAGCACGTTTAGCCTATAAATCAGTGTTGCTGTGAACACTGCAGCTGAAATGAAGCCTTAGGGAAACATTTGTCTCGTCCCAACATCAGACAATGAAAAGCCGAGAATGATTGTGTATGCACGCCAAGCATTCAGTGATGTGTAATAAATAGTCTTTCAACACGATAAGCAACACTCTTATTGCTTATCATGTAGGTAAGCATAAAGATATCCCTCTCCCAGAGCAATTTTTTATTGCACACAAGGTACTTGCTTGTGTACACAATCGCACATGGTCACCATCTCGCCGCGAGACATGAACTCCTCAGATCCAACACATTTCAAATGGCTGTTAGTAAAACGAGAGTCCTCCCAACCGTTCGACTAGAAACTCGTGCCACAGAAATGGGGCTAACGGTGTTCAGTACTTAAAAAAGAAATAGTTTGGTATTATCTTTTGAGCTTCACAGTAGAACGTTTCTAGCTCTGTGTTCTCATGTGCTACTTTTTCTGGCCTGCTATGTGATATGCAGTTGGTGAAACTGTTGAATCCAGCAGTTTCACCAACTTCATAGTTATTTTAACAGTGCCAATGCAACGGACTACCTACAACAAGGGCTCATCAACAAAGTTTGTCAAAAGAGCACAAACGTGCCACACCTTGTTGAGCTGCTCAGACATGCTGTTTGGAAAAATCTGCGAGAGCATTCTGAAATTTTTTACCCTTCTGATAACTCTCTCGACGTGTATACGGACGCTTGCAATGTGCCTTGTTTCCTGCTCATCCTCTTCCGAGAGCTGGGGTCGCCCTTCCATAAATGGCGGAATATTCAGGTGGAGTGAGCGCTGCTTGCATTCTTCCGATATTGTGAAGCCCCTGTCCGCCATGACGCTGCGTTCAGGGGTGAACTTGTCCAATACACCGCAAGCCTTCGTAAGTGCCTTGTCGGACAGCCTGCCAGGTGCAAGGTCCGACACAAAGGTGACGAACCCGTTAGGGCTACAGACAATCAATCCCTTTGCAGTATTGTGTTTCTTGTATGTCGAGTATGTTTCACTCTGCACTCGAAATGAAGATGGAGTCTCTATGTAGATCTCGGTGCAATCCAGGATCCCATCCACGGTGTTATACCCTTTGTCTGCAAAGGCTTGTGGCCTGTATTTATCACACAGGTGAGGGGGCAGCCATGTTGGCACCTGCATAAAATGATTTGAAGACTGTAGAAGTAATTTCTGGGCTTTTCTTTCTCTATGTGGGAAAAACATTAATCCAGTGCGTGAAAGCAGATTGCCAAGCTTGTTGAGCTTGATATTTTCTTAATTTTTCTAGAAGACAGGAGTTGAGAAAAGCATCCAAGCAGGCAATGTCTGCGTACATACCTGGCGAAGCCTGTTGTCCAGGAAGTCCAGCCAAGTGACTTAAATTCGGGACACCGTACTTTGTGACACACCAAACCTGTTAAAAATATTTTTATGGTATTGTTTTTAAGCATGAGTCACTGCCAACCTACATTTTAAAAGCGTGCACACTTGTAAACAGGCCAGTTCAGATATTTCTATCCATGATCTTCTTGCCACCGACACTGCAACGGTAGCTTTATAACAGTCGGCAGATATTTTACTACCTATTAAACCAAAATGCAAAGATAGGAATTTTTGTTTATTTGAATAAGGAGTCGTTGTTCGGATCTATCTTGCACAGCCCACCAGCACTGGCACTTAAATTAAGGCAACATTATCTGACTCGCTGAGTCGAGAATATAATTACTTGCTACACTTTTATTTACTCTGTAGAAAGCATTGTGCACAGATTATAAATCGAGAATCGTCTATGTAGATCGAGACCAAATATTATACAGATTTTTCACATGCCATTCCACATTTTGAATCCTCACATTTAACATTTTCATTCGTTAACCAACATGTCTGTCGCAGCCAATAAAAGGATATCGGTTTTCAAAGGAGATGGCCCACCTGAAAGCAAGGTCTGCTCCGTCAAGCGCCAATCGAAGACGAAGGAGTATTAAAATCAGCTGAGTCTTCAGAGGCAGAATAAAGCTGCGGTCCTCGTTTTCCGTTTCTTTCATTTGCCAAAACTGCAATCTTTTAGCATCTGGCTCCAGAAGGGACCAAAACACGTCTAAGCGTTCAGGTGACGTGAAGCCTGTGTAGTACCTCAGTTTCTTGTGGTCCTGTTTGATGGCTTCGTAACGAAACTCTGTCGTTCCCTTAGCTTCCGCTTCCTTCATCCGCCTGTACGTGGCCGAGAGATCAAGCTTAAGCGACCTGTTTTTTTGTTTTACTCGGTCGCACAGCTTCATTGAGTCAACCTGTTCTTGGCGGCTCTTGTCAAGCTGCCTTTTCAGTGATATCACTTGAGCTTGTACCTTTTTAACTTCCTCCTCTAAGCTTCCAATCACATCCTTCAGGCTAGAGATCTTCCTGAGGAGCTCGGTCTCACTCTTGTTATGAACACTGTAGGAGTGATCTGACAGTGGGTTGAGCTCTGGCAGTGTTTCGTCATCTACGGTGCTGCAGCAGGCGGTGCCAGGGTCGACGTCATCTGCAGCTCCTGTGGTGGCCTCCTGCTGGGCCGCTGGCATACTTGAGCCGTTGAATGTAGTGGGCTGATTAGAGCACAAATAAAAACAAAAGAACAATAAATTTAATATTCTATGTAATGCACTTAACCCATGGGATGACAATGCCTCTAATGTTCCTGCATACCTGCAGCTCAGATGTTCATATTGTTTCAGATGTAAAGAGACTTGTATCCTCTAATATTTTAATTATTTGACGTAAATCATTGAGTTTGTTTAGTCACGCCAAAGAGTTTTCCATGTGCGAGTTAAACTTTTCAGCACTGTTGAATGCTTTCTATGCTCCTGGCTGGTATGCTATATTTGCCAACCTAAAAGCTGCTGCATAAAATGGCAAGCCTCCTTTAAGAAAAAGAGAGACACCAAGGAAGCTTTCTTTGCTAGGCTACGCTTGGCCTGGACACCATACCTTTATGCGTGTTAAGGGACGCCTTTTCACCACCTTCTTTTGTTGGAGGGGGAAGATGGTCGACACCCGCACCATGTAAGTCTTTTTCCCTCCTTGGAAATGTGCCCCACACACTCTGTGGCCCGTGGTTGGCACAAACTTTGAAAACCTGGGAGAAAAAAAATGGTCATATGCTGCAAAGCACATGGGCCCTTTAGAGCAACCTGACGTTTTTGAAGGAGTATTCAATCACTGTTTATTCAGGAACACCAAAATGGGCTTGTACATAGGAAGCTCAAGTGTATCTCTCGCAACGTTACCTTAAATGTTCATTTCACATAACAGTCCAAAACCTTCACAAACTATCGAGATTATGCGTTGTTTTGGTTTTATTAGCGGCAAACATCTAGAGACAAGCTTGGCTCTGTCTCCCCTGCTCAGCTGGTAAGTTAGCGGTTACATGGACAATGCTTGATGCATGATAAAATTCAAAACAAACCATGTCAGCACGACTTTATCGTCACTTTCTGCACCATTAACTACTGTTGCGCTCGTTGCTTTGAGTTACGTTTTGGAGCGGAAAGCGTGATACATTCGACAGATTCTGTCCACGAAACGTTTACGATTTGGTTCATGCGTCGCGACAGCTGAAATAGGGACACACCACAGGGGGTCCGTTAGTTGGCAATTTTAAAAAAGACCGCGCAAAAAAAAAAAAAAAAAAAAAGAAAGAAAATTGCTTGCACGAACAGAGTCCTCTGTTTGTGTACCTTGTCGCTTTGTCCGTTCGTCTTACCTAAAGGTCCAATATCATAAACGGGACCGCAGAAGTACACCGGGCAAACAAAGAGAGCACTGAAAGCCACCGCCGGAAAGGAGCGCCGACATCACGATTGAGATAGGCCGATATGTCGCGCCTCCGCTGCAAGTGCGCGGAGCGTCAAACAGATCCCAAACGCAAAGAGCATGTCAGCGCGTCCTTCTCTACACCCTTCATGCCTTGTACCTTGGAAGCTTATGCTCTTTTGTCAACGTGCGATGGGTTAAATGCAGGCGAAGGAAAGCTGTCTTACCTTCCGCTCTGTCCAGCTCTGTTGAGTCCTCGTAACCAGGTCTCACGCAGGCTTTTTTCCTTTGGGAACACGTAAAACCCGATGCCTTTTTGCCGGGTACTATTGTTATTGCACCCTGGCACACAACAGGTGAAGCCACCCATTGGGCACAGTGAATGAGCACCGGTTAGAACAACTACGTCGCATTCAAAGAGCGCACCGAGGCTGCCGAGGCGGTCGAAAAACTCCCGAGAACTACAGGTCCCAGAATTCACCGCGGCAGCGGTGGCGTAGTGCAACTCACGGTGAGATCGGTCTATTTTGGTCGTCTTTCGAAACCGAAACTAAAGTGAGTACCGTAATTGAGCATGCATGAGCTAGGTGGCAGAAGCGGCCGCCCAACAAAAGGTACCCTGTATCAATCGTCCATCCGGTCTTGCATAGCTTTCCCGTCACCTCTCGTTTCACGCTCTCGTCGTTCATGTGTCTTGTCTCGCGTCTTTATAAAAACGATTTCAAAGATAGACGCGGGCGTGTATTGGGCGCTTCAGTGCTTCAGTCGTTGTACAAAGCTCTCCAAGTACATCTTTGACCCTGACTCGCGATGTGTTGTTCTGACCTAACCCTCTCAGGTTTTGTTTTTGCGTGTTTAACTTGTACCTCGCCTACTGGCCTGGCAAGCACTTGCCTCTGCAGTTTTTTTTTTTTTTTTTTGTCGTATGCTGGACAAATACAATTTTCGGAACCAGCACACCAGCTCGGAGCACGTGGAGCGAAAGCTCGCGCTGCAGAACCCAGGGATCCTGGGTTCGAGCCCCACCCCTGCCCGTTTCGATCTGGATGAGCATCGTACCGGCGTGCGGTCGTGTATCACTACTGCGTGGTGCACGTTAAAGACCCCAGGCTAGCGGCTGTACCGCACTGGCTAAATTTCTCATCTACAGCTGGGAGACTCGTCGCCCCTGTGAGGCAGACCAAGTTCTAGGCTGTATAAACACACACACAACCCCCCAATTTTTTTTTTCGGAACCAGTTGGCGGAGGAGCGGAGTGGCATGGTGTCTGTTTCGATCGAACAAGCATCTCCGCTCGCGCGACGAAGCACGTGCAAATGCAAGCCTGCCGAACTTGCCCTCATGTAACGGTGGCAAGCGGTTTTTCTGAATTGCTCGACAACGGCCACAGTACTGTTCACTTGTGGGATGTCTCAATGTCTCTTGAGAGGCATTGAAAGTGGGAATTCATTACTAGCCAAAGGCAAAGCGAGGCTTGCGGCAGCCTTGTAGAAAGTTTCGAAAAGCAAAAAGAAAAGCACCGCTAGTCTTAAAGGGGCCCTGCAATCATATTTAAGCGTCTACCTTTTCTGCGGTTTCCACGTCTCTTGGGGTTCGGGCAACCTAGCGGGCACGGAGAGAGTAACTAAATATCAGTGTGTCATATTTTAAAGGGACGACGCGGGAACCTCCTCCACCTACGAGGGCGACCCACGTTGCCAAAAGCGCGCGATATGTGACGTCTTTGGTCCTGGGCTTACTACGGGTCAGAACCGCTAAAATATTTTTTTTAGTCGAGATACAAAATATAAGTGTCGCGAACCGTTTGAATTATGTATGAAAATACTTTTTGTTAAGTATTTTAGATCAGAAAAAAACAAATGCAGTTTATAAAGTACGGAAACAAGAAATGACCCGTCGACATACCCGCCACCAAGCGGCGGAAAAAACAGCGCATACTAGAGAGGGCTAGTGGGATGAGGTGCCAACGAACGGCGAGCGTAGAAAGGTCCCGGATGTAGGTGGCGGCGCTGCGGTCTTATACCGGCACGAGGATCCGACCGGTTCCGAGCGTTCCGAAGGCTTTCGGCGCGGGCTTGGCTGGCGATTTTACCATTTGGCGGTATGGCAGCGCGAAGTGGCTCCCGTTCTGAACTGATATTAACCCCGTGTTTACTGTCGTTTGTGGCCAATGAAATGTTATGCCGAGTTAGTCTTTAATCATGCAGCAAATGCAATGCGAGCCGCCCTTGTTTTCCGTTTTATACAGCCTATCCAACACGCGCTTTAGTGGCGCCCTCTCCAGCCGTCGACACGGAGTGCGGCAGCCGTGACGCTCGATGAGCTCACTACCCCTCTAGTTCACGGCTACTCAAGCCAGGACCTACGACGTCATGAAGGAGGTTATTTTTTGCTTGTTTTTGGAATTCTAATTTGCCTATAACTTCTAAAATAAAGCGAAATTTAGGGGGAAAAAGTTTCATTAAGTTACTACGTTCAGTGCGCTCAGGATTGGTGCAAATTAAAACCAGTCAAAAAGTTGTTGCATGGCCCCTTTAATGCACCTTCATCTTGTGTACAATTTCGCTTTGCAGTGCAGTAGTTACGTGTTTCATCAGTCGGAGACAGCTTCCATTTTATATTATATAACTACGGTAGTCAACCTAATGCTGTGATATTTACTAATAAGCTGGTCATGTTCAAATAAATGTTAATATGTGCAGTTTGGTTATTTATCTATAACGGTACAGATATATGTATAATTTAACTGAAGCATTGCAAAATGTGTCATCTCATTGGCATTTCAGTTACATGTTGAAAGACTCCCAAGTGGTCGAACTCGACCATAATTTGTTTATTGCGGCGAGCGAAGTGTCCTCCGTTCGTCCAGCACTTAAAACAAATATGTTTATTTTGTAAGAATATCTGCTCCAAAAGCCACTTTTCCTACTCCTAAACACTGTTTTGTCTGCTCCAAAAGCAACTTTTGTTGCTCCAAAACACTGTTTTACCTGCTCCAAAGGCCACTTTTTTTGCTCCAAAACACCCTTTTGGCTGCTCCAAAAGGTTCTCCAAAACGGCTTAGGCCAATCACGTCACTGGAAACTTAAAGATGCAGAAAAGACGCTTCTGATATCGTCTGTTTTTGGCGATAACTCATTCTATGAGATCTTAGCATCCCAGAAATAAAAGAAGTATGCTCGTGCGACGTCGATTTCCCTACTAAAAATGTGATCGAAGTTTGTGCCACGCCCCTTCCCGAGCAGAAAAGTCTGGAGCACAGAAGCCAGCGGAGGCGCCAGGGGCGTGACAACATGCGCGCGTCAGCCAATCGCAAGCGACGGTGCCGACAGCAGCGGCGCCGACAGCGCCTCTGCCGGACTCTGCGCTCCAGGCTTTTCTCCTTGGAAAGTCGTGTGGCAAGAACCTTTATCACATTTTTAGTAGGAACATAGAAATAGCTTTTTTATTATTATTCATTTATAGGATGCTTGGAACCCGTATGATAAGTTCTCACCAAGAACAGACGATCTCAGAAACGTCGTTAGTGCACCTTTAAGTTAGACG
Source organism: Ixodes scapularis (assembly GCF_016920785.2). NCBI lineage: Eukaryota > Metazoa > Arthropoda > Arachnida > Ixodida > Ixodidae > Ixodes > Ixodes scapularis. The sequence goes on along the minus strand of NW_024609880.1, from coordinate 111,127,803 downwards.
TGGAGGCAAAGTAGTGGCTTAAACGAGGGTTTTAAATGAAGAGTCGAGAAGACAAATAAGCAAAATGCTTCTAGAAGAGGAGGAACGAGATTACGTATTTTGCTCGAGCTCCGTACATACGCAAAGTAATTTAAATTCTTCTAACCGTAATTTATTTGGAAGTACATCCTCATCACAATTTTTGAGAATAACCACCAAAATTAACATATCAAATTGGTCAAATTGCTAGGCGGATATTTTAACATAATAGTGAGATCGATAGCAACAGCGCTTCTCTAAAATCGACGAATGACGACGTGTTGCCAACTTGCTCATCGATTTTCTCTAAGTGTCGGCTCTTTATATATATATAAACGGGCATGGGTGGCGGGGGGCCGAAGGCATGGTTATAGAAGAAGAAAAGAACCCTTAGTGAAAACAGCAACAACGAACGATTTATTCTTCGACGTTTCGGCCGGAGCCCGGCCTTCGTCAGGAAGTTTTCTGACGAAAGCCGGACTCCGGCCGAAACGTCGAAGATTAAATCGTCCGTTGTTGCTGTTTTCACTAAAGGTTCTTTCTTCTTCATCTATATATATATATATATCTGTCCACTAAGTATAGGTTAAATTTATTTTTCCGAAAACGCACCAATGTGGCCAGTGGTGATTAAGCGGCGCCTTCGTCCTCATTAATGGCATCATACGCACCGTTCTCCTCGCGTTGGTCGGTCATCGCACACTCGAGGCAGCACCGCCGCTCCGCCGGCTTCGCGATATGCTACAGCCCTCGGGTACTTCGACTAAGCAAAATTCTAACGCGCTGACGCCTACAACTGGCAAAGCTTGTAACTACGGTACGCTTGGCCCTTCATGGCATGATGACGCCAAGGCCCCGCCGGGTCTGCCGGATATCCCAAGATGCATCGCGCTCTTCGAGGGCTGATTTTGAAGCGCTCACCAAAATACAGGCATTTAGAACGAAAAATACGGCCCTCCACTTTAAGCACAACCACGATATTATCAACTACAGGTACAGTTTATCCTATTCGACGCATTTCTTGAACGTTTTCGTTTATTCAGAAATTTGATTCAGCATATCTTGAATCCCTTGACAGCGATCGAGAATTTATTTTGATGACCCGCGTTGTTGCCAACTGTAAACGCGTTTGCAGCTTTTGTGGTACTCTAGCTTCGTTTGGCCCCCGCACTTGTCGTAGGCTTTTTTGCACCGAGTCGGAGGATCCTTATCTACTGTATGATAACCCATCCACAGAGTACAGCCTGAAAGAGAGGAGAGAAAAAATAATCGATGTAAACAGTTATTCGGAGCAGTCCTAGTTTGCGCAAGTAGGCAAAATGTGACATATAACCGGTGTCTAGGGAAGTGTATAACGATTTCATGCAGCATACAACGTGCAGGTGGAAGTGTTCGAGACTGGGAAGGCAACAAGGAAACCACACAAGCCGGTCGCAAAGCTCACAAAGATACTTCCCTTGGTGGACAAGGTACGCTACAGGGGAGGGTTACGGCGCATTCAATGAGCGAGACTGATTTAAGCGGGGATAGCAGAAACCCAGATATACGATTATCGCCATTCCGGTGCACTTTTGAAACCGCTTAATTGACCAAGTCCTTCACATAGTAGCATCGGCTGTGGTATGACTTTAAATAAAACTAAGAAAATATATATTTTCTTCTTTTTCAAGGACCGTGCTAGGTTGTGTTAATCTGCTACAACAGTATTTCTTTTCTTTTTTGCAAATAGTTAACGAAAATTTTGTCGCTTCAAATCAGATAATGACATTCCGCTCACCTACAATGGTGCTCTTGAGCAATATTTAAGAGTAAGTAAACTTGGTGTTTATAAACCAATGGAAAGAGTGCATTTAAAATGTTTACAAAGGCGGTGCATTTATCGTACTCAAACTTTATGAGCGTAAGTATCCGGGTAAAAACTTTTGAGCCTAAAATATCCCGTTTGTTCCAATGTAGAATAAGGAAAACCGCAAAAGCATTATGGTTTACGTTGTTATTCACAGATGGTACCACAGGCTTTCAGGTCTCCTGGACCTACTTTCGAGTATTCATCTTAAAAAAGCTCTCCTTTTTTTTCTTTTCTTTTTGCTTTATGTTGCACCATCTGTGAGTACCAGCGTCAAACACAGGGTTTTCGCCGTGTACCCCCCTGTGCATAAAACTAAAACGGTTTTTAGACTTGTTTTTTGTACCCACACTTACGAATTTTCGATATGCACCGCCTAAATACACCTTTCCACCTTTGTGAAAAGTTTTAATGCACTCTGCTTGTTGATTCATTTATACGAACCTATTTTAAGCCTGAAAATCACTCAAGAACACCCGGTGGATTCCGTCTAACAACTGCTCCACCTATACACCCTTTCCCCACTGCTCCACCTATACATCCTTTCACCTTAAAACCTGGCCCACATAAGGCTGGCTCACACGTTTGTCTCTGTTGAGTTCTCAGCAACCGAAACGACAGCACAGAAAAGTCACCGGGACAAGTGTTCGCCGTACGCAACGTGGGAAGCGGTGCAAGAGGTAGTTTGGCGAAGCTATCACAAGTCACGATTGTTAAGGAGTTCTTTTCATTTCTGCCGTTTTGGTTGTTGTGAACGATACAGTCACAAATATGTGAACCAGCACTTAAGACGTATTCTCTAAGTTGTCGATCACACTTTAGTGGGCGTGATCACGGCTTTTGGAGGGCTATTTCAACGAACGGTGGAGGCAGTGGCGTAGCCAGGGGTGTGGTTTATAGGGCTTCAGCCCCCCACCCCCTATTCACCTCCCAGGCTACGCAACTGGGAGAAGTTCGCCAAAACCCACACTGTACTTATCGTCGCCACTCTCCGGGCACTTGCTGTCAGGTTTCTAGTAGTAGTTTAGACCAAACCACGATATTGGTTAAAACCAAGGTCAGCTTCTACACTAACTTCTTTAGTGATTTGACAGAAGGAAGCCAAATTTAATAGGCAACGTAAGTCTCGATTTTATTTGCTTGCCTAAAAGTGTTACCATGGGATAGTCCGGCTACTAACGCGTCCCGGTGAGAAGAAGGCGGGAATCTCTGCTCAAATCCGTTCTTTTTATACTCCATTGGCTTCACCTTCCACAAACATGATTCTTTCTTTTTCGTCGGCCATTCACATGGATAAATCGTCGAGTGAAATGCTCGACGATTTATCACGGCGTTTGCCAGAAACGCGAGCTAGCGTTTCGACAGATTTGTGACATGGCTTCGTGGCGCCAACGTTTAGGGTGGGAGGAGCATAGCATTATTAGGAAGAGATGGGTGTTGCTACACAGTGCAATCGCATCAATATTTAGTTCGTTTGCCTCACGATGTTGCTACTTCTCTCACGGAGGTTCGCGGTACCTCGACTTTCCATTGATCAAACTCACCTGATCCGTTTGCTGTATTATAGGTTTTTGTAACTTGACACTCCTCTAATACGTTCATGTAAATGAGTTTCCGTTTTTGTCCTGTTTGACGCAAAACAGAGCACATATATGACTTGTTTTCAAAATTTTCTCGCAGGTATTACTTGCAAGAGGACCAAGTCTACACACGAACTGGTTAGGAAACATGGTACTCTAAACTCATTCGATTTTATTTTATTTATATGAGGGCTAAATATAGTTACTTAACTAAACAAGATAACAATCACAAGATGCAATGAAAAAATCTTTTAAGAATAACAAAATTTCAGTAACTTCGTTTAATATATTTGTAAAACACCAAACACGTCTGCAGTTTTGGATTGCAACTTTGTTTTTTATTACATTTTTCTTTGGGCCTTAGTGTAAGCTAAGTAACAATGAGGGGGCTCCCCTCATTGTTGTCTGAAACCTTATTAAGCGCACCTGATGTATCCTAAAAATCTTACTTTTTTCAGGCCCAAAAATAAAACAAGTATGTACGTAACAAATCTTCGTGTAGTCAGCTACTAATCTTCGCGCAAGGTATAGTCGCGCTGTGAGTCAAACCCCGGTTTAAAATACACATAACAGAGCTAGTCGACGTATCTTTGTGAAATCATTTCTTTATACCTTCGTACTTGATCAACACATCTTTTAGGTAGGGACTTAGATTATCGCTATCCACTGCTTTAAATAACTTCGAGACATCAGTATAGTTTATTTAAAAATACGCCTGCGTAAACGGGACGGATATACCGGGTGGATTTACGAAGACCTTCCAAATATCCTAAAACTAGTGCGTTTGAAAAAAAAGGGAAAACCTTTTCAGGAAGAAAACTGCCAGCCGTGGCGGACGTCAGGATTTTAGAAAATATACTGATGAGCAACATAATTATCTTAAATTTACTATTTAACTTCTTAGTTAGTGGAAATAAACATGATTTTAACTAAAAAATGAAAGCCGCTTACAACTCCCTGTAACGCCGAATTAGAGCGCAGCTCTTGAGGAGGAGGAGGGAAGGGCACTGGGGGGGGGTTAAACTAACCAGGGGGGGTCACGTTACCTTAGGGGTCACGTGACCCCCAATGCCGATGATGTCATCACTGACGTCACTGATGACGTCATCAGTGACGATGACGATGCGGGTACCGATGACGTCATTAGTGACGTCACTGATGACTTCACCAGTGATGATGACGATGACGATGCGAATGTCGGTGACGTCATCAGTGACGTCGCTGATGACGTCATCAGTGATGATGACGATGACGATGCGGATGCCGGTGACGACATCAGTGACGTCACTGATGACGTCATCAGTGATGATGACGATGACAATGCGGATGTCGGTGACGTCATCAGTGATGATGACGATGACGATGTGGATACCGGTGACGTCATCAGTGATGATGACGATGACGATGTGGATGCCGGTGACGTCATCAGTGATGATGACGATGACGATGTGGATGCCGGTGACGTCATCAGTGATGATGACGATGACGATGCGGATGCCGGTGACGTCATCAGTGATGATGACGATGACGATGTGGATGCCGGTGACGTCATCAGTGATGATGACGATGACGATGCGGATGCCGGTGACGTCATCAGTGATGATGACGATGACGATGCGGATGCCGGTGACGTCATCAGTGATGACGATGACGATGTGGATGCTGGTGACGTCATCAGTGATGATGACGATGACGATGTGGATGCCGGTGACGTCATCAGTGATGATGACGATGACGATGTGGATGCCGGTGACGTCATCAGTGACGATGACGTCATCGGGGGGTCACGTGACCTCGAGGAGGGGGCCACGTGACCTCAGGGGAGTCACGTGACTTCGGGGGGTCACGTGACCCCCCACGAGGTCACGTGACCTTGGTGGGGGGCTCGCGCGGTGCATTATGGGACATTTCCCATGATGCACCGCGCGGTTACGCCGACGCCGACGGCGACGGCGACGGCGACGCCGACGGCGACGCCGCTCAAGCCGGAAACGGGCCCCTAAGAGCTGCGCTCTAAAACTTCCTGAGCGTCATGGAAAGCCTTTCGATCAGTTAACTGTATGACTAATTCAAGCATGTGGACAGCACGGGGTTGCCCAATAGAGGTATCACTCGTGCAGCAGGCGCAAGGCCGGTGATGCGAAATCACGAATGATGACTTGGTTCTTTACGTCGCGTTCCTTATGGTCCCATATTCTCACCATTCGCGTGTTTGCAACGCCGGTTTTGCGCCTGCTGCGCGAGTAGAAAATAAATAGATGAAAGGAAAACACGGTGTCTCCTTCCAATCTATTATGGCTGAGAGTTTCAAAAATACATGACGTAGAGGGTATGCCCAGCATCCCTTTATGTTTAAGCCACAGGAAAGGAGGCTAGGGCATTAGCCGATAACAACACCCAAGAAAAAATCGCGCCCTAAGACGTACGAACATTATAAGCCACGTCCTGCGTTTCTTCAGACCTCGGTGACTTTAGATATGCCACATCTATATAAATAAATGTGTGTGTGTGACTTTTAAATGTGTTCAAAGGTTTCACGAAAAGAATGGTCAGATCGTTGAAAAAAATCTCGACAGGTTCTGAAGACTCTCAATTTCGCGCCTGCCGACCTAGGCCTTGAGGCACTGAAAGGGGCGATCGCAGGCTATACGAACATCAAGTCGTCTGCTTCCTTTGCAGGGGCTGTGGTGACGTCAGAACGCCGAGATCTGATTGTTTCGGAATGAAGGATAGTCGTTAGGACCTCAAGGCAGCTTGCTTTGAGGTCTACCCACTATCCCACTATCACAGCCAATGAGAGCTCGGCGCCTTTCTGACGCCACCGCAACTCCTGTGCCAGATACAGACGACATGCTCTCCGCATAGTCTATTAAAGATTAAGACGTGTAGGACGCGGCCTATTATGATCACGCTTTGTGCTTTGTTATTCCTTCGTTGACGTTTTTTGTCGGCTTATATTCGCGATCTTATTGGCCGCACAGAAAAAAAAGGATGCTCCGGGTTCTACGCGCATTGCATTTCGTAATCCCTCATAAACTACGCAGTTTTCTCATAAAATACGCTTACTCTGTAAAGTAGTATAATATTTCTGGAAAAATGGGCATTTTAATTATGTAATTTCATTTGGGTCGACTTCATTACTTTAAAAAAGAATGGCATGGATAATAGTCTCTTACATTCGTAACAAACTGCATTCTAGAGCTGCATCGCACGCAAAATGGTTAGCTTGATTAAATGTTCAATTTCCTTCTCTTATTTTACTTCACGAACATTTAAAGTGAAGGCAGAACTAGTACATTCATAGAATTTCTCAACAAAGGTTTCGGCGAGAGTCAGAATGCCGCGTAGACCCTGAAAGCTTTTACAATGATCCTCCACATTGAAAAACTGCAATCCAAGAATTAACGCGGCTCCAAATAAACAGCAAGATAATTGGTGTTTGTAGTTCTTTGCATTTTGCATGGCTTCCAGCATGGGGAGAGTGAAAAGTTCGCAAAAGAGAAAAGCACTTTGAGAAATCAACTTACGTGTTCTTGATTCTTTAGTAGAATAGAAAAAAGTATTGGTTTCATTAGTGTAGAACCCTACGATGACATCTCCCCGCTTAGATCTAAAAGAAATATTTAATAAAAGAATAAGAGATCGATCGGTGTCCTACAAAATAAATACTCAACACACAATTCCGGACCATTGGGTGGCCCAAATTTTAAATCCTGTCTCCGCCGTTTATTTTGGTTTTGGGCGGTTTCGTAAAATTTTGATTCATTCGATCAAGTGCGGTCCACTCATCAGAATATTTTCAATTATAAGTTTTCTCTCTCCCTTTTTTTTGTTTATTTTTTGTCCCCTAACCTTGTCTCCCTGCACCATTTAACATAACAACAGCCAAGCGAGACGGCTGTTCATTTAATTTGCACGTAAATAAAACATTTCAACAACATGCGACGACGACGCGACTCGGTCGACGATCCCCGTACAAAGATGGGTGCCAAACAAATGCAAGGTGACACAGAGCTCTGGGAATCAAACCTTCAAATAAGAAAGCAATCACTAGTAAACTGAATATTACGCAGACTTGCGTAGCGCTGAAGGAGGCGTGATAAAAACTTTCAGGAGGTCGTCTGCTGATCTGACTAGGCGATCCCTGCGGTGAAGCTCGGCGCCTATATTGAGCTCGGGTGGAGGGGTGGGGGGGGGGGGGGGGGGGGGAGGAAGTAGGTGCCTGTCGCCGATGTCTTGCCGTTCACGAAGTAGTTGAACGCGTCTAAGGACTTGTAGGTTTTGAGTCGTTCTACGGTATATGGGTCAAGGTGGCGGCTCGAATAGGTAGTCGTGAAGGTGCACCCAGAGTACCTTCGGCAGATTTGTCATTTCTATGAGGAACAAGTGCTCGTTTTTCTCATCCAAGGAGCATAAGTATATTTTTTTAGATGTCCCAGACGGTCATTGGCAGTGAGACTATTAAAGTACGTTCTACTTACTGCGGGTCCTCAAAAACCAGCATAAACAAACAACCGGAAGCAACATACTCCCCCCGGAAGATGGTTTATTTGTTTGATTTTTTTTTACCGTTGAACAGCCTGTATAACTTAAATCATACCTTCCCGAGAAAACTCGTTTGTTTTGCAAGAAATGAAACAATCCCCAAAATCGCTTCAGTGACTCAGGGATTATCTGATTTGACATATATAATAGAGAGTTGTTTTTAATACTCTCAAATATAATAACAAATACCGAAAAGAAAAAACGACACCACGTTATTATAGGAAGAAAATCTAGAAATGATTACCGCCCTAATATTCGTTTCCTACTCTGTCATATTTTAAGCGGAGCGCCCGCAGCATGTTTTTATCTAGTGTTAAAAAGGCAAAAACAATTATTGTTTCTTTGGACAAAACCTGGCAATTCAAAATCATTATATTGTAGATTTTGTTGATCTGTTTTAACTTGTCATTTTGTTTTATTCTATTTCACTAAATATTGTTATTTGATATGTTTAAATCTGTAATCTTATAAGATTTGTTTGTCATTTACTGTTCGGGGGTTATAAAGGTCAAGCGAACATATTTTATGCATTATCAAAATTTGTCTCGAAGTAACTCTCAAATGTTTTTCCCCCAGCGACGCCTTATTCGCACAGCAAACATTGAAGGCGCCCACTCTCTGTGTTGGATACATTTGCTTGAGCAATATTTTTCAATATCCTCTTGAACTAGATTACGTTTAAACCACGACCTGTCATAGACGGTGCATGCACTTCCGAAGGAATCCTTTGTGAAGCTCTAATGGAAGTGCACATCGGCCGCGGTACTACCGCCATCACCAAATTTCATGCGTGTTCCAGTAACTTTCTGGCATGACGAAGCATGCGGTTGCGTTCCACCATCTTTGCCTTCGCTTTGGGTTCGCAAACGCACCTTATTCTGGGTCTTTGCTCAATGTTCCCAAATAGTTGGGTTTTTCTTCTAAATATTTTCGGAAAAACTTAAAGCTAAAAGGCGCAAGGAACGAAACGTGGCTTCGTTTAGAACTTTTTGCGCGTAATTCTGCAAACGAGGACATGCTTATATAATAAAAAAGATGAAGAAAGTTTTTGATTGGGCCCCAATCTAAGTATGAATGATTATTCTTGTCGTACGGCAAGCTTACAGGTGCACAATTGTGCGAAAAGAAACGTAACTAACCGGCAGATTATTATAAAATTTTTACCGGCACATGATAGTAAAAAATATATATATATATTTTCATCAGCTGGCACTTTTGAAAGAGCGCGGAGGGGGGGGGGGGGAGGGGGGGAGGGGGTAGAAGCTGGAAACTCATTTATGGTTTACGCGTGAAATTTCGTCGTTAAAAATGACCTGCTGTAGTCTGGAACCTTCCTCAGATCGCGATTTCGTTCTGAGCAACGGTTAAACTCAAATTTTTAATCAATATTTGGCTGTTAAGTAAATGAAAAGCTGCAATTAAAGGCTTGTAACTTTCAAATGCACACTTACGGGTCTCTGCTGTCATTTCTGAGCATATATTTGATTTTGATGGGATCCTCTTTGCGTTTGTCACCTCCTCCCCACCTTTCCACGCAGGAGTAGTTGCCAAATAACTTATCATTGGTGTAATCACGATACTTCATGCAGTATGTGCCATTCGTAAGGAATGCCTGAAAACAAAAAGGCCGGAGATGATTACCGACGCACAAGGGAAGACGTCGTTTTAGGGGGGTGTTTTTTTAGACATGTAAGGTTTTGATTATTAGATACCTCGCGATATCTTTTCCTTCAGTCAGTCAAAAATATCTCCAGATCACCACTGTATTGGTGTCTTATAACTCATGTTATCCTTTTTTTTAACAAGGAACGCACTAAATGTAGTTATGTATTTTTATTAACAAACCCGACCGGTATTCAGAACATTCCGAGCACGGTTTCCGTCCATACCATATTGCTTTTAATCATATCTCTACGTCAGTTGTGATGGTTAGCCTTTCTGCAAATCTAAATGGTTTACATTAAGGAGACAAAAAAGATGTTCAAAAGGGCTTTTATATGCCAGTGTATTTCATGCGTCTACTTGCTGGTGTCATATCGGAAGCGGGGGCTAATATAAGGGGAGTTGGGGGGGAAGGTTATCCCCCCCCCCCCCACAGACACCCACAAACACACGCACACACTGAAGGCGATTGTTTTATAAATAAAGTGCCAAAGCCACATTTTTTGTTAAGAAATAAATTATTCGTGCTTGGTAGAACGGTGACTATCTTTGTCCGTGACGTCACATCCGGAACTAACCTTATATTTATCCATAGCTTCATTTCTTTGCACACCCCAATCCCCCAAGCCTGACTCATAAATTTGCCTCTGTTCGAAAGTGGGAACCGGATGGACACTATTTTATAATCTGCCAATACACTAGCAAATTACGGGAACGATACTGGTGTTGTGTTTTTGACACTCGTAAGACTTTCGGGCCTGTACAACGCTAACTTTATGACTGACCTTCCAACATATACAGTTTTTTTTTCAACAACTGTGGATAAGGTTAAAAAATATCACTTGAAATAAATAAAGTATTTCTTCATAATGATCGAGGAAGTTACCATTGAGAGCTTACAAACAAAACATTAATTATATAAGAGCTACTAAATAGTTTCTCAAATATTTACCTTAACAGGGACACTTGAGATATTTACTCGTCGTTATAATATGCATAGCATTTGTTAGAAAGAAACCCTAATGTGACTGATTCAGTCAAAACTTTTAAGTTCGCTAATACCGCATACACATACGCTAAACACTAATTTTGTTAATTTTTGTTTTTGGTTCTACACCCTCTTTTATATCACATGAAATGCTAATTACTCTTTATTTTACTTACACGCTTTTGTTCGAGAAAACCGAAATAACGATAAAGTATTCTAGAAATATGTAAACCAGTTCGCTTATTCTAATTTCTGGTCCCAAAGCACAACTGATCAGCACTTTTTTATGCGCTCTAGATTAGAGGTACCTGGAAGCTCCCTCCATAGTGAAAAACATCGGAGACGATCGGGGGTACACCAAGAAGTTTACAAACACAATTCCGTCTCGGAGTTGTGGTTGTTCTTTTTTTCTGTGTCGCCTCGTCTTCGTTTTTTTTTTTTTTTTTCCCTCTTTTTTATTGTTTTTTTTCTTTGACAGCACAATCATCCGTATTTTAGGAAGCTCGCTTCTTATACACGTAGAAGGCATGGTTGAGCAGCAATCTTGGAGAAAAACAATCAGCTACAGATATCACCGCTATATATCGACTCAAAACCGTTATTTCGAAAGAAACTATACGTCGGCTTACCTCGGTTGCATTATATGGCGGCCGTTTTACACTCGCCTCGTGCGAACTGAAGATGGACCCCGCCAGAACAAAGCAAGAAACGAACAGGGATGTGCTCATCGTAGTTTTGGATTTAACCGCTCTCCGGTCAACTGACTTCGTAGTATGCAAGGGAAATAAGCTATACATGTTAAAGAAACTTACCGACTTTTATATTCCCGGTTTTGAGTTCCTTGAACCAGGATCTCAAAGCAGTGCAGTGTTACAAATACCACCCACTCACTTGAAGACGTGAACCGTATTGCGTCGTGTATCTTGACGTATGAGATATTGCGAAAGTGTATGTTCTACTCGTCTTTCATTATTCGTCCATTTCTTGCGGAACAATGATAGTTCACATTTCTAGAAACCAGTTTTTTTCTGCTCTTATAACGTCATAGGCCTAAGCATTGCGAGTAAAATAAAAGTCAATTTCACAAGTGCTTATACGAGTATCGCTATTTCGTGAATTTCTTGTTTGAAAACTAGTAGAAGAAAAATTTTACTTTCTTAACTTTATATTTGTGCAGAATAAAACTTTTAGGAAACAATAAACCTTCGTCTTCTCGTTCTAACCTACCACATTTCCACCATTTAAAACATTTTTTGCCAAAAAATCTTTCAGGAAAAAAAATTGCTGACCATTATATTATGCTGAAGACCAAGTGCTATTTGCTGAAGCGGATATTTGCTTTTCTGACTAATTAATAAAAAAAATTGCTATAATAAAAAAAATTGGGAATCGCCCTTTTTTTTTTTGTTACCTCGCCCTTGAACTTATTAAAAGATTTTTAGCACAAAACAATGAGAACTGGGGGTTTCACCGTAAACAGCCCAGGTTTGCGATTCTGAAAATAAAGGGGACAACACACAAACTGTACATGTGAATACGCAGGTCCGGTGAAATGTTGCACTGGTGTAATAGAGCACCGCTACGTCTACGACATAAGGCTCGATCCCATCAAGCCATTTTATTATTATTCATTCTTTAGGTATACTGTCAATATCACAAAAAGATTCTGGCAGGTAGTTTCACTAAAAGAAGTAACACAAATAGGAAAAAATAACAATATAGGCAAAATACTTAATGGCAAAATTTATAAAAGGCACACCAAGAAAGAATATAAATTCAAAACTACCTATGCGCGGGAACCGCCAAGCACGCTTTTGTCAGGTAATAAATTAGCATCTGTAAAAAAAAAAAAACACCGAAACATAAACGTGTCGCCCAGACATATACAGCGTCCCATGAATAAAGCCGAACGTTGAACAGGTGGCGGCTGTGTGACCCATACGTTGTTTCAAAAACTAGTAACATCCAAAAACTCGGTATATGGGCAACATTCAATCCATACTGAATATAAATGAATGCAGTTACGACGTTGTGTAACTTTTATAGAGAGTCGTAAATCAAAAGGTAATCTTTGTCAACAAGAAAACACGGATATATGTGCCTTACGATAATGTTTACTTCGAGAGATGGAAAGAAAAACTCACAACTGAGAAATAATCTACTTTCCGAAAGTTCAGACATCATAAACACTCATTAAAGAAAAGAACAAGGAAAAGTAACCCAGACTCTCAAATATATCTAGGTTTATATTGCAGAGAACTTTGCAAATGCTCGTGAGGAAAAAAGCATGGAGTTTAGAACAGAAACACACTCTAGCATAGGTTCTTAACAGAACCTCTCTAGAAAGGCGGAAAACATCATAACTGACTGTACACCAAAGAAATAAAATAAGTAAGCAAGCACTCAATTACACAACGTCCCTCAAATAGAAGAGATGAGGCCAACTTAAAAACCTCCGTGTTTTTTTTTTTCCTCTTAAAGCAACTTTCCTCTATATTTTGCGAATGCTTAAAAACATTTTAAGCTAGAAGAGTAACAACGTTATTCACAAGAAGAAAACTTGAGCGTTCCATTAATACTGAAGAGAGCTTTTACAGCGTCCTACCGTGTGCAAATCGTTAAACGTGTTTTTATTTGCACAACGATTTGGGGTCTTTTCATAAAACAAAGCAGAAATTACAAGATACATTATTTTCTTTTAATTTATAAAGGTTAAATTCTTTTTACGATCTTGCGGAGTATGTTAAAAAAGCATCCATGATATATTCCAGTAAAATAAAAGAAACCAGGGAGCGTGTATCCCTGGTCCCCATTCACTGATGCATTTCAGTGTGTTTTATTTCATCCGTTTTCATATTCAAAACAAAATCTATAGGTTCACACAACTGGAAATTGGTACTAGCTATAACGCTCACACTGACGTTTGCCTGCAGAGTTTTTAAATTACACGAAAAACAATAAAAGCAGGTATTTACAATATGATTTCTCTCGGAAACGGTCGCGTGGTTTTTCAATACTTCAAGAGCTGTTTGCCGAACTCGACTCAATAATGCCAACTGCTTAGAGTTAAGGTCAACTGTAACCCGTTGACATAAGCATATATCCGCTTATACATATACACGCGAATATTGCATTCGTCGCATATACACGCGACGAATGCAATATTTATAATACAGTGTTGACCAGATAAAATGGCAGGATTAATTCCCCGAGGGAACTGTTAATGGCCATGGCGTCCTCTATAAAAAAAGGTTAAATTAGGTAATTAGTTAGCTCATTAACCTTTTTTAATAGCGGCCGCCATGGCCTCCAGTAAACACTTCCCAGGGCTTAAATTACTCTTTCTCACGTTGTCTTTTTTCTTTTTGAAATTCGGTGCAGCAAAAAAGAAAAAAAACACCCTCTCTAAGAACGGTATAAACAACTCTGGAAGCCTTAAAGTTTCTAACACCAAAGCTTCAATAAAATATATCACTTCCCTGTCAAGCGGAATCTTTCATGATATGAATGAGGCAAGAGCACTACAACTAAAGCCTTAATGCGAACACTTCTCCGGTGGGTGAAAGCTTTACTGTTAAACATTAACAGGACAATAGTTGTAACAATTCGTGAATCAAAATATATGCCTGTGTTAAAGGAAGACCATACGAAGTTTATTCTCTTGTTCTGTTGTTTTTTTTAGCTCACCAACACCTCAAAGGATATTCCGGTGAAGAACGAAAACATATATAAATTAGTCACCACTACATAAATACTAAATTATATATTCTAATGAACATATATGTAAAAAACTCTAAAGTTAGTTCTGCTTTTATATTCAAAAACACAAAAAACACAAGCTTTCTTACTGTATCGCAGACGCAGTTAGCGAACCGCTCAACCGGTAGTGATCAGCTGGTTACTGTGTGTACAAACCCGGAATGTGTTGATAGGGTGGATTTTATGCGAAAGGTTTTACGCTCTAGTGTGGCGAAAGAGGATTACAAATATGCCAGGGTATCCTGAAGTATACAGAACCTATAGTAGGCATCGCATAAGCACCCAAAAAGAAGCCGTACTTTCTCATGAATTAATCATTAATACTCATAACCAGGCCTAATTAATTGTAACCTGTGAAATTTAAGAAATGGTCAAATGCGAATAGAAAACTTGAGCGTGCGCTCCGCAGCTTGATGCTTCTGGTAAGTACCAGGTCAGAAGGTGGCGGAAAGTGAAAACAGCGGGACCATGTATGACCCACGGGAACCTGCAGAAGAAGGCGACCGCCTGTGCGCGCCGCTGACTCCCGACCAACTGACGAAGCGTAGCTACCCACTTGGTAACCAAAACGTCACGAAAAAGATCATAACCCACTTACGGATACCGCAGCGGGCGTCTGACGGTACAACTGACTACGGCAGCCAACAGATAGATTAGCGGGTGTGACAAAGCTTCTCCCGTTGCGATTTCTTAAGTTACCGCAAGGGGCTCAATTCTCGCAATCCAAGAGCACAAAAGACTCAAGGCACTACATGGACCTTCCGAAGATGCAGAACCCAAATGCGTTCCAAGGATAATACAGTCAACTTCGCTGATTTGCACTAGACTGCGCCCATTTACCGATAATTCGCCCCGAGTGGAATGCATGCGCATCGCCCTGTCGTCGCATTCGAGTTTCCGCGCTGAGCCGAGGGAGCGGGTTGCAACAATGCACTAATAGCAAATTCGATTGGGCGCCTCCGCCACCGAGCCAGGTTATCCGCAGTGCTGCCAAAAATACGTCACAATTTGCTTGCCGACGGTGCGAGTGCAGTTTTCAATGGAGGACGTAGAAAACCCTCCACAGATCCGCGACTACTATCTTGCCGTCTATAAAATAACGTGCGAGATGAACGAGAGCGGGTATCGCTGAAACCGTGGAGTACTCAGGTCTTCGCCACCCGGACGTTGTAGTTGGATGTTGACCGCGAAAGCGACGGGGTGCAGCAGTTCTGAGTTTACATGCTATACCTATTGCTCAAACCAGTGAATCACAAATGTTATTCTAGCCTCCTTCGGTGATAATCAGCGATTTGCTTTGGAGGGCTTCAGTTAGAACTGACAAAGAATGAAAGGAAATGGATCGACAATAATATTTTGTAGATAAATGTGCCACCCTTCCTTGTGTCGTATAATCATTTTGACTTGGGCTCAATTGGCATGGATTTGTCACGACATGCTCTACTAATGTACTTATTAAAACGATTTCAAGATGCCATTCGGAAGCTGATCGAACCTTGCGCTGGAATCGCTGCCACGCGATTCCAAGATGCCGAATCGTAGCCAGTCGTTTCGATCCCTCGCAATCATTGTAACTTTCAATCGATCAAACTTCGAACAACAAGAGGAGCACGTTTTTCGGATGACGACGCGCAAAATGACTGTCCTTTCTCGCATCTTTAGACAGGAAAGTATTCGCCGCTCAAAGATTTCTCATTCGCTCGCATTGAATCGACCAGGAGGGGGAGCCGAATCCAGTCGAGGAACGGGCCCCAATGAACTCGTGACATTCACGGTGCAGAAATGGATAAACAACCCACACCGCAAGGTTTTTCTATCGTAAAGGAAGCGATGTCAGAACCGTAACTCCTTTTTCTATTAGGCGCCGCCATATTGAACTGTGAGCAAACCTGTCCATTTTTACGGTGCACCGACGTTCACCACCCATGATCACGCTTGCCGTGCACTCCGCCAATGGAAGTAGCTCAGAGCGGCTGCCTGGGTAGCGTGTGCCTCAATGGAAGATGCGACAGCTATCTGGCGTGCACAGGGTTCGCACCCGTGGGCCCAATGAAAGACCGTCTGTAAGATACCGTATTCGCCAAGACAGGAGAGACGGCTCCTTTCACTTTCTCAACGCGTTTACATTGGTGTACAGGGGGGCAGGTACCCTCCCATTTCAAAAGGGAAAACCCCAAGGCTCTGGTCACCTATCCGCTACAATTACGTAAAAAGCTCTCGGCGCCAAGATCATTATATTCTAGCGGATGTATCTTCTAGGAAAGCATTTGAAGTTTACCTGGCATAACGGCAGCCGTCTTGGCTTTCTCCAAGATTGTTGCCGAGGCGCACGCATGTGCGCGCTGCTCCCAGCCGATTCGTGGCCTAGCGATAATCTATGTCCCTACCTGAAGGATGTGTTGATCAGATACGAAGGTATAAAAAAATTATTTTACAAAGATACGTCGACTAGCTTTGTTATGTGTATTTCGAACCGGGGTTTGACTCACAGCACGACTATACTTTCCGCCATGATTAGTAGTTGACTACAAGAAGGTTTGTTACGTACATACTTGTTTTATTTTTGGGCATGATAAAACTAAGAGTTTTAGGATAGATCGGGTGTGCTTAGTAAGTCTTCAGACTACAATGAAGAGAGCCCTTTTCTTAAACTAAGGCCTGAATAAAAATGTAATAAAAAACAAAGTTGCAATCCAAAACTGCTGTAGATATGTTTGGTGTTTTACAAATATAATAAACAAAGTTGCTGAAATTTTGTTATTCTTGAAAACTTTTCCCGTTGCTTTTTGTGACTCATTTTGTGGCTGTCAGTTCCCAAACAAAGATGGCTGCCGAGGCGCACGCATGTTCGCGCTGCTCCCAGCCAATTCGTGGCCGGTCGCAATATTTGCCTTGTGCGTCTTGCAAAATGCGCTTTCATGGCAAGTACGTAAACGTTCCAGCCGATGAATACAATTTCTTCATGGAATCCGGGAACACCAAGTACAAATGCAATCAGTGTATGAAGCGACGGGATCCTTCAACAGCGGAGCTTATCAGCGAGGCCGGCATCGCTATCACGCCCCCCGAGGATTCTGCGGCTTTTTTTGGATTCTGCAGGTGCTGTCAACGGTAATTCTTCTGCAAGTACTATTCAGTTGATTTATGTCAATGGCGAGTCGACTGGAAGAGCTTACAAGCGATGTGCGGGAGCTTCGAGTGGAAAACATTTCGCTTCGTGACGCGATGCGTGACCTGCGGGATTGTGTCTGTGGGAGTGTAGAATTCGCAGCACTGCCCAATGGCCTTGAGACGTACAGACCTTGAGCTATATAGGGAATGTGTCTGGGTGAAAATACCAGCATCGAATGACTTAAACTACCTTGTTGGCTGTTATTATTTTCCGCCGAATTCCGATGTTTGTGTTTTCGTATCTCGTAGACCATTTTGCAGACCTTGTGGTGGGGTTGCCTTGCCGCATGCCCATCCGGGAGGAACAACACGGAGCCGGGGTTACCAAAACAAGAAACTACATTTATTAAAGTAACAGGAATGGATTGTTAGTATCAAGTTCAACGTAAAACATTGCCGGAGCGTTCCAACTGCACGCCTCCGTGGCCACGGTCCGTCCTCCCCCCTCTGTGGGCGTGTGCCTTCTTTTATAGGCTGCTGTGCCTGTCCTATACGTGCGCTATTGCGCGCCTCGGCCGTTGTCCAGTTTGGGCATTCGGCAGCGGCCTCTGGCCGTCGTGGGAGACTTGCTCCCACAACCTAAAGAACCAAATTGATTTTTCAAAGTACAAAGTATACGTTTACGGCTATCTTAACCTTTCAAAGGTCGACTGGTTAACCGTCTTTGCCCAGATTGACTGCGCTGTAGTACGAGATAGAGTACAGTGCCTGACCAATTTTATCTATTTCACCTGGTTGTATCAGCACAATACGATAAGAAACTGTGCTGGAAATGTTTTAGATTTGATCATATTGAATGCACCCGTCTTCGACGTGAAAGAGACACGCGAGACGCTTCTCCCAGTCGATTACTTTCACCCTCCGTTTACACTATGTTTTTTTTTATCATTTCAAATATCACGTTAGCAGTCACTACCCAAGTTTATCTATACGCGTGGAGATTATCTCGGCCTATACAATTGTCTTCGTGGCTATGATTGGTCTTGCCTCTTTCCCCTTGCGCACGCTAATTCCTGTGTCGAATTTGTAACATCAACTGTCCAGCGGGCTATACAAGAATTCATACCTAAACAATGTCCAAGGAAATCAAAATTTCCTAAGTGATTTTCATCTGTCCTGAAATAAATGTGTAAAAAGTAGCATTACCACTAACTCTATAAAAAGTCAAATTGTGAATATTCGTATCAGAGGTTTTCAGTCTTCAGAGCATTAGTGAAGACGCTTCATTCTCGAGATGAAGCTCGTTATCACAGTGGTTTGGAAAACAATTAAAAAAAAGAACCAAGTTGCTTTTGGAATTATGCTCGGGTCCAAAGTAAGGATAGTGTCAGCACTTCTGTGTTAAAAATTTACGATAAGATTTTATGCAAGCCACAAGAAGTGAGCCAAGCATTTGCTAATCACTTTAGCTTTTGCTTTTCGGAACGTGACAGTGTGCCTAATGATTTTGAATTTGAGGGTTTTGCTGACTCCTTAGAATACCACAGTGTAACCGAGGATGAGCTGGTGTGCTCGATACGGAAGCTCAAACCGAAACTTTCTACTGGGTGTGATGACATTCCTAATTTTATTATCTAAGGATGTGCTGAAATATTTATACCTATCCTGACACATATATTTAATCTGTCCTTACAGTATGGGGTTTATCCTTCTTGGTGGAAGGTTTCAGTCGTAATACCAGTCTTCAAGTCAGAAAATCCTTGTAATATCAATAATTTCCGCTCTGTGTCTCTTCTTTGTGGCTTCTCAAAGGTTTTTGAGATGGTGATGTATGAACGCTTGTACTCATATTTTAAACAAAAAATTTCACCTTTGCAACACGGATTCACAGGGGCAGATCAGTGGAGACGAACTTAGCTACTTTCCTTGGTCATAGTGGTCCTGCAGTATGCAACCGTGGTCAGGTGTACACAGTCTACTTTGACATGACCAAGGCCGTTGATAAAGTTGACCCCCAGATACTCTTGTTGAAATTAAGGGAATACGGACTATGCACTTTGTATTGCGCATGATGTGAAAGTTTCCTTTCAAATCACCAAAATTATGTTAGATTTTTAAATTGTGTGTCGGAAATATTTGCATTTTTATCTGGCGTCCCCAAGGTTCTAACCTTGGACCACTCCTGTTCTTGATATTTGTTAGCCATCTACCATCTTCCATCAGAAACTCGAAAGTGCTAATGTTAACGATGACTTTAAACTTTTCCGTGTTGTTGACAAAGTAAATTACTGTATTCAGATACAAAATGACATCCGCTCCGTTGCTTAAAAGATAGGCTTCAACTGAAACCAAAAAATACTGTAGTAATCTCCCTTACCAGAAAGAAGGGCAGCATAGTCCTCGACTACACTATATTTGAATATCAAGTGCTGCGGGTTGTCTATGTACGGGATCTTGGTGTCTTTGTGGACTCGAGATTGGATTTTCGCCTCC
This sequence comes from Ixodes scapularis, assembly GCF_016920785.2. NCBI lineage: Eukaryota > Metazoa > Arthropoda > Arachnida > Ixodida > Ixodidae > Ixodes > Ixodes scapularis. Next base: position 111,107,801 of record NW_024609880.1, on the reverse strand, counting down.
ACGTCTCTCGCATTGTTGGTAAAGGACTTCGCCAACTAAGTGTAATTTCGCGGCTGACAAAAAAATTTTGTCACTCTGAGTGTCTTTTATGTCTGTATTGTGCATTGGTTAGATCACACCTCGAGTTCGCGTCCCTGGTTTGGAACTCTGTAACGATGTTACATAGTAATCTTATTGAAACGTTCAGCGTAAGTTTATAAGAACCTTATACGACCGATATATCGGCAGCCGCCGTTTCTACAACTACCATTCCCTGCTCACTGACCTCGGTCTAGTGCCCCTGCACGATATAGGAATCGCAACAGACATGCATTGCCTGCGCCAAATTGTGCATGGTTCTCTTGATTGTGCCCAGCTGCTGACGTCGCTGAGGTTCCGGGTACCGTCAAGGAGGACCTCAAAATGCAGAGACACGTTTCCTCCTGATGTGCGGGCCACTTGCTCAATGACACGTCTGCAACAGACTCACAATGCCTTTTTAGGTGAAAAGACATTTTCGTTTGATTGTGTTTTTATCTCATACTTTTTTATGTACCTGTGTACAGGACAGTGCACTGCTGCTCAGGCCACTTCGCTGTTTGCAGGCACGCAAATAAACCCCATCATCATCAGCATCATGATAAAAATGTCAGGTAACCTTCCCATTAAAGCATACTTCTCACGCGCTCAAGGACTGAATAAATTTAAACCTGTCTTTATTGATATGAGAAACCCCGGTGAGCACATGAGGGTGTCGTGTCTGCAACGCATCACAAACCACCAAAAGCTCCCCTTAACCAAGCATCTCTAACCATGATTCGCGCATAATGCACGCAAGGCACACTATATGCTCCTTGGTTTCATCAGAAAAATCGAGACAAGTTTTTGTTTTCATTATTTTCTGATTTGAATGTTTCTTTTTACACAACTTAATGGCTTGCTGCAAACAATCACGAGCGTTATTTCTAGGATTTTTCAGAAAATCAAGGTAACCGGCCGAATTCGCAAATGAAGAGGACTGTTTTCGCCAACAACCAAAATCCGTTCATTGCAGTGTTGTACGGAACGGCGTTCCAAGGAACGGCGTTCCTGGAACGCGTTCCTTTTAGGCGGAACGAAGGAACGCTGCCGTTCCATTTTGCATTGCTGGAACTGGAACGGGAACGCGTTACATTTTTACTGGAACGGAAAGAGTAACGGCGTTCCTTTTTTTTGTCCAGCGGGGTAATTTTTATTTTATTTAAAACAGGGAAATTTTGACAATACAAAAACAATATCTTAACGAAGTGCAGGATCTCGTTAAGTTTTTGAATGCTAATCTTATGGATAATTTTGTGTGGTACACGCTTGCTAATAGTTTCAGGTGCAGGAAAGCTGGTAGACATTGATTCTTTTTTGAATGCCCGAAACTGCGGCTGAAAAAGCAAAACTTTTAGTCGTAGGAAAAGACAAAGGGGGTCATTTCAAACTCGGGTACTTTTTTTGGTTTCACGAATCCTCATATACCAACACCCAGAAATCTAAGGCCAACTACAGCCATTTCTGAACTTCCCTAACGAGACCTACAGTTACAACAAGATCACAGGTTGTCAGACATGTAACGCACCCTCTATCCCGAACATTGGTATCTTAAAAAATACAAAAAAAAACTTTTGTATTAATTTTGTCCCCCACCTTCAAACTGAACAACAAATTCAACCTTCAACAAAGGAGTATTTGTAGTTTTCAAGACTGACCTTCAAAAATCCCTACCCGCTCCAGTACTTGCTCGTCTTGCGTACAGCACCATCGAGAAGCAACTGTTGTTAAGTTCTAACAAGGGACTTTGTTAAATTGAAACGTCTGATGTTGTTGTATAACGCTCGTGCAATGTGGTTACATTTGGCTCGTCTCAATCGTCCACTACAAAAATGAATATGGTTAAAAGCTGAGTTTTTTAACTTGAATATATCAATAAATAAAACCCTGCTTCCGCTTGTTTTCTCCTTCTGGTGCCCTTCCATCGCGACATACAAACTCATATCGTATATTGCGTATTGATGGGATAGATAAAAAAGAAAACAATCTTTGCTTCGTTTCACTAAATATGGTAATTATCAAAATACAAATGTAAAGGATATGTAACTATACGTTCCATTTTTTACGCTGTAACAGGGACGAGTTCCTTTTTCACAGATGGAACTTGTAACGGGAACGCGTTCCGAAAATCAGAAGGAACGCGGAACGAGCTTTCGTTCCTTTTTTTGAGGAACGTGTACAACGCTGGTTCATTGCCATTGTCCGGGGGGTTGTTTTCAAGCATCTGTGAAAACGTGAGGTCAAAACATGACTGAAAAATGTTAGGGAAATGTCGATGCGAAACAGGAAAACAACAACACACCTCAGTCACGTCAGACTTGACATTTTTCCACTTTGGATTCGACATTTGTTCTTGCCCTTTCTTTGGAGCCAACGTCAATCCGTTACTTTCAATACGGGTTAACGATTCTCCGGGAAATCCCACAGAAAGCTTTTTCAGCTGCCATGGTAGATCTAGAGCCACTGAAATCTTATGAAGCGTGTGAAGCGATAATTATCGCTCCGTTGTTACAAGGCAACGGAGCAATAATTAGGCTCCCGAGAGCATAATTATCGTTTTGTAGGCTCGAAACGACACATTAATTCATACCATTTTTACCGATATATCTTCAGTAAAAGAATTTGCATCTAGATAAGGACAGCCCAGTTATCATTTATTTATGTTTTTTTTTTAAGATGTTGCACAAATATTTTATATTAACCATACAGTTTTAAAAAAATCGGCTCGCCAAGAACCTCTATGACAATCTGTTGAAGCCCAAATTGGCCGTGACGAGCTGTTGGTTTTTCACAATTTTTTCTAAACACCAATCTACGAGGATTCCAGAAACCCAAAAAAGCACATTTGCGGCTCAAAGTTTTTGTTTCTTTTTCTGCTCAAAAACAACCGATTGAGAATGAGGTCTTTGGCGCCTGAGATCTGATGTAGCTCTTTATTTTTTTTATGGTGATGCGATAGTGTACAGATGATGTAAAAGTACGGTAATACGCCATCTAATTCGCATATTTACAAATATAAGCATTAGATTTAGTAGAACGTGACCTTTATAATCATTGAAACACCAAAAACGGAATCATTAAAAAATAAAACAAAAACGTGGACTTTACAGTTGAAGATTACTGCCCTAGACTATGACGTCATAATGCCTCCGGCGGGTCTTTGATTCCGGTTTGACTTTTTTTTCTAGTAAAAAGGTTACTCTAGAGTGAAATTAAATTTTTGCTTTGAAGCGATATTTTATACACGTGCAGCACAACGAGCTTGAGTATCACCTTAGAGCGGTAATCTGGAACCCACGGCTTAGAGCAAAAATGCCCCCCTCCCCAGTTGCCGCCATCTTGCGTGTTCGCCCCATTAGTGATCACGTGAGGTCAAGATGGCTGCGCCCAGAGATGGGACAGATCAGATTGGATAGATCTCGGTCACCAAATTGGCCCACTAGGGCTTTGTTCTAATCTTACTCGAAGGGATCCGAGTTACTCCGGCAGATAGGGTCACGTGACAAGACAGATAAAGTAAATAGACGCGAGTACGTTTTTGAACGCCAAGGTAAAGGACCTTTACCCAAGAGTGAGATCGAGAAAATTTTGGAACACGGCTTCACTCCCCGTGATCTGATAAATTTGATCTGGCCCATTTCTGGGCTCTGCTATTTTAAGATCACGTGATCTAATGTGACAAACGGGCAAAATGGCGGCAACGGGAAGAGTGCCATTTTCGGCCTCTGGTTTACCACTCTTAGGTTACTCAAGCTCGTGTCTGCAGCAGGCAAGAGCCACGTACGTAGAGCAGAAGCCGACATCCCTTATCGATGTTATTTCAGCACACATCGTGCCCACCTGAAAGAATTATTTTTTGCCGGTATCTCCACTGCCTGTAGTACTTTCCATATTGCGAGCTTGCACTTAACACCAGATTCATTCATTTCTACATGGCCACGAGATAAAATTAATATAGTCAGCACTCAACATTATTTTGAATTTAATTATATTTAACCAATTGAAAAGGCGAGCTAAATACACTTCAATGTCATATAACGAAGGAAGCCTGCCCTTATCTAAAGCGGTGCCGTCGACCGATATTACGACGCAAGATGTATACGTTATGTAAACTTTTATTTAATACGCATGTTAATTACTAGCAACTGTTACGTTCGCGTTTTCAATGAAGCTGGATGGATGGATGGATGCTACCAGCTGGTACTCTTTATATTTGGCGGTAGCTTGCGCCACCTAGCCTAGAAATTAATAACTAAATTTTCCTTCCTTTCCTTCGGCAATTCGCTTATCCTCTTCAATTTCGTAACTACCACCAGACGGTGTGGGATATCTCCAGGAAGACATTTGGAGAATCGGACAAAAAAAAAACCCGCTTCTTTCTACGGGCGAGGGAGCCGCGAATTTTCCTCTGGTCGTACATAGTCGGTGTTACACCGACACTGGGCCCACAGGAAGACAGGTTGGAGTTTTTGGGCGGGAGCCGCGCGGGAGAGAGTCCCAATTTTCCTTTGTCCCGACTATCCCCAGCTGTGTCAGTTAGTTGTACGTCATTCAATTCCCGCTAGATAATTATCACCAGTCTTCAAATCTCCTCTTTGTTATTAAAAGGCACTTATCATCCATTCTTCTAATCTAGTCTGCAAAGCCCAGCACTCCAGCTAAATCCGAAAGGGCGGGGAGTAGGCCTGTGCACCTCAACACCACATGGTCTATTGTCTCATCTTCCCATTGGCGTACAGCACACCGCGTATCCATTTCCCTGTACTTTGTCCTATATGTCCTAGTCCTCAATACTCCTGTTCTAGCCTCAAATAATACAAAGCTCTCCCGCGAATTCTTTCCTGTTTTTGTCCCCTGTACATAGTTAAGGCTGATTTTACCTGCAATCTCCCCCCTCTTTCCCTAGGTTCCTTTACTTTCTTTTTCAAATAGGTAGTCTATTCTGCCACCTCACTTCACTGTCGGTATTTGAATTTTAGTATTCGGGTTCGGTTTGTTCATTGGGCGTTCAAACGTTTTATAAATATATGCTTATATACCTTTATAGCCCATTGTGTACCCCAATTGTGTCCAGTCTTCTTTGGAATTTTAACTTCCTGATCGCCTCTCTAGCCTTGAAAGACTCCCACCCCATGTTTCCCTGCGCTCCTTCATTTCATGCATTCCCATGCTCCCCCAGTGCCAGTCTGCCCACGCTTCTCTGCCGGGTCTCTAGCTTGACTGGACCTCAGATTTCAGCCATAATACCGTATTGCCAAAAAACAACCACGGCACCATGACTCCCTTCCATATTCCCCTAACAACTTCCCATCTATTGCATTTCCATAGTATCCTGGGCTTCATAATTGCAGCATTCTTTTTCGTCTTTTAGGATATTTTATTTTTTCTTCTGAGCATTGTTTTCCCTCATTCATTCGTACTTCTCTGTATTTATAATCCTCTACATGTTATATTTAAACATATTCAACGTTTAGAAGGCCCCCTTCTCTTCGTTATAAACCATTATTACCACCTTGTCGCTACTGCAATTCAGGCCCAGAGAATCTCCCTCTTCTCCACGGATCTTAATCAGCTCCTGTAACCTATCCCGGCTATCTGCTAACAGTACAATGTCGTCTGCTTAGAACATTTCTAGTATAACTTGGTTTACTTTTCCCAGGTAAGGTTGAAGCTTGGACTAGTTGAGGTGACATCTATAAAAGGTTAAAACAACGCAAGTGTCAAGGTACGAGAAGCGCTGTTCATGTGTCCTTCTGCTTCTAGTCCCTCGTCGTTTGCACTGTTTTAACCCTTTAAATCTTACTTTTCCCCCTCTCTACATTCATGGCACATAAAAACCTAAACTTATCTCTTCTAATTTATTTTCATTTTAATCAGGTATATCATCAGAAGTGGCGGTGATACGGTCCTCTTTTTATTTCTGCTTCCCGTGTTATAACAACCTTATTATTTCTCTATACCTGCTGTAAAAGCCTAATCAAATGTGCGTCTAAATCATACTCTCTCAGTATGATCTCAGCCGTGCCCCTCTTTAATTTCAAGAAATGCTGTCCATAACAGTTTATAACTCACCCGTTCCACCTCTATACATTGAGTGATGAATAAGTTATCATCTAACCTTAAATCTCTTCACAACCCGTTCTGTATAGATCTCCTAAAATGTTTTCGACCCTTTCTTCCGTTCCTCTTTCTACTACCTGCATCGCTAGTCTGTACAGGACCGAGATTACTGTTACTGGGCGGTATGATGTTACGATATACTTATTTCCCTTGCCTTTATATAGTCATCTCATTCTTGATTTGTTTCCAGTCATAGGGTATCTCCCCCCCCCCCCCCTCCCAATTTTATTTTATCAGTGGCCTGCCTAACCTTTCATTTGCTTTTTGTTCCTAGTGCCTTGACTAGCCTCATTCTTATGCTATCTGGGCCTGTCTCCGGCCCAGCAGGCACTTTACTTTCTGCTCTGTCCCATTCTCCCCGTCTTCGTCTCAGTCGTCTCGTTAGCGCTCTCGTCATGCGCCGTGTTGCCGTTTGTGTTCTGTCCGATCTCGTTCGGTTCAAGTTCTGCGAATGTTGCCTCGATTGTTCGTCTAATAAGTTCCTTTGACTCCTCCCCCTCTAAAATTATTCCATCTTGTGTGTTCAATGAAAACTGGAACCCTTCTATTTTTCTACCCTGCGCAATCTCGTGCTTCCAGAGTCTTTTGCTGCATTCCTATCATTTTTACTTCCCTCCATCATCAATTGCACTCTAAGTCTACTCATCTTGGCCTGGATTACAGACTGGAAGATGCCTCTCTTTCTCTTTTCTGAAATGTATCCCCTATGACACCTCTGCGTGTGTGTCCCCCTTTTTCTTCGCCCATCTGCATTCCCTTGAGGTCTCTTGTCGCCTTGCTACGGTCGCCTTAACCTCACTGTCTCCCCAGCTTCGTCTTGTCTGTTTCCTTCACCTCCTTCCTCTATGTTTAATTTTGAACTTCTCAAACAATATTTTTATATATGAGTATCTGATTAACTCCATCCACCTTGTCAACAACAGAATATGTGGTTGACTTTTTTACACAGAATGTGTCGAAGAAACTGGAATTTCCGAAAAAACTTTGGCGTGACGCTAGTAAAAAAAAACTTAATGACAATCCACAACAAAGCACCAAAACGGGAAACCGTCACGCTCCTCTGAACTATTGCGATTCTTTTTGCGCTAGGTTTAGCAAACCAATTTTTCCTTAAATTTAACGGGATCTAGCGACACTACCTATTTCACAAGAGCTCATACATAAACACCCGGCGGAGCTCAAAAACCCACTGCACATTCTGTCTCTCCCGACCTTAATATTAAGATACAATTTTTTCCGCCATCACCAGAATTCGTGTGCTAGGTCTGATGCAAAACAGACCCTTTTCAAGAGTTCGCGCCATCTGGTGGAGGCTGCGTCAATCATTTGAGTCCGTCGTTAATTGGATACAGACTTTGAGTATCTATTGGATACGAGAGTTGCGTCAGTGTTCGGCGAAGACTAAAATTCAGTCACGCGCTTTCTGCCCACTAAATAGCGACCGACATGTTTGCTTGATGATGTTTCAGAGACGAATACGATCAAAGAAGCTATGAAACAAAGGGAGAAAATTAACTTTATTAGACCCTAAAAAGGCTTCGCTGTCCGTACTAAAAAAATGAAAGCCGTTTACAATTCCCTGTAACGCCGGTTACAGCGCAGCTCTTGAGGAGGAAGATGGAAGCGTACTGAAGGATAGGTGACTCCTTGAGGTCACGTGACCTCAAGGGGGTCACGTGGCTTCAGGGGGTCACGTGACCTCATAGGGTCACGTGACCTCAGGGGCTCACGTGACCTGAAGGGTCACGTGACCTTATGGGGTCACGTGATCCCCAGAAGTCACGTGACTTCAGGGGGTCACGTGACCTTAGGGGGTCACGTGACCTCAAGGGGTCAGGTGACTTTAGGGGGTCACGTGACCTCGGGGGGTCACGTGACCTACGGGGGTCACGTGATTTCAGGGGGTCACGTGACTTCTGGGGGTCGTGACCCTCGGGGGTCACGTGACCTAGGGGTGTCACGTGACCTCGGTGGGTCACGTAACCTCGGGGGGTCACGTGACCTCGCGGTTACGCCGACGCCGACGGCGACGCCGACGCCGCTCAAGCCGGAAACGGGCCCCTAAGAGCTGCGCTCTAAAAAATGAAAGCCGTTTACAACTCCCTGTAACGCCGAATTAGAGCGCAGCTCTTGAGGAGGAGGAGGAAAGGGTACTGGAGGGGGGTCAAGTGACCTCGGGGGGCGAATGGGTCACGTGACCTGGGGGTCACATGACGATGCCGATGACGTCATGAGTGACGTCACTGATGACGTCATCAGTGACGATCACGATGCGGATACCGATGACGTCATCAGTGACGTCACTGATGACGTCATCAGTGGTGACGACGATGACGATGCGGATGCCGGTGACGTCATCAGTTGCGTCACTGATGACGTCCTCAGTGATGATGCCGATGACGATCCGGATGCCGGTGACGTCACCAGTGACGTCACTGATGACGTCATCAGTGGCGATGACGTCAACGGGGGTCACGTGACCTGGGTAACCCTAGTAACCGTTGTGAGGGCAACTCTCGTGACCCTCGTGAGGGTACCTCTCGTGACCCTCTTGAGGGTAACTCTCATAACCCTCGTGATCCTCGTGGGGGTAACCCTCGTAACCCTCGTGAGGGTTGCGAGGGTTAGTAACCCTCGTAGCCCTCGTGAGGGTAACTCTCGTGAGATTAACCCTCGTAACCCTCGTAACCCTCACGAGGGTTACGAGGGTTACTCGCGGTTACGCCGACGGCGACGGCGACGGCGACGCCGACGCCGCTCAAGCCGGGAACGGGCGCCTAAGAGCTGCGCTCTAAATAAATTATGGTATATTCGTTAACTTGCTTTTTTGTGTTCTCGGGAATTATAGGGCAAGTACACTCGTAGGTTACTCTTAAAATACAAACTTACAAGTAAATATGCCCCGGGCTTTTCATTCTTTCCTCCCAGGGAAACTTTCTTTTTTCTACATCGGATATTCAGTATTGCAGTGAATATTCAACAAGATGTTTCTTTTTTTCTGAGAAGTGTGTCTCAAAGTGTGCTTTAAAAATATGTAAAATATGTAGATATATGCAAGGAATTACTTTATAAAGTGAAATCCTTTGAGACATACGGCGACCTTGAATTCTCATTACATGTCATGTATTAATCACGTTCATTCCACGTATGATGTCACGTTACCCGTTAGTATTGCGGGTTGTTTTAAATTTCTGCGCAAAGGCATGTAGCTCTGACGTCATGACCTTATCGGCCAATCAGGACTTTCCAGTCACGCCACCGACAGGGCCTTTTCTGCGACATGAGCTCCTTAACGCTATCGCGTCAAAACCATCAGTTAGCAAGGGTGATTCTTATTTCCAAATTCAATTGACCGGCATCTTGTCATGCACAAGCCACAACAGGCAGGCTATGCCTGCTTATCCTGTGTAAGAAAATGTTTACTTTCACTTCGGCAAGCGCTATTTGGGGCCAGTTTCGATATGATTGCGCAGGTGCGTATAGAGTGAACAATTTTGGTTCCTGCTTTCTGCACGATTAGTCGCATGCATCGCGGTGCTTAATATAAACAATGTTTTGTTGGAAAAACAAGCTTCGTGATTGCCGCTCGGTGCTTCTACGAAAGGTAGACTGAAAGAGATTGTTCAAAAACTTTCGTACCATTTGGAAAATTACATTGCTTTTAGCTCTCTCTTTTTGTCCTTATACATATATTGTGAAATGTATTTCGTAAACCATATTTCACGATGTATATGGCCACGAGGTGCCCATTTCCTGATTTTATGTGCTGTAATTACTTCTTTAGTTCAAGGAAACAATCATGATTTAACTTTTAATGCTGCGACACATAGTTGTACTTTTAACGAGTATTTTATGCGACCTACCACAATCCGCAACAACATTTTATACCGTGTAAATAGATGAGCTTGAACTTTAGAGTTTTAGTTAAACACGAAGAAATGACAGCAAAACACAGCATAGTTCTAAATTTCAAGCCGATCCATTTAGAGGTATCTATCAACAAGCTCAAATCTTTTCTGTTGTACTTAAACATTTTGATCCAGAAAAAATATATGTCACTCGTAAACAAAGGGATGTTGAGTAATGCGAACATGACGTTATGGATGTTAATGTAGATTTTCTTCTACTGTTGCGTCGAAATTATACAACTGATTTTCATATTTTTGGTGCCTGAAAACAAAACTGAATTGCTGAGACGATGGAAGAAGCTATATACTTAATCGTTTCACGGCGTAAATAGTGTCTATTGCTAGAACAACGGAGAAAATATATTCTTAATTTAGCGATTCAAACCGGTTCGAACCGTTATCTTTTGCTCCCCACAACTGAACCGGAACCGAACCGAAAGCAGTGAACCCGAACCGGAACCAAACCGATAAACATTCCGGTTCGACACTCTGCCCGCGTCCAGCACCCAGCAGCGGCGCTGGATGTGGCAGGTGCCTGTTGTGCTGCAGGTCGCTCTTCAGCTTGACAGTCGGCGGAAGCTTCGGAAGCCAGGAGTCGGGACGCCGCGACGACAGCGACGCTCGCGTTTGCTCGAGCTTTTCACCAGAGCTTGTACGACAAGCCGCCAGGATCGCAACATTCCACAGCAGAACACCCGGGCCTCTATGGCGTCATTCGTTAGAAATCGAATCCAGTCAAATTCGGGGGTTCTTTACGTGCCAAACCAACGACGGGCATCTGGCACGCCCCAGCTGAGGACCGAAGATTAATTTCGACCACCTGGGGTTTTTTTTAACGTGGAATCGAAAGCTCGGGTACAAGGCGCCCTCTCTGCAACCGAGAGAGAGAGGGAAAAAAACATGAGTACAGTAACAGACGTTTTGTTAGACAAACGTTTCGGAAATAAACTTTCCTTGTTCGTGTGTAAAAGTATTTCACTTATCTAATGATTCGCCCGGTCCATGTAAGAAAATCCACAATCAAGCGGAATTATCTAGAAAATCTCTGTGATGCAATCCACTATAATAAATAAGGAGAGGAACCGTGTAATCCTACTTCTCCTTACTGATCTGTATGAAGTTTAATGCGTCCCTTTTCGTATTTAAATACAAAATGCGTAAGTGTAATTCATCGGAAGTCACTATTAAAACAACGCTCGCATTGAAGATTCAATAAAATGTATCATGAAAGATTATGAAAACAGGCCATACAGCAAGATTTCTTTTGAGAAACACACACAATGTTTTTCTTTTCTTTTTTAACAGTTTGAGATTTATTTTGCAAACTCCACTTAATGAAATCCAAACTTTAACCAGTTGGCCCCAAGCATAATATATGCTTCCTAACCAACTCTCTGACAGATCGGATAGAATATTTTTCGCAGTGTTCCAAGCGGATAAATTGCAACGCTTTAAGGAGTCGTTCAACGATATTGAGTTGGAAAGTTTCTCGCTTTAGGCGTGCTTATTGGCACTTGTGGAACTCGAGTTTACTTGCACGCAACGCCACTGACCAAAAAGCTTCTTCGACGCGGTTTAATTTCAAGAAGAATAACGGAGCTTTCGGGCCTTTTTGTATTTTTCTCTTAGTTCTCTATTGTTACGATATTTGAGTGCGGCTCTTCGATTGTACACTGGTACTGCGTCGAGGTAATGACGATCACCGTCTGGACTAGCAGCTCGTGTCCAGTCATTGAAATGGTTAGAATAGCCGAACCCTAACAATGTCTGAAACCGAGCGCGTACCCTCGACTTTACCAACCCCAGGGCGTGGCTATGATGAACATTGGTGGCCGTAAATTTTCCAGTGCCGATTTATAAGGGAAATCGGCATATTTTTTTCAGTGCTTATTTTGCTGTTCCTTTTCAAATATTTCTGTATTTCTAGTATTTTTACGAACCAATGCTAAGAATGGTAATTACCAGTGAAGAAATCTAAAAAGAAATCTGTGGGATCAGGTGTAAGAGGCAAGGGTTTTCGGCAAAAACAGTCCTCGCTGGTGCAATAATTTACAGAAACTGGTATTTATCGGCTATTGCCCATTGAGCAGTCCTGATATCAACAGATTTATTATCTGTTCTTATTAATTTAATAGATTTTTTTATTTTTGACACCGACGTATGTTGACTGCGGTCTCTCCGTTAAAACCGGAAAGTCCACGACCTAACTACATATTATCGACCCCAGATCACGTGGTCGCCTGTTCCGACAGCTTGTTGAGAGTGTGAATACTGCTCCTTTTTCACGTAGCACTACTGAAATTTGGCCGAGTTGGTAAGTAAGAAACTAAAAACAGCTTGAAGATGGATGAAGGGCAAGCATGCATGCGCAACCAAAGCGCTGGCTGAAAACGAATTTTTATTATAATTGCACCAGAAACTCAGTGATAATCCAGGCATGTCCGCAACATAGATGACGTTGTAGAGATGTTTAATAAAAATAAATCGTCATTTTCAGTCAGCACACTGCTTGTGCACTTCCGTTCGTCCTTCGTTCGTCCTTGCACTCTTTCTATTTTATTACTTTTCTTTTATTTCTTCTATGACTGCCCTTTCGCGGAGAAAACAAAATAACGCGCAGTTTATAGTTTATGAATGTTAAGTGTTAATTCTAAGCGGTATTTTTTTCTACAGAGAAACTGTTATTGCAGAGCTTCTTTAGACATTACAAGGGCATTCCGTTTCTGTAAAGTCAGCTATGTGTTTTCCTTCCTGTACTTCAGCGCATAAACATTTACAAAACTACATTACAAAATTACCACTAAGGAATAATCGTGGATTCAGGCGTGAAATTTCAGTTGCCCTTTCATACATCCACGTGTGTGGGAATAGAAGAGAAACGAAATATTGCCCTGTATTTGTAAAGAGGTGAACGTGCCGCTGCACTTCCATTCGTACACTCGTTAATGTCGCTTTCGCAACGCTTCCTCGTAGCGCCTATCAAAATGTCATCCACGAGCCTACGAACCGTATACTTTACAACTGCAAAGATTCTACAAAACGCACACTTTCTGCCGAAGAGTATTGTTATAAAGTTCAAACAATAACAAAATCATGGCAAGTGCAATACCCACTGTCTTCGAAATGAAGGCAGTTGAACTTTAATAGATAGAAAACCTCACAACCCATCAACAGAAATGCCGGCGGAAATGCTTCTCAACAGGAAGTCGCTTCAGCAAAGGGCTTCAAAAGTTTAAAGAGTAATACATAGATTTCATTCGTTTTGGTATTGGATACCTGCCGATGATCCGGGTTTATTGTTCGGCAATACGATGTTACCAGCCACAAAAGAAATCACAAACGTCAGGACGCTTTCACCCTCGTACCGCCTACCGGCCTCTGTATGCTGGCGGCCAGCATCCCATGCCGGTGTCCTATAAGTTCCACGTGTCGGTTAAATTTACATTTAGAAAAAAAAAACTTGTATTGTACTACAAGCTATTTTTTTATTATGGCCCTAAACACAAATACAAAATTCCTCATTCAAAATACACATATTTGTAGAGAAATACATCCACAGTCATATGAAGCATTAAACGCATTTTTTAAGGAGCGGTCGTTCACATTTGCTGAGAAGATATTTCAGAGTCGCTTGGGAGTAAAGAGCAGCGTACTGTTGATTAATTGCCATGAACATCTACAACATCGCCATGCACTTTAGCAAGTGTGGTAACTGTAGTGGGAGACCTGGGATATGCACCTTTGCTGGTGCGCCCATAATGTCATGCAACTGGCGCAGAGGTACAAAACGGGACTGCGGATAAAGCGGTTCTGGGTTTGATTTCCGGTGGGTGAGGAGTCAAAATTTAATTTATAATAATAATAATAATAACAATAATGTTTTATTTTGCGCCAGAAATGCATGATGCAGGAGGCCTGCAGAAAAAGCTGTCACATAGACAGCTTGACAAAGCCGAAGGCCCCCGTACTGGCAGCGCCGGGGCAAGATAAGATAATAAACTATAGAAATAAAAGTGAAAACGTTGTGACAAATCTTTTCACACAAAAAAATTAAAATACAAAAGAAAGATAATAAACTACACTTATTAGAAATACAAATAAAAATGGACACGCAATGGTGAATCTGCTTACACACAAAATATAATAAACTGTCCAACATAGAAATAAAAATATAATATAGTGTCAAGCCGTTGGATTCACACACAAAAAAAAATTCACAAAAAATTAAACAAGAGAAGTTCCTGGAAACAAATCATCTCCCCCCCCCCCCCCCTTTTTTCAGTATAAGAGCTTAAAGCATTCTGAATAAGCTACGCAGTTCTTTAAAATAAATATTTTCTGGCTGCATTTTTTATTATGTAATTTAGTTAATAATCATGGTAATTTTTTTGTATCAATTCTAAGCCGAGCTTGTTCTACAGGTGTCTATTCTCCAAAGCTCATTTTTTCGCGTGTTGTGTACTGCAACATGTGGTTTTAGTCTTGCCAAGTTTCTTAAAAGACAAATGTTATTTCTTGTTTCTTGTTTATATTTCTTACAGAAGCGGAAATCATATATTTTTGTTATAGGCATTACATTATATTTTGTAAATAGGATTGTGTGTAATAATGATTAGGCACCTTTTCTATCATTCTCAGAAACCTTTTTTTTTTTTTTTGTAATGTAATATATGTATTTTCAAAAGATTTTCTTGCGTGGACGAAGCCCAGACTAAATGACAATAGTTGAGTCTCGAAAAAAATAGTGAATTATATATTAAGATCATAATGTTACGTGGGAGTATATACTTATTCCGATATGTCTCGACGAGGATCTGCGACAGTTTAATCAACATTGAATTTATATGATTGTCCTAAGACAGTGTTTCCTGAAATATGACGCCTAATGTCTTGAAAAAGGGCACAATCTCGACAGGAGCAGATTTTAAAGTAATTGTTTTGCTTGTGATTATATTCTTGTTTTTACCACAAAATAAAATTGCTTTTGCCTTTTCAACATTTATTTTTAAACCACTACCGTTTGTCCAGTCTTCTAGCCTAAGTAGAGCCAAATTCGCAAGGTCAATTATTCATCGGGTAATTTGCCGGCTAAAAGGACCCTGGTGTCGTCCACATAATTAATAAATTTGGCACAAGAAGAAATACTTACGATATCATTTACATACATATTGAAAAGAAAGGGGCGCAAAATGCTGCCCTGTGGTACGCCAGAAGAAACTTGTAGAGGGCCCGACAGAGAGTCACCCAAGCAAACGATTTGGCTACGATGGTGTAAATAGGATCGAATAAGAGATGCTGCTATTCCCCGAATACCATATCGCTCTAGTTTTTTTTTTTTTTATGAGAAGTTCGCGATTAATATGATCGAAGGCTTTTGTGAAGTCTATAAACCGACCTAAGACTAGGTTTACTTTTCTGATTCGGAGGGAATGTGCTCTTTCTGCGCAAGTAGAGCAAGCTCTGTACTGAAATTTTTACGAAAACCATACTGGGAATCAATCAGCAGGTGATGTTTTGTTTCAAATTTATTAAAGTGTTTAAGAATAACTTTTCCGAATGCCTTTGAAAGTACTGGTAGAATTAATACTGGTCTGTAATTTCCCATGTCATTCCTGTCACATTTCTTAAAAAGCACTGTGACCCGAGCAACCTGCATTTTTATCGGAACGACCGCTTGACTAAGGCAAATATTAAAAATATGCGCTATGCATGGTGCATACGGAACGAGTGTTTTATATTCCAAACCAATCAAAGGGATCTGACACGTTCCAGCGAAGGAGCGTAAATTAATTGCGATTTCCTGGAGATCTTTTGAAGAACCACCGAAACCTCGATTACACGGCGCCCCCTCCGAGAAGAGCCATCGACGGAATCCGAGAACCTCGACCGGGATTCAAGGCTTCCACCTGAGGATGCGTACATGGTTGATGACGCATGCGTATGTACTGGTCGAATTCTGAGTGCGCGTAACTAGCTGCATACATTCTTTATCTGGTGTTGCTGTGGTCACCAAACTGCTTGAGCTGACATGCCCTGCCGTTGCATATGCACGGATGAAACAAGGGACGACCGGACGAATTTCGGGGAGTAAAGGTTAAAGCATCAAATAACTTATTCCGTGCCTTAACATCAATGTTAGTCTTTCGACTGTTCTCTCTAAATGGCTTAAGCAGATATCGTATATGGTTGTCGTCACCTTGTTAGTGTTTGGATTACATTATACCAGGGTTGGCCAGGCTGACCCCGCCTAAGAGCCGCAAACGAAACAACGAAACCTCCAAGAGCCGCATGGGGGAGGGATCGGGGAGGAGAGAGAACTTTTGTTTAGAGCAATAAACGAAACTCGAACTACTTTCAATCTACCCGAGTCAAAAGCAGTCCAACTGTACGTAAGGTAGCAGTAGCACAAGACTACCAAACCGCAACCTGTCTTTCGATTTAAAACGCGTTCCATTTCTATTTTTGGAGAAGTGCTCGTGAGACCGGGAGGAAGGAGGAGAAGTGGGGGACGGAGGGGGGGGGGGGGAGAAGAGGGAACCGCGAGCCTTACTTTAACACGCAAAGAGCCGCACGCGGCTCGCGAACCGTAGCTTGGCCACCACTGCATTAGACCATGCATCATAAGTATCCCCGGCGCGTGTGAGTGCAACGTTTCTATATCAGTAGAGCACTTCACACCCGCAGGTCACCCACGGATATTTTCCATAAACAGGAGAATATGAATAAAATTGAATCTGATTTCGCGGATTGCGGATCAGATGCAGATGCCAGGGGCTGAATATGTGGATATCTGCCAGTCCTGATTGACATTTTTGCCTGCGGTCCATCAATGTGTGCGACTGCAGAGTGTGGAGTAAGGATACCATGAAGAGCATTATCGAATTAATCTGCGGAAACAAATTACTCTCTTACAAAGAGGATGCCAATCAGGGAAAACATGTTCTATACGCCAAGCTCGCTAGAAACTGCTTTATCAGGCTCTATCTGGCCAAAACCACTGTCTCTTAAAAAAGCATAGAACGCGGGGCCGTAAATAATCCCGAGGAAGCGTGTTCTCCTTTGGCAGGGAAAGTGCCGAATTTGTTCTTTGGGCAATGAAAACCCAAAACGTACAATCCTCAAAAAAGTTGAAAAAACCCCCTCCTCTCCCTCACACCCTTCCCCCGTTGTACAGCGTGACCCCCCCCCCCCCCCCCCTAAAAAAAAAAGTGTACACGCAAAAATAACGCTTAAAATTCAAAATGTTGACATATCATGCTGCGACTTTTCTGGTGTGCGTCTTTTACTGGTCCAATTAACATACTAAAACTTCAATTTTCTACTTCCAGTGACAATGAAAATGACAATTGAAAAACTTGTTTCATTCTTGTCCAGCTCGCTTGCACCTTTGCATTTAATTGCATTCTAATTGTTTTATCCATCCTATCATTTGTCGAGCGGCAGCTGTCGGAGGGAGCTCGAACGACGGCCATCTTTGCCCAACCTATTCAGAGATGGCGCCACCAATGATGGCAAGCACAGGTCAGAGCCGTATATGTAGAGAGTTTGGCCATTCGTTGGGAAGTATAGGAGACAAATGAGGAGGCGCTATTGGCCGAAAGCGGGCTGGGCGTGTTCCAGGGCGTCTTCAGAAATTCGAATGTGACCAACCAGAAGCCGGAAATAATACCCTGGCGGTGGTCGCGAGAAACAAACCTGATAACTGCATTGGAGTAACTCTCGATGGCTGAAAATATGGTACACGTGATGTACCAATCACGCTCGTCAAAAATGATGGTGGAAGAGTGCGACTACGGAACCATCGACATAATCCGTACGCCAAACGCCGAGGGCCGGGAATCTGCCGTCCGAGCGGACACACACTGTCCGCGCAAAACAGAGTTAAGTGCATAGAGTTATTATAATGTACGCTAGAGGTTCAACTGGCGCTAGTGTCTATGCGACTTCCCTGACGCAAATTGAAGCAGACAGCAACCAGTCTACTTTTCCAATCTTCCCGTGTATTCCTATGGGAGAGCGCGCGTGCATTTTGTCTCTTCGCCGGAAAATAACACGGAACACTTCGGTTATTTGGGTCGTACCGAATAGTATGTACCTTGATTAACACTGTAAAAGTGTAATTGCTTTAGTTAGCGCATTTTTCTTCATCAGTGACCGATGTTTAACTTCGCTACATTTCAGTCCCAAACGTGTGTTCCGCAGCAGGTGTGTAAAAACAAGCGACGATTCGAAGCAAAATTACAATCGAAAGGAATGTAGAGTGTGTTCAAGGCTCGCCAGCAATCCGGTGACGCTTATATATTGATAATATGCCAGTCCTGTCACTATATAAAATGACCCCGTCGTGCATGAGCGGATAAAAACGTTCAAAACGTAGAGAATAAAGTCCGTGGGCTATAAAAGTTGTCTCTTCGTATTGTTTTCTCTGCCGGGCAGCTTTTATCGGGCACTTGTTCTCAAAGATTTCGAGCGTGCAAGTGATATTTTGAACGTAGAACAAGCAGCTTCGCTCAGAGCAGAAAGAATAAAACGGTACTTACTTATTTAAAAATAGGAATAGATTACGTGGCCTTCAATTAATTTTGATCGTATATGCACGTGTAGTTACTGATCCGGTGTTACTGCGTAGTTCTTGCCGTCTTTCTTAATTTCCAGATGTTCTTCGTTCGTTTGGCACGTATATCCCCCAGGCTGAAAAGCGCCGACGTCGTGTTCGCGCTAACAGTGTCCGACAGTAGACATAAATACACGTACGAAGCTGTTTTAAGCAGCGTTTTTAATGCGATGAATTTGAAAGAAAAACACCGTAACTGACCAATTATTTCGTCGGCCTGACTGAGAAATGTTCCAAGCTACCTAGTACGTACGAATTATTCGGGATATTTGCTCTTATGATCGAGCGCAGAGAGAAAATGCACTCACTTTTTCCCATAGAAATGCATTACCGGAAATCAATTTTAGGACAGGTTGCTGTCTGCTTCAATTTGCGTCAGCACACTAGCGCCACTTGAACCTCTAGCGTACATTATAATAACTCTATGGTTAAGTGGCGCATTCGTTTCTTACATCTTTCTGGATGATCATGATCAAAACAACACGTGACTCTATTTTCAACCACAAAGAGTTACTACACTTCACTCTTACGCACTTATTAAAATCATATACGAACATAGACTTTCGACCCGAACTGTTTCTCGCTACCACCGGTAGGGGATTCTTTTCGGCTTCTGGTTGGTCAAGAGAGCATGCCAAGCCCCTTTCCGAGTCAGACGCACGCCCTGGCTCTGTCTGCACCTCCCATTGACCAAACTCTCTACATATACGGCTCTGGCACAGGTGAGAGCGGGCATTGGAGGGGGGGGGGGGGGGGGGGGGGGGGTGCTTGTCGTCATACCAAACTCGGTGAAAATACGCCTCTCGTGTCTGTATCAGTGCTGGTATTAATGTCCAGTTTCAGCCAGTTGTAAACAGCAGTCTGGCATCCTCAGTAAACCAGTTTTGTTACAAGACACATTCTATGCATGGTGTCAGAAGTGACTACTCCCGCAAAAAGTGCGCTAAACTAAGAAGAAATTCGAACCATGGACGTGCTGAAACCTCCCGAGGGCCTGAACTTGACGGGAAACGTAGTGGAGAACTGGCAACGGTTCAGACAACGTGTGGAGAACTTGCAACGGTTCAGGTCAACGTGTCGAACTGTACCTAAGGTCGACCGGAGACCACGACCAAGCGGACCGATGAACAAAGGTCAGCCATCTTGCTTCATGCTGCCGGGCCTGATGCCATCGAAGTCTACAACGCCTTCACCTTCGCACCTAAAGAAAAAAAGGACTACCAGACAGTACTGAAGAAGTTTGAAAAGTGCTGCATGCCCCGGAAAGATGAAACAAACAAATGGTACGTTTTGGTTCACGAAAACAAGAAATTGATGAGCCGTTTGAACGGATCGTGCGAGAGCTACAACTAAAAGTGAAAATGTGCGATTTCTCAACTTTGTCGGGCTCTATGGTACGAGATCTAATAGTATTGCGGGATAACGCACAAAGAAACTGCGACAGCGTTGGTTACGCGAAGATCCGACCTCAAAAATTGTCCCAATTGCGACCGAAGCGCGACCCACGGGAGTGTACGGCATAAAAGAAAAAGCGCAACAAGTGCTACAGGATGAATCACTTTGCCGTGTGTTGAAAACGAAAGCCTTTGTAGATGAAGTACAAGAACAGGAAGACATCGACTTCGCCGTCCTTTAAATTAGAACATGCAAGAC